>NW_026732640.1:90000-451155 GCF_028476545.2 Physella acuta | reverse complement strand
TGATAAGCAATGCGAATAAACGTTTAGGGGCTTACATATTTTAATGTAATGTAAAGACAAACCGGTTTGTTATTGAAAACTATTACATACCCCGAGATAGTGATTTATACAATTAGTCGAACATAAAGCAAATATATCAACTTACGTTCCTAATCGTGCTACCAATCTGTTATCAAAAGTTCGATGAATGCACCCTTATAACAAATAAAATGTTGGCCAACCGTTAAAACTAGTCATTACAAATATACGTTGGTTCAGTAGACGATGTATACTACGCCAGATATTATATTACCGATTTCAGGTATTAGATTTTTGTATGTGTTTAAAAAAAGAATGTTTGATCAGGTAATAGGGTTGATGACTAAAGTCTCCCGATCGCAAATACAATCATAAAACTGCAACTATACATCGATATGAAATCACTCTATTACACGGTTACTCAAACTCATTTTAATAACAAAACGTTTGCATGTATTACATGTGTGATACAATATTTTTAGATGCTACATTTCAATTAAAAAATTGAAAATATCCGATAAAGATTTAACGGAACAAAAATTGTAAGTGTACTATAAAACGTGTAGCTGTAAACTCTAGCATAAAATTATGTGCACTGGCCATCAAAGATTGAGATCTGACTTTACTGTACAAGACTGCTATTGATTGGAATTTATGCCAAAGGCGTCACTGTATACCGGTGGCGGAACTAGCAATATTTATATATATATATATATATATATATATATATATATATATATATATATATATATATATATATATATATATATATATCAGTAGAGTGTCAAACTAAATTTTAATTAATCATTTGAATAATTTCCTAATTTAGTGATTTAACCTATTTCGTATCTGATAAGCTTAAATGAGCTTTTTGAGCACCCTTATTAGTATTTTAAAGAGAGTAACAATAATTAATGGAAGAAGTTTGAAGGTTTGCCTGTCCTTTGCACTACAGCTCATGCACAAGTGTATTGGTTACTGTAGAATGATCACTATTGTAGTAGATATTTTTTTCTATTAAAAAAAAAGCCAGTAGTCTATCAAGGTGCAAAAAATTTATATATATATATATATATATATATATATATATATATATATATATATATATATATATATGTATATATATATATATATTGTTGTTTTCGGTCGGATTTTGAGACCCCAAAACGCTTCCCCCCCTTCCCTCTATTGCGTCTGGCGTTATGGTAGATACACTACTGGTGTATACAAATACTGTAGTTATTTTACTCGCAACCATTTTTGGTAAACTTGTCTGTATGAGCACACAACACAATCTCAACTGCAAGTGTTCTAGACATGTAAAATAAATTAGTTCCCCTTAAGCCCGACGGCCTATGGGGCAAGTGCAGTAGAGTTCACTTGTTTCCTAGATATGTAAAATTTTCTAAGTTCAAAATGATAATCTACGTAAACACAAATAAAATGTTTCAGATTTCTGGCTGTAGACAAATCTTAATTAACCGATGTGTCAGTTCACGTGCTACATTCAAACATTTTTAGTCATAACCACTTTCATTACAATGTGAACTTATTTGCTATTTTTCTAATGTGGTATGTGCTGATAGTAAAACTTGAAATGTATACTGCATGTAGTTTAGGTCGCTACATGACTGTATCCACAGTGATGTACACATTCTTTGCTTGATATACGTTTTTTAAAACAATAAAGCTTTTAAAGTATAGGCACATCAGTTTCATTTTTTATCAGTTGAACTTCCTGAAGCATTAAATTGGACTATCAGCTTGTCAAATTTCCTCTTCTTCTTCATTCTTAATTTTAGTGTTGGAAGGGATCCCCTCCAACACAATTAAAAGTACGTGTCAAATGGTTATGCGACATTTAGGACATCGACTCTGTTTTAGCCTTCGTCCAACCAAGAAAAAACTTCAAGGCAGCAGTTGTTTGATTATGGAGTTGTCTCTCCTAGAGGAGTGGCTGTCCCCAGCTATCGAGTCTCATCTCTCCGACGGTTCGAACTTATCGGTTTGGTAACCATGAGCTTTACCATGAACTTAAATTTGTCAAATGTATAAGCACATTAAACTGTTTAGTTTAAAGTAATTAACAAAAAAGTTTAGGGGAGATCACTCCCGCTGTACTCTGAAGTACTATAATCTTAGCATGCTTAAGAAATGTTTCGGGTAGTATTGTTTGGCAATACAGAGAATATATATACAGGTCAACACTTCAGAGAATATTGGCGCTGAAATCTTCAATACTTTATTAGAGATATTATCAAACGAAGTTGTTGTAGACGGTTTAAGAGATCTTGGGCTAACATAAACTTTATGAACAGTGAGAAGTGGAATTAGCAGCTCTGTCCCACCACGGTGAGCAGAATTACATACATTTTTAATCTGCTCACTGACCGTGTATTCAGCATCTGCATTGAGTGCTAGAGATGAGAGGAAATGATTTCTGATGTCATCAGCAGATATCTGGCTATGTGCATCTGTATAGGAGGTGTGTTTTTTCCCGGATAAATTTGGAATTAGGTTTGCCTGACAGAAACTTATTAAAATATTGCACAAGCAGTTTCACTACGTTCTTTGCTTTCTAACGTCGTCGGTAGTTCCATTTCGTCTCAGCCAGTCTCTGTTATTAAATTCGATATTGTTGCTAAACCAAGAAGGTTTGTTAATAAATAGTCTAAACCTTTTAGAGATTTTAGGTATATTTTGGTCGTATATAGTATAGAAAATACAAATCATTAAAAATGGCTTCAAGGTGACTTTTAATGAAAATTCAATTTAAAAATTTAATTTAAATTGAAACAAAATAGCTCGACAAGGTAAGGGACGTCATCATAAAATGCAAACGAAAAAATTATAACCTAGCGTTTAAAAGCCTCCCAAAAAACTGTCAAACGGAAAACTACGCAAAGAGAGATAAACGCAAATAAAAACTAATTATATACATACATTTAATTTCGTCATAATTCGAGGAAGTATGATTTATCATGCTACTATGTACATTTAGTCACTTTTTGTTAATGTCTAAAAGTGCTTGAGTTTAGAAAACCAATTTACCCTCGAGCACTTTTTTTGGTGCGCAGTTTTCCGTTGTACATTTTCTGGTCATCAATAAATATTATTGTTACAAAATGTACGAATATTGACGTACGAATACAATCAAATTATATAAAAAGTAACATTATCTTCCTTTTTATAATGTCATATAACCTTCCAAACAAACATTATGAAACTAATATGAAAGTAATTGATACGATTTTTATAGAAACAAAACAACTGATAAATCCTTGAAAAATTGCCTTAATACATTTAGATGAAAAAAAAGCACACCACCTTTATATTATCACACCTATCACAACACGCATTTTGCACACATACACAAGACAGACTCCCTCGACTCTTCAAAGAAACTTTCTCCCTCAATCACCAAACTGTATTATCATTTAGGCAACGTAAACAGTGAGCTATACAATTTTCAAAGATAAAGTAGAATATTATTAGATGAATAATATAATGAATTTCGATTACGAAATTATTTTAAAAATGATTAAAATACATACTTTATTAAACAAGCGCAGAATAATATAGGCTTATATTTATATTCTGATTTTTTTAATATTATTTTCTACTTTATTTCATTCCGCACTGTTTTATTGTGTTATATTCCTTTGTTTTTCTCATGTGTTGTATTATGTTCAGCTCTATTCTTTATACAAGTAGGCTACTTTTCTTTAATGCCATTCTGGTTTGTTCCTTGCCGTTCCAATTGTATTTTTTTACTGTCCTACTTTGTAACTTTCTGTTAAGTGTAGGTAGCTATTTTTATCTATACGTTTTTCAATGTATGTCTACAGCTGGTTTTTTTTTCTTCAATTGATTATCTGTTCCGTTATTTATTTACATTTCATTCTGATTTTTTGTTTAAAGTTTGTTTTAATTTTCTGTTAACTGTCCTGTTGTCAAAAAAGTATGTTTTATACAGTAGCTAAGAGCAAGTATGCAGCCAGCGTAAATATGAGAGTTATTTAGGAATATATTACAATATAATATAATTGATTATTTTTTTTAATATTAAATTCCAAAACTGCTGACATTTAAACCATTACTGTCAGTCGTGTGGTGAATGTGAGGTGGTATCAGACGTTTTACCACACGTGGCAACATGTCACCTAAGACAATAACAGCGGCACCACTGGAGCCTTGACATGTGCCGGTCGTGTAAAAGTAACGAGCCTTTACGCCAGTTGGTGTAATTATTAGTTCTCTTTCCACCCATTCTCCAATGGTCACGTGTTTTGGTTCCCCGTGTGGGTGAGAGACGATAACAGCAAGTTTGTTGTCATCTGGTGAATGAAAACGTTTTGGAATTTTCTTTTCAGTTTTATAGAGTCTTGTTAGCATATCGGAGAGAGGAATGCCGAATTTCGATTTATGAGTAACAAATTCAACAATAGAACGACCATCGTTCATTTCACCTTCTGTATATCTCATACCATACAATTTATTTATTGGAGACTTTAACGTGTTATAACCTATACGAAAAAAACTTTGACGAGCTTCAGTGTCATCAAACACAACATGTTTAGCTGTAAGCACATAGACCTTATAAAACACTTTACTTGGTGACTCTTCACATTCAGGACACGGACAATCCTCATATCTAACTTCTAACACAGAGACAACAATGCCAGTCCCTGTCCTCATATTTTTTGTGTTTTTTGTATCCCAGCCTGGATACCTAGCTTGTGTGTTAGGGTCAACATCCGGTCTGTTTGTGCTTGTACAGTGTACTTCCACCCTTCCTGTCAGCTCAGATATAATACTGATATAGTCAAACACTGTTTGGTCTTTATATTTGTCTGGTAGATTGTCAATCGTAAAATCTTTTATTTTAACAAATGATTCATGGCAATTATTTTTACGACATGCTCCTGTATCAATGATTACTGAACTTTCGAAAATTTCGCCTGTAAAAATGTAAAAACAAAGTAATAGAAAAACATTATAGAACCTGTAGATTTCGATAAACTAATACATGTGATCAATGGTTGATTTATTTTCCAAATATGTATATAAATATAGCAAATATTATATATATATATATATATATATATATATATATATATATATATATATATATATATATATATATATATAGAGAGAGAGAGAGAGAGAGAGAGAGAGAGAGAGATGAATGTGTAAATACTACCGTTATTCGATGCCATTTGATCATCCAGTGACTCACTTATTACTTCTGAAGGTAGATTTGAACTGCATGATATTGTCTGATAAGATAAGAATTTGGCGTGTATAAATTATAAATATGTTTACTCAAATCTAAATTGTAACATATCTAAATCATTCAACATATATTTAATTGTTATTAAAAATGAACTAACTTGTGTTACGCCACCATTTGCATTATAACTCGGCATAACTGTAAATCCACTGAAATTTAGTCTGTTCGTTCTTGTACCCAAGTGAACTGGGAAGTCAGCGACTAAAAGATTTGAGAAACTTTGTTTAAACTGTGTGTTTAACTTTAAAACGGGACCACCTTCACTTCCTCGACACGCCACTATGTCGTATTTTATACGGCTCAAGGTAAATATTGATTGGTTTTTAGTTTCTTTACCATGACAAGCACCAAAGCTGATACATTTGGAAAATCCATGGGGATGTGAAATTAAAACTAATCTATTTTCAGTACACCTTAAATTGTTGTAACTTTGCTTTTTTTTTAAGAGTGTTTCTTTCAATTTCGTATGCAAACATTCATCTGTCGTTTCACATACAAGAATACATGAGTCAGCATCAATACTATCGGCGTACAACCCAATTCCTTTAATTTTCTTGACATCTGTTTTATCTTTGTCGTGATAAAATAATTCAGCTATCGTAGACTTGGCATCTTCTCTGCTAGATACTATGTTAGTGCTTGTTGCTATATACACCAGCCAACTTGGTCCTGTTAAACAATGTGACTCGTGTGTTTGATTTCGGGACGAATTTACTTTTATAATAACACCACTTCCTTTTTTTCTCATTCTCTTGTCATCCTCCCTTCTATTTATAGCATCACTTTCTAAAGTTACTTCTAAACATACTGTCAGATGTATTACTGAATCTATATATGTTTGCACATGACTTGTGTTTAGCTTGTTTTTCTTCAAAAAAACTTTAGGAGTTTTCATATACTCGACACAAGGTATCACCGTGTGAAGTCTATATTTATTAAAACAGATGTTTAATTGGTTTAAATGTTCAACATCTGAAACATTGAAACGTAGCCTTGATAATTAAATAAAGTACTAAAATATAAGACTTAAAAATGCTTAGCATTATATTAGTAATTTTTTTCTACAGCCTTTAAGCAATATTTGGCTTTCAATGAATCACTATATTTTTAAAGATTTGATTAAGTGTAATTTGAACAGAACTGTAAATCCATTGTGCTTTATCTAAAATCAAACCGATCATCAGTTAGAATTATGTCATGTAATAGATATATAGCTACATTGCTTAGATGTCCTCATAATATTAATCATGTTATTAATCGAAAAAAAACCAGAAAATGTTATGTAAGAACATGAGATAAAAGGCACAAAATATTGATAATGTTATAATGTGACATATCTAAAAAAATTACCCTCAGTGTTGTTTATTGACCCAATATATTGTAAATATTATTCAACATAAATTCATAATAAATTTATGGAAATAAATACCGTGTAAATAGGTTCGTGCAATTAAACATGATATAAGATTTCTGAACATAGAAGACACAATAAATATTGTGGCTTTTTCTTCTTTGTTCTTAATGTTAGTGTTCGAAGGGATCCCATCCAACACAAATAAGTATAAATCTCAAAAGGTTATGCGCCGTTGAAGCCATTGACTCCGATTTCAGCCTACTTTTCTTTTAGGAATTGCTTCCATAGCCTTTGTCCAACCAAGAACAAACTACATGGCAGAAGTTGTTTGATTTTGGAGTTGTCTCCAGAAGAGTGGATGTTACGAGCCTCATCTGCCCGAGGGTTCGATCTCGAGACTTTTCGGTTTAGCAGACATAAACTTACCGACCTGGCAACGCCGCCCTTAAATCTGACAAATAAAAGTACGTACCAGAGTCGTTTTGTTCAAGTAGTTTCTTTTTGCCTTTAGTCTTCATTTCTGAAAGTTCATTGTTATAAAAAAAACACAATTTTAATGGATATATACATTCTTTTACAAAAGCAAAATTAAAAAATATTATCATCATTTTTATTTCTCAAATTGAGCTTATCGACCACTTACCAATCGGTTTATTAGGCTTAAAACTTTTTCTACAACTGAAAAATAATGAAGTTTATAGAACAAATGAACTTAGATAAATGTTATATATATATATATATATATATATATATATATATATATATATATATATATACTGAATACCATTATCACATAATGAAATAAAGTATATCAAACGAATAACAGAGCCCCCCCCCCCCGAACGAGATTGAATTTATATAGTAAACGTAAACTTTTACTAGTGTCCGCCCCACAAAACTGTTGACCGCCCCCCCCCCCCCCCAAAAAGTGCCCCCCCCCCCCTCCCCCGCGGAGAAAAAGTCTGGAAGAAACACTGCTTAGGTTTCAACGCAAGACATTTTGATTTAACAAACTTCGTTTAAAACCATTGAAAAAGACCACGATTCTATAATGGGTGAACAGATGCACATTTAACTAGATATACATTACCCAGAGAAATCTATATCAAGTTGACAGTCTTTGAAGCAGAGGATATTAATCAATATCCATCTAATAGCAACTAATAGCCATGTCTCTAGTTTCATTGCGCACGACAAAGTTATATTGAAAGTCAGATATCAGCATTGCAGATATTATAATTATAATTTCTTTCTAATCAATACGTTTGTAATTAAAAACCATTTTGCATTAAAACTATAACAATTTCCTGTTTCAATTGAAATGTTACACATCACAGTATTTATAAAATTACTATGTGTTAATGTTAATAAAATATTTGCAATGATTAACTTATTTACCTTTTGAGCATAAAAATAATAGCTCCGAATACTGAAAAAAATCAAATGAGTTACACGTTAAATATAAATACGCCCAAAACCGATTTAAAGATGAAATATTTTGTAAAACAAATAAATGTGAATATGGCTAAGGAACAATGATCTAGAAGCAGTTCTTGTCCTATTTGCATTTTTGGGTCGATTTATTTCGATTCCATTCAGTGTTTCTTCCAGACTTTTTTCTCCGGGGGGGCACTTGAAATTTTCGGGGGGGCGGTAAACTTTCTTCGGGGGGGGGCGGACACTGTTAAAAGTATATATTTTCTATATACATTATATAAATTTCATTTCGTTCGGGGGGGGGGGCGGTAAAAATTTTTCGGGGGGGCTTCGCCCCCCCGAAGAGATGCCTGGAAGAAACTCTGATTCCATTTTATTGGTTTTTTAACCAATAAACATACGTATTTATATAATTAGCAAAACCAATAGACATATTTAATACTTACAAACTGAAAAGTTTTATATTCATTCATATATCGAGTTAGACTTAAAAATCGGTAGTATATATTTCCTTTATGGTTATTTTTTTTGCATCTTCTCACTTTCATCTTTCTAGTCAAGAATATGCTAATAACCTTATTAAATATAACGAACTCTAGTAATATTTAGCACTAATTTAAACAACTTTTGTCAACATCCTTTTGATTACACAGGTAAATTGAAACAAATTCGTCAAACTAGGTTATATAACATAACAACATATTCAAGTGATACAATATTAAAAGATGAAACGGTGAAACAGTGAGAATATCTCATTAGTTTTTCTTCAAACATAACATCTTGGATATGTGTGTGGTATTTTTAAATTGATTCAATAGCTTCGAAAACTACAAAATGCATGCACTAAAAATATAATTTTTGCTAGCTTTGGGTTCTGTTGTATTTTTTTATAAATTGTTCATATAAAGTTAATTTATTGTTTTAAAAATAATTCATTAATATACTGTGTGTAAAAAAAGGTATTTGTTATACACATGAATTTTCATTTACATTAATACTGCAACTTTTAGAAACGGATGCCTTTTTAAGTATCTACAATTAAATGAAAGTTACTCTGTATGTTTATTTGAAGGTAAAATAATGCTAAATAGCAGAATCTCTACACAACATATAAAAATCAAAGTTATGTATCTTAAACACATGACGTTGATTACATAAGATTATAAGCTATGTGGTTTTTCGAAAGCAATTAACCAATTAAGAGAAAATAATATGTGCACTCATGTGTGTCTCGTTAATTTTATAAAACTGCCAAATTCATGTTATGTTCTAAAGCTATATTTTAAAATTAGAAATATTGCATGAATAAGATCACTATTATATAAATATATATGCCGATTTTTCTCTATGTACGGTAGAAAAAATAAAAGTCAGATTTGGTTCGACAGCTATCAACCGAGTATCAAGAAACTTTGGGGAGTTGATGAGAATACTCCCGAGAAGGTTTCTGTGAACAAAATAAGGAAAATATTATATGGGTGGCGCCATTCGTCAATACACAATTTGGCACCAAGAGTTCCAAAGCGGCTACGTTAGCACGTGGCATCTGTTAATCGTGCGCCCTGTATAGCATGTTAAGGGGAATTTTGAAGTCAGCGTTAAAACTTCAAGAGGCGCTACCGTCGGCGCCCCATAGATTTCACGACCCGAAGCGCCCCAGGCTCACCTGCAAACACTATGGCGCCTACGTTAAGTAAAAAAGGATATACACTAAAGACACGATGGATAAGAATAATCATTGACTGTATCGAATCAGGCGCTTCCCCTGGCGCCTCTGCAGGGATCAATTTGGCGCCCAGGGCTTTCCTGTGAGCGCAATGGCACCAACGTTTGTTCTAAACAGTGCGGTAGATAATGGATAAGATGGGCCGTTACAGTCGCTCACTAAATTGAATCAGGCGTGTCAGCCGGCGCGCTGGTAGGGTGCGATCTGGCTTCAAATTTTAAAAGAATCAGTTTCGGACCCAAATGCTCACGCGGGCTGCTGAGGGCCCTGTAATACTTTTACAGGCATGTTTAATATCTAAAATATGTAATTATATACGACTTTTTAAGTTTCTCATAAATATTCTTAGGTACATACAATAGGTTAAAATAAAACACACGATGTACCCAAATATTTGTTGCCGATATATTGGTCCATATATAGGGAAATCGCAGGGGTAAGTTTACACACAAAAAAACAAAAATAACTTACCAATTTTAGCACACTTGTATCACAATCACAACACAATTAATGAATATAACGAATGTAGTATACACGTTTTTCACGCAATTAGCCCTGGACGAAACTAAAATATAATTCAAATTTTGTTTGTATTTAACATGTAGTCCAGTCAAGTTACGTGATTGTTCTACTTCATTCGGTTTCTTTGATTTCTTTGCGAAATATGGTGGTAGCACCATCTTTCTGTTTATCCTTGGTACACTCACGTCATCGCCAGTCGCATGGACCCCATTGTCCACCTTACAAGTATCGCAACTAGCATTGTCTCTTGGCGTTCCACCTTGTTGCATGTGGGCGATGATGCCGGCGGCTTTTGACTTGGTTCTTTGATGATTATCTCACCTCGATTACATAGAAGGAACAATGAAAGACAGCTGTGACAGCATTTCGCAATATTTAGGTGTTGATCCTTTGTGTTTAAGACACTCCCGTAATCTCCAGTCGCTTGACCCGATGGTTCACCTTATAAGGATAGAAACTAGCATCGTCTCTTCTCTTGAACGTTTCACCTTTTTTCATGCCTTAGTTCGATGGTTTTCAAGATAGGAGATATGCAGTAACACATATTGTGCGATATTAGTATTTTTATGCTTGTCGGCCATATGGCTGTCTGCCTTTTGGCTGTCGGCCTTTAGTCCATGTCGGCCTTTTGTCCGTGTCGGCCTTATGTCTTGTTGGCCTTTTGGATGTCGTCCTTTTGTCCTACACCCCCACGCTGCGGCTCTGCGGTAGTGTTATTGAGGGGCTCCCGAGAGTGCCTCTCTACGATACATGGGTGGTCAAGAAATGTGTTCTACCTCATTATTTTGGTGAGTGATTAACGTACATTCAAGGGTTTCATTTGGTAGTGTAGTTAAACCCGTGTCCCGGTAATTATGATCCAAGCGCAGGCAATGTTTACATTTAAATAACTCACTTTTAGAAAACAATTCACGCGTCTAAGAACATATGATTGGTAACGCGTTGGTGAAATCCTTCTAATATATTTCGTCAGACTTTCTTCTATCCACGCGGCAACGCTAGTATACGCTAGTATATATATATATATATATATATATATATATATATATATATATATATATATATATATATATATATATATATATACATGTATGTAGTTGTACTTAAATGTATGTCCAAATGTATACATATTATGAGAAAATGTATTCGTCAGTTAATACTTACACATACAAATGGCAACAGCAGATATGACCGAAATTGTCAATATTAGTGAAGTGCTTTCTGTAAAGAAGTGCATCATGCAATATAGAATTAATTTATCAAGAATTTTCAAATTGTGGGTCCGTTAAAAATAGTATTTTTCATACCCCAAAATTAAAAAAAAACTTTAGTATTTTTAACTGGCTTAAATTTTGAAATTTCATAATAAATTAGTCTGAATGTATGCACTTAAAATATTTAGCTGCGTACCGCCATTTATGGTAGAAGATTATGAATTCATTGTCTATTGGGCTTTAAAAAATTATTGTATGAATGGTGAAAATCTTACGAAGGGATTTATTGTTCAGGATGACCGCCGTTGTCTTAGTTACCAAGTTTTTTTAGTGGAAACAGTTATGCAGCTGTACCTTAAAGAAGCTATAGGGAAATGATTTTTTTCTTACGAGTTTTACATTTTTTTACAAGAGCCTACCACGTTAAATTAGTCTAAAGAAAAGCGCGGGTCTCTTGCTAAATATTAGTAAAGGTATTCAGTAGATAATAAAGTGACTTACGCTTTTCTTAATAGTTCATTAAATAGTAGTGCATTGATATTATATAATTAAAGAAAATAATTTATTTTCTTCTTTTTAGGGCATTAAATAAAATCTTGCTAAAAATCTTTTTTAATGAATTGTTTGTATCATTTTAATCAGTTTAAATATATATATATATATATATATATATATATATATATATATATATATATATATATATATATATATATATATATATATATATATATATAATGCAGATTAACATAGTAAACTTACCAACATCTTCTCCGAATACAGTATCTGTAGTATTCTTTAGAATTTTATAAGGCCAAGTTGGTTGATTAATGTCTCTTTGTATCTGTTTGTTATAACCACATAGGCATGTTTTATTTACACAGTTGTTACTTAAGTATAGACATGATGATGACTTGTTACTTACATATTCTGTGGAAAATAAATAATAATTCAAAATGTATTTGATTGCCTCATCATCTTTTACTGTAAATATTCATTAGCAGAATTGCAAATTGGACTAATTGCGTTGTTAGTTTCTTAAAAGTAAATATATACTTTACCAATATCCATTTCGATTGGATATGTCAATCCATATTTATATTTGTCTCCATTTTCTTCTTTTTCTGGATAAAATGTTACATTAAATTATAGTAAACATTTCACTAAATATTCGCAAGCAATAATAACTGAGCACTCTGAGTTGTAATAGACAGGACTATGTTGAACTGTTGTGTGGTTGACTCTAGACACAAATGATTTCATCTTCTAAAGCGAAAAAAATAAGTATTGTATATATATATATATATATATATATATATATATATATATATACTGGGCATGCTGCCTAGCTTTGCTTAGGTTTTAAAATTAAGAAATTGATAATTTGCATAATTAATTAATTAGTGATTTGCTAAATGGTTATGGCCTAAATTTAAATAGTCTTTGTAATTCTTGTCATGCAAACATGGGTGGAGTAAACGCAAAGGTATACTTAATAGTATAAAACAAAAACTATAATAAATTCAGATTTGCGATTAATTTTTACAGTTTCAGTAAACTACACAATTTAATTGATAACAAAATATCTATTTGAACGAATACTATTATTTGTATTTTTTTAAATAGTATAAAAATTATTTTCAAAATATTACTTTAATAAACTACCTCCCTGTACAAAGTCAAAATGACGTAGGCCTAGTCTTTGTTTACGTTTTCACAAACAATTATTTATATAAGAAAATACGACATCTGGACAAATCTAACGGCTGTAAAACGTTTTTTCCGACGGGAATAAAGTTTTTTTGTTACCCTCTAGTGTCGGTCTACGACATCACTATTTATTTATATATAAGTTATTTAAGGAGAATTTCACTCGCTGTCATTTTAGCCCTCGTCAAGTATTTACATACGGTCTAGCCATTTATCTAGGTGCGTGCAGAAAATTTAGCAATATAAAGAGGTTAATTGCCCATAAAATCCGTGTTGAAATTACCATCTGTTTTTCCCATAAAAATACAAAGACTATATAGGGAAATACGACTGGTGGTTTTGACCCATTTTTAAGACGATTTATTTTTCTGACACCCCTATGCGTTCTTCTATCAACTCACAAAATATCTAGGGGGTCGTTCGGCAAATGTTTTACTAAAGCTCATGTAAAGAGAATTTTACTCGCGGTCCCTTTTTAGCCCTCGTCGAGGGCTTTTGGTCAAACCGACAGTTTTTTCGCTCCAGCCTAGCCATTTACTTAGAAGCAGAACTTAGCCATGTGTACAGAAGGTAAGTGCCCTAAAATTCGTGTTGTTTTTCCCGTAAAGGACAATGATTGTATAGAAAATACGACTGGTCAGTTTTGACTATTTTCCCAGATATGCCGAGTTTTTTCTGACGCCTCTAGGCTTTCTCCTGTCACCCAACAAAATATTAAGGGGAGTCGTTCGGCATGTTTTTTTTCGTAATAAAGCTCATATAAATAGACATTTACACGCCGTCACTTTTTAACCCTCTTCGAAGGCAAGAGTCAAACCGACAGTTTTTCCGTACGGCCTAGCCATTTAACTAGAAACTTGCAAAAAATAAGTGATGTACAGAGGGTAAGCGACTTGAAATCTTTGTTGAAATTACCCTATTTTTACCCATAAAATGCAAAAATTGAATAGGGAAATACGACTGGTCAGTTTTGACCACTTTACGAAGTTTTCCCAGATACGCCGAGTTTTTTCTGACACTCCTTGGCGTTTTGCTACCACCCTACAGAAGGTCGTTCAACAAAAAGTTTAATATAAACCATATAAGGTGTCTCTCAGTCGAGGTCAGTTTTGACCCTCTCTCGGTGGACTTTGCAACCGACCGGCACTGGCCACCGTGTTCTATCCTGCCGAATTTGAAGCGCCTGCGGCGCCGGGGCACCCGATCATTTATATATATATATATATATATATATATATATATATATATATATATATATATATATATATATATATATATATATATATATATAATTTAAAATAAAAAAAAATTGATAAAACTATTAGGTAGATAAATAACTATTTAATAAACTTTCTAAATCGTTTTGCAATTTGATTTCCCATTGTTTAATTTGTATATAATTATTACGAAGTTTACCGAATAGTTTATGTGTGTAATTAATCTTATGCTTATTTGTAACACAGTTATATATAACTCACCTTGTTTATTGGTCCATCAAACACACAATCAAGTTTAGGGTAAGAGAGAAAACTAATACATCTTATTTTAAGTCCTTCATTTACAACTTCATAAATACAGTTTTCATCCTTTGGTTTCTCTGCAATAATTTTATAATAATTATTTTTATAATAAACTTTTACAACCTACAATGAGTAATGGGTTATAAAAGACATTGCATGTTGCTTTTAGTAATAATTACATGGTTAATTTTATTATGTTTATAGAATAATCTGATTTTAAATACAATTTAAAAATGTATAATAAGTATCCTCTTTTTGTATCTTAGATATTAAAGAATAGTAAATTAATTCTAAACGGTTCACATCGTATTATGACATTGTATACTTTGTTTAAAGATTGTATTGAAAAGCCAGTACTCCATATAATTAAGAAATATGTTTGATTATAATATCATTTTTTTGCTTTGTTCAATACTAGTAATTATTGTTATTGTAGATCCTAGTTATTTATAATGGATAGGATTTAGTGGCTTTATCTGAAGCCTGTCAACTTGGGGCTATAAGACTAGCAGACTCGGAGGTTTGTGTGTGGAACATGTCGGACATGGTCTCCTAGACGACTAGTGGCTCATCATCAATGCTGTCATTAACCTTAGTATCACTGTTTTCATTGTACGAATTATTGCTATTGAAGCTTCTTGTAAACTTTTAAAGCCACATGTCAACTATTATATTGTAGTTGTTAAATAAGGTATAGTAAACTGTAACATAGATAAAACACTCTATTAGGGTTTAGGGGACCTCTTACCCAGACGAGACATACCCTTGACAAACACGTAATTATGTAGCTGCGTTTATGCATGCTTTATGTGCTATATGTCGATATATATCTTAGCTTTTCTTTAAAAGTATAAACGTAATATTCGCGACTTACTGTAGATCCTTAGGTCACAAATAAATAAAACTTTTGGTGGCAGCTTCAAATAATAAGCAATTAACTTCCAAGTTCGTTCAATCGTTATAGAATTAATTTGTCGTCCGGTTTTTAAAAAAATGAGATTAAGTGTCAAATTTCTGTTTTTTTCTTCTGTTAAAGATGTTATCAGTTTTCTATATTGTGGGTAGACGTTGCAGTCGCTTGAGTCTAAGTAGCAGGTCATCGCTTCGTTACCGTTGCTGTACCAGGATAGTGATAGGATGCTTGCATTGTCCTGCATTGTGTAAGAGATATTGCATGGCATCGTTTCTTCACATGGTTCACACAGCTGACCTGAAGATGACAACAGTATTTAGAAAACAAAGACAAAAGAAAATTAATGTAGATCTATAGCTCGTGATGGAATTTGACTATTAAAATGACTTTACTTTTATATTAAAAATGAGTTAGAAAAAAATATGTCACCTACCCTTTACACTAAATAGTAAAAAGCAATTCAAAATGATAATCCACCATTCTAGCAATGCATACACCTGAATAAATAATTTTGTAAGTTAATTAAAACCTATGTATTCACATATAAATGTACATAAATACATAAAACGAGTATATATACATAACATATATCATATATGCGTGCTCTTCAATGTGTGTGTTAGTGTTTTGTGCATGAGCGTGCGTATGTGTATGTATACGAAAACAATGATTTCAAACAATCGAAAGTATAACAAAATACAAGTTTTTATTTTTATAACATGTTACAATAGCCATAGGAATCAATGATTTTCTCTCCCTTACAAAAATTAAGAGCCTACTTCCTTCCATATAACATCCTAAATTATTTAATACACTATCAAACTTAAGTCGTATTAGCAAGACACCAGTGTTTATTGTGTTAATCTATTGAAGAATAATTTATATTTTTAAAAAGAAAATGAAATATATGTATAATATTCTGACATCTTGTCTACCTGTATTGTTAATATATTTTCAATTGTCTTATGGCAAGTATTCATCATTTTTTTACTATATTTTGTATGCTTTACTACCAAAATAAGTTATTTGTGAATTTTTTACCTTAATTAAGTCACGCGGTTTTATAATTAAAAGTATAGCTCAATTTCAAGTAAACTACTTTAGAAAAGTAGAGCTTAGCTTCTTTTTGTGAACATGATCTCTGCGTTAAGCAATGCGTATTTTATAGTTAGTTGTGTTGACAATAACCACAGACTATTCGGAATAAAGAGCTATTAATGTTCAAATGATATCTGAACATTGTCACAATAAACGACATGGACTGAATAGATCTAATAGGTCCAATAAGAAACGGACACGGTCACACAAGTCCATCGATTATGATTGGTTTAAACATATGAGGCAGAAAAATAACATGTTAGTGTTTTACAGGGATATTACACAGCCAAATCAAAACGATGCAATGCCAACTATTTTCTATCTCACTATTTATTAAACTTCTGTACTCATTCTAAATATTAAATAGGCATAAAACTATTCATGATTTGAACATCACATGGAGTACCTCTCAAATTTACTACTTAGCCCATAATCCCTTGCTTTCATTCTATACAACCCCCCTTTTTTTCTGCGTTCCACTTCACTATATTTTTATGGGCGTCACACTATAATTTTTTACTTTCTCGTATAAACGAAGTATAGAGAAAGTCTTGTAATCGTGCAAAAAAAAAATCGAGATTTTTACAAATCTCGACGTTTCACACCTCACTGATACGGAAAAACATAATTTTGCAATCTTGTCCGTATGTCTGTGTGTCTGTCCGTGTGTAAACACGATAACATGAGTACCGTTACAGCTAGGTTGATGAAATTTCATATATAAGTATTTAATCAAAATCGTAGATCCGTATCAACTTTTGAGCGATTTCCGATAACCGGAAGTGGTACTTTTCCTACTTTGAATTGTTCAAAAGCCTATAACTTGAGTACTATTTCAGATAGATAAATGAAATTTCATATGTAAGTAAAAGATCTAATTCTCTACCTTCTATTAAATTTTGAGTCTTTTCCGTTGACTGGAAGTAGTACTTTACGCTACTTCCGATTTCTCAAAAAACTAATGTAAATTTTAAAAGTAATAATAATATTGCGCACCATTATGCGCTTTTTTATTTGGCGTTCACTTGGTGTGCAATTAATTTGTCTACGAGATTTTATTCTATTTTTAAAACTTTAAGTATTTAAAATGGATTAAAAATCATGTCTATAGCCCGAGTTCCCATCCCCTGTTATTTTATATAAGAATATTCGAGAAAGTTTAGGGGAGATCACTCCCGGTTTATTTAATATACACCCGCAACAACAATCATTATCTCCAATTGATATTCATAAAACATGCATCATAACGATGTGGATATTTACAACAAATTTAAAGTTATCACAAATAAAGCGCGAGTTATCTCCGCTCAACTTTCTTGCATATTCTTATATAACAATAAAGGGGACGTCACTTTCAGGCCGACCAGAGAGTAAAGTACCACTTTAGATTATTAAAGGTCAGTAAAAAAATTAAAGTCCTTTATTAATAAATTTTTTTACTAACAAATGAAATTTCATCTTCTTAGCTGAACCAGTACGCAAATAAGCGCATTCCAAAATACAGTAAAATACCACTTCTGATTAAAATTTGAACGGAATATGCGCATCTAGTCCATATGGTCTTTGTGCTAAATTTCTCTTTTGCACAATTTTCGTTGTGTTTTTTCTGGTTGCGCATTTTTCTGTTTCTGTTTGCGCTTTTTTCCGTTTGCGCTTTTTTCTGTGTGCGCTTTTATCCGTTTGCGCTTTTTTCTCTTTGCGCTTTCTTCCGTTTGCGCTTTTTTCTGTTTGCGCTTTTTTCTGTGTGCGCTTTTTTCTCTTTGCGCTTTTTTCTGTTTGCGCTTTTTTCTCTTTGCGCTTTTTTCCGTGTGCGCTTTTTTCTGTTTGCGCTTTTTTCTGTGTGCGCTTTTTTCTCTTTGCGCTTTTTTCCGTTTGCGCTTTTTTCCGTGTGCGCTTTTTTCTTTTTGCGCTTTTTTCCGTTTGCGCTTTTTTCTCTTTGCGCTTTTTTCCGTTTGCGCTTTTTTTCTGTTTGCGCTTTTTTCTGTTTGCGCTTTTTTCTCTTTGCGCTTTTTTCTCTTTGCGCTTTTTTCTCTTTGCGCTTTTTTCCGTGTGCGCTTTTTTCTGTTTGCGCTTTTTTCTGTGTGCGCTTTTTTCTCTTTGCGCTTTTTTCGTTTGCGCTTTTTTCTCTTTGCGCTTTTTTCTGTGTGCGCTTTTTTCTCTTTGCGCTTTTTTCCGTGTGCGCTTTTTTCCGTTGCGCTTTTTGTTTTGCGCTTTTTTCCGTTGCGCTTTTTTCCGTTGCGGTTCTTTCCGGCCACCATCGTGTTTATAGTCACACAGACACAAGGATGCACAGACACACAGATATAACGACAAAATTACAATGCTTTTTCCGACTAGGGAAACTGTAAAACGTCGAAATTTTCACCTCGATTTCGATTTTTGTGCACGATTACAATACTTTATCTATCCTTTTTATACGAGAATGTAACCATGCAGTTAGATTTCATAATAATCCGAATGTATAATCAACAAGCCATCGCACAGAAACTCAATTGTGTTTTTGAAAGCAAACACAACTTTGATGTAAATATTAAATGTATGGTTATTTTAAACGCCCAAATTCAACAAAACAACAGATTTTTTGTTAAGAATCTTCGGTTTTAGTTCACACATTTAAAGTTTAGTACATAATATAACAAGTTACTTTAGATGATAAAGGGCACTCTTAACATTTCTGAAATTATTTTTAATTCTAACAGTACATTTGAAGAATCAATACTATTTCAATCGATCCCCTCCAACACTAAAAACATTAATAATGAAGAAGAAGAAGAATCTTCATCGGCTATTCGAAATTGTTTAGTAAAAGTGTATTTGTATTAGCATTTTTGTGATACATATTGATGTGTTACAGGATCATTATTGTCGGAAGTAGTAATTGAAAGCAAAATACCTTGTAACAATACCAGTGCTAATTACAACTTGACCTTTGTCACCTCATTTACTATGAGTCTCAATGGATCGATTGATATTTACTTTAGTAAAAATGAAAAAAACTTCACAGACCCAGCCACTGAATACACAAACGTAAGTAAATTATGTTAATTATTTGGTCCTGTTTACCTTTTAGCTCAAACTATTGTATAAAAACTAATTGAAAAGTACCGTTTTGTTTCTGTTTTGATTTTTTTCCACGATCTAATTAAACTGTAATTTATTATTCTTACAACTCTGATAAAAATATGATCAAATGCAAAAGCATAAAGATAGCAACTTAAGAATTATCATTACAAGTTATGTAGAATATAATTATGTAGGTAATGTTTTCATCAAAGGTCTGCACCTTCGTGATTGAACATGGACGGTGTAAAAAATTTCACCCTAGATGCTTTTGTACAAAAAAGGGGGATTTAAGTTTAGAGTTTACAATCATCTCAATAGAAGTCAGTGATACAACCCATCTATTAACAACACTTAATAATTCTGAAATAATAACTAAAATATGCGGTAAGTTTAAAAATAGTTTGAATGATGTACATATCTTTGTTCTAGTATTCTTATTTATAAAACAAAAATTTAAAACTTAGCCGAAACTATATTTATTAAAGTAAAGTGTTGAACCAAACCTGGAGTTGTTAAAGCTCACCATAATAATCAGTACAAATTACTATGTGTAAATATATTGCATTAAGTTTAATTTTATTGTTAACCAGCACAAATAATCATAATGTAAGATCCCATCAAGTTGCAATATTTTTTTGGAAAGAAGTAATACATTTGATGCTAAAACTTTTTTACATAAATGTTACAATTTTGCATAAACACCGTTTTAATGACAAGTTTGTATTTTATAATGTACTAAAAAGAAGAAAATAAATGATCTTTTCACATATATATATATAATAATACTCTACTTTAATATTTTCATTTACAATAGGCTTGAAAAGTCTTTTAAATCATATTATTTTACATATATTATTTTTTACATCTTTAAAAAATCATTGCAAGCACTACTATTGTTTTTCCATTTTTAAAAATTAAAACCGTTTTGTAACCATCGATTACACTCATTTCCGTATTTGTGTATTGAATATGAGCCGTTGAAAAGCTGTTTAGGATTATTTAATCAAGTCAAATATTTTTAAAAGCCGCCCTACACCTCTCCACGAAGTCAACGGAAGTGGCCAGGATAAGTAAAACTATGAACGTTGCAGCAATTGTTTTCTATTATAAAATACGCAATTGCGGTCAATGGAATATAACCTAGTATTGTATTTATATTAAATAATATAACATCCTTTATCACCATAACAAACATAAATTTTGTTTAAGTTTTGTTAAAAAAATAATATTAACAATTTAGGAGTTTTTCTAACATCAATTGACAATGAGAATTCATCTTTCGTCTCTTCAAATGACTTCATAACTTTGACAAGTTCAAATTTTGATGGTGAGTTTGTGAAACATCTTGTATGACCACTAAATATTGCAGCTAAACCCCCTGTCCTGTAATTTATTTAGTTTTTATTTGAAGCAGTCGTGATGAAATATTAAAATTTAAACCCAATGTAGAAGATTTTAGCAAAATAATATCGGTCTTACTTTTTTAAGTAACTGAGAATGTAGTATATTGCATGGGGAAGGGTCAGGTTCCCGTTTAGTAAAGAAACGATTAAAATATGAAATGCAATAGGGCATAGCAGACAGGGATTATGTTAATGTATACTGAGCCATGTAAAAAATTTATAAAAACAAAACTTGTAAACTAGCTTATTTCTCAGAGAAGGAATCACATGAAAGCAAGGATGAACAATACATAACTGTAAACGACACGAACTATGATGGTCAGTGTACAAAATATTTTTAGAAAGTAAAATGTCATTTCATAATAATACTTTAAAATATAATGTTTAATTGTAATATATGTAGTTATTGCAATTAAAATATAATATATACAGTTTTATATTTCGATAAAAAATTATTATACATTTTGCGCAAGTATGATTTAAATATATCTTACAATAAGCATCACGCATAATACGATACACAATCAAACTTGACATGTTTTGGTTAAAACCAGTAATTCCAAACTCTTTCTTATAGAAAATGATGACAATTATTCAACAAACTTAAAAGAAATAACACACAACCTGGTAATTGGTTCTACTGCTGGTGCGTGTATTGTAGTTATTGGAATTTGCCTAGGAGGTTTCTTATTAAAGAAAAATAAAGGTATACAAGGTTTAAACTTCTAAAACGTCCAATATAAAATATAGAAATATATTTTTTGTTAACTGTCTGTAATCTCGTTTTATTCATCCTAGCTAAGCATATCCGTTTTAAAAAAATGTCGCATTACAAACACAACGAACTAACAATGTAGACTATTGTTTAAGCTAGTAGATCGAGTCGATACTTAGCTACTTATATATATATATATATATATATATATATATATATATATATATATATATATATATTAATATATAAATACGTATGTATTATATATATATATATATATATATATATATATATATATATATATATATTTAATTATGTATATATTGTAAACAGGAACACCATGTACACAGCAAAGAGAACAACCACAAGACGACAAGTCGTTATCTGGAAATGAAAGCGATGTAAATTCTTACATTGATGTTGATGACTATTATGTAATAGATGATGTCCAGTATAATATTGCTAATGATAACCTAAGTGAACGTTCGGTTTATGAAGGGGTATTTTATATTGCTAGCAGCAGTGCGGAATTTAACATTTTTGATCTTTCAACTTCAAATGTTTAGGTACATTTTTGATTGGAGTTATATCTAACCACCGTATGAATAACCATAAAATTTATAATTAAGTGAATAAATGTATAAACAAAGGATAAAATAATCTTGAAAATGTGGCACGGTTCATTCACATCTTATGAGATTGTTTTCAAATTTTCCCTAAGCATGAAACTGTAACATGATACACAGAAAAAAACAAAACAACTTTATTCGCAACTGAAATAATGTATGTTAGATTGTGCCTTCATTTCTTGTATCACCGCAATTATTTCTTCGACCTCCCTAGAAAAATAGAAGTAATATACTCGACTAAATATTTCACAGGCTAAACGTATGCCTTAGTTCCACCACATATTAAAGACATTAAAGTATTTAACACTATAAAAATATCGAAATTGACATTTAAACAGACTGTTGAGTGGCCGTTTTTAAATCATACACTACTTTATATATATGTAGCCTACAACTTAACCCTGAAACGCTGTTCATACTAAGTATTGACACTAAAGCATCCGGTGGATATGTAACCTAACCCCTACAAAACACCACGCTCCCAACCCCTAACTTGAAGGTTGTCAAAACGTGCGTTTTTGCGAGTCTCTTCATTTGGATATCGTGGCCTTTAGATAAGGCAATCTTTTACTGTCGAGCTTTTCAAAATTATGTCCCTATAATTTTGTATAAGTTTTTAATGCTCTGTTATATGCTGATAAATATCTTAATTGTCTAAACTTAGTATACCAATATGACCTGTTTTTATGTAAACTACTCCAGAAGTTATCGTTATACTTAGAATATTTTCATTCCATTAAACTGAATACAAAGAAATTATTCTGATTTATAACTGTTCTACTCTATAAAATAAACACCGGCTAGACAGGGTAGATTGGAAAGATTGGTAGTCTTACAGTACTAGTCTGGCCTGAAGATATAAGTCAGCCTTGGCAAGACACTGCTCTGGCTAACAAGTTAAAGTCTTGTTTAGTTAAAAAAAAGACTTAAAAGTATAAGGCGGAAAATTAAGTTATCAAAGTACTAGTCTGACAACAAGTTAGAATTCTGTTCTAATACACTACCTACTAAAGAAGGTTCAAACCTTGCTTAAATATATCAGCCTGTGTTATCAAGGAACTATAATGGCTTCTCAAACATGCATCGAAAAATTGTAAATAAAACAGTTTGATGTTTGAAAAAAAATATACCAGATTGACTGATTAATGTACCAAACCTACTCGTAAACTCACTAGACTGAATTTGACCCATTCTACCTCATAAAGACACCACCATGACTTACACATATACCATCATACGAAAATACACTTGCTTGACGTATAATCTTTGACCACAAAATAACGTTTAATGAAAGTTGGAATATTTAAAGGTCGAGAACAAATCCTATTTTCTTATTCGGCCTCTTATTAATATTATATTTTGGTAAATTATTTATATATATTATAAAAACTAACCTTTAAGAACATTTCTCTACTAGCTTGAAAACATAGCTTGTATTGCTGGGGAAATGTTTTTTTTTTTATCTTGACGGTATCAGATATTGTTATCAGCTTGTCACTTTGGTCAATGTATAAGTGTACAATCGATACTAGCCTTTATAGGAAAGACTTTAATTCACCCGATTAAAGTTATGACCAAAGTGTAATTTAACAGCATTACATAATGCTACGCTCAAAACAACGACAGATGGCGATTCTAAAAATAAATCTTCATAACACCTCTGCGATTATGTTTGCGCTTATGTTTGTGTTTATATTTTGACAAACGGCCAGATTTTTATATAGACTTTTAAATACAAGTGTATACATTCCCAAACCCTTAAGCGCAGTGTATACATTGATTAATTAGCATTCAAACCACGGTCCTTTACAGAACATGTAATCTCGAATGTCAGTGTAGGGCATTATCGGTATAGCTAGTTTTACATACAATTAAACAATTTACATTTCAAATTAATGGGTAAAGGTGCTTCGAGGCGTTTGTAAAGTAAAGTAAAGTTTAGTTTCCCTTCTGCTGTGACCTCGGCATATGATGAGATATTGTCGTCAGCGTTATGCCCAGCCGCCTTTACTTTCCCTAACGTGAGTTAGGTACCCATCAGAGTTGGGTAGACTCAGGGACGGTCTACTGACTTGAACCCGGATTCGAACTCGAGACTTACCGGATAGAAGTCCAGCTCTCTACCGCTATACCACTCCGTCCCACGAGGCGTTTAGAATAACAAAAAAAATATAGAAATATTACGATAGTAAATGGATAAAGTCAAAACGTTACACTTCTTAACACTTGTTATATATTTAAATGGTAGTAAGTTAAGCCATTTTCTCATGGTAATGCATCAAGTAAAAGTTGAATTGAGTATAACTATGTTATGTTTGAATCTTAGTCCTTATTGAATTTTTGATTTTTTCTAACATCCTAGTCCTTGTAGGATTTTCTTTCTTCATTTTTTTCAAAACTTCCCTTCCAATTATTATCAGTAAATTGCCTATTAAAATCGTGGAGCAAAAATACGTGCAATGAGTCATAGTAAGCCAATGCATTTTAATTAATTTCGCGTGGAACAACAGTAGTAAACAGTGTAGAAAACAGTAGACGACGACTTATAGATAAATAATGAATAATGTATTGCAGCCCTAAAACAAATGTAAACAAAAGGTTACATACACTGACAATACCACGTGTAGGCTACAAAAATACACGGGTGCAATAAAATATGTTACTGCCAATAAGTAGCAATAAGTAGCACAATAAGGACTACTTAAATAAATACTTAACACCTAACTAGTGCGCAACATGCGGCACTAGCAGAAATAATACAGAAAAGTAATCTAACGAAGATACTCCACCCCTAGTCTGCAACATGCAGCACTAGGAGGAGTAATACAGTAATATAAAACATAATATTAGCTTCATTAGGTCTACATTGTCATGATCTACCTCTAGGTACCGTCACCCTCCGTGTCCACAGACAGCAGCCTTAGGTCTGACTGACACGGCTAGGCACGAACTACCCATAATCCAATGTCACATGACATGGGACACAGGTAAAAAACCCTCACCGAAGAGCGTGCAAAAAAAAAACTAAATCAACAGTTGCTGTCCCACAGGGGCCACAACCCAATGAATTACAACTTTATTCTTATCCCCCCTTGGCTGGTAACCATATGTGTTACATCTGTTTTATTTTTATGCCTACAAATCTTTCGTGTTTAAAGCACACTTTAGGACCTCAAGGTCAAAGTAGAGAAGTAGACCTATATGACTTTATCAGCATTTTGAACTTGAGTGGTTAGCTGATATCGCGGAAAGTTCACTCCCTTCAATCGAGTTAAGTAAATATCGGAGCTGGGTAATAGTTTTATCATCATCATATGTTCCCATTCTTATTCAAGACGCACGGGTAGTTGAAATAGATTTCGTCTGTTTCAATGACATGATATGCACGGGAACAGTGTTGTCAACACTGAGCCCAGCAGTCTTTGTTTCCTTTCATGTGTCAGGCAGCCATCAGAGCTGGTCGAACTCTGGGACAGACCTTAATCGTGTAATTTTAAAAAAATTTTTTAGAATAATCAATTTTAAGGAATTGCAAAAAAAAAAAAAAAAAAAAAAAATAGTTTAAAATAGAAACCCTCCATCTACCATCAAATCATATTGTGTCCTGTTTAAAATTTTAATCTAATCAATGAGAGTTCATTGGTGCTGTACATTGTCCTGTTATGCTTGATAACACTTAGATATATGAAGCAGCTGATGTGTTGGGATATCGTATAGTAGATTAGATAAACATTGATAAAGTTTATATCGATCACGTGGTCTTTCCCACAACTAAAAAGCTTTTCTAATCTCGTTAACGTGGTATAATAACAAGAGAAGTATGACACAGGAACGATTACATGAAGTATTTTAATGTTGCGGAAAAACTAAATCGAGTTTTTGTAAATCTTGACGTTTTACACTTCCCTGAGTCAGAAAACATAGTTTTGAAATTACGTTCGTATGTCTGTGTGTGTATGTATGTATATGTGTATGTATATGTGTATGTCTGTAAACACGATAGCTTGCATACCATTACATCTAGGTTTATGAAATTTCATATACATGTATTATATCAACTTTTTAGTTCTGTATCAATTTTTCAGCGATCTTCGGTAACCGCAAAAGGAGTTTATTCTACTTGTGTTTTTTCTAAAGCCTATAAAGTACTAATATTCCGCTCTATTATATACATATGTTTGCTGCACACTTGGTCCGCATTTGTTTTTACTAGATTCTATTCATTTTCAGAAGTTGAATTATCCCCGCAGTGTTATATAAAAATATACGAGAAAGTTTAGGGGAGATCACTTCCGCTTTATTAAAAATGTTGTTGATGGTCAGCTGCGATGATTTAAAATATAAGAATTGGTATCAGTTGATTGGGTGTTTTGCATAGGGGCCTAGGGGTAATTCTTGATTGATTGGTAAAACGTAGAGGATGTAACTAAGAGGAGGCTGCTTTCACGGGGGGGGGGGGGGGAATGTGGGTTTAGTGTTTTAAAGCAAATATTTTCAGTGGCAGCATTGGTACTGTCGAATTCACAAATTATGAATTACTGAAAAGTAGAAAAAAACAACTAAATAGTGGCGTATGATACACCGCGGGTCGGCTCGTATATATATATATAATTCTCTTCTGGGAGACGTTAGAAAACAAGCCGCAAGTCCCTTCTCTTCCTCTCTATCACTTTCACTACCACCCCCACCCCCACATGGTCTGGTGAGCTGTGGTTCACGATAAATGTTTACAAATCCTAGAGCCGGGTTTAGTGTCGGCTATTAGGGGCAGATAATTTAGTTTGAAACTATTTTAAACTTACAGAAGGTAACTAAGAGGAGGCTGCTTTCACTGGGGGGGGGGGTGTAGGGTAGGGGTTGGTGGAAAGAGGGGGGTAGTGTTTTAAAGCAAATATTTTCAGTGGCAGCATTGGTACTGTCGAATTCAACAACTAAATAGAGGCGTATGCTACGTCGCAGATCGTGATATTTAAAAAGCCCATGTGCTCATCTCTTTATTTCTCTCTCTCTCTCTCTTTATATCACAAATTTTCCAGGGCTTTGAGATTAGCATCTTTAGCAATATAATCGAGTACTTGAAAATAGTAACTTTTGTTCAAAGTATGGCTGCTGTAGTAAATGTAAAAACTAAATTTTATTTTAGGACGGAAAACAATAAAGGCATATTTGAATTTAGAAACACATCTCTAATTATGCAACCCTTTACAAATCACACTACTTTTTTTTCTAACATGAAAACAATCTAAAATATTTTTTTTCTGATAAAATTTTATTTTGTCAGATATTTTTCAGATTAAGGGAAGTAATTCTTTTAGATACAATTATAATTGTGAAGAATACATACATTTATGGTTACTAGTGTGAATATGTGAATAAGATGCTAAATAAAAGCTAATGAACCAATATAGTATACCCAAAAATTTACTTATATATCATACTTAAGGCTCTGCCTGTCAATTAGTTTACAAGGGAAAGTTAACAAACACTTTCACATTAAAGACATGAGTGAACATGAATGAATGCTTTAGCCAATGATATTCTTGATGGTAATCGACTGGATCGTGCTGAAGACTACAAACAACGACACAATAACTCAGAGGAACTTCATCAAAAGTGTAAAAGATCTCGATTTTTCTGATGACACCTGCCTACTCCTTAACAAACGCTGTGGAATGTAGCTAGGACAGCTTATGTGAGATCAAGTAAAATGATGTGCTTAAAACAGAGTCTGCAGAATTTCCAAAGTTTTAACTGAAGTAAGTCATACTAGGCAGGGTCGTTAATGCAAACCGCACCCGTTGAAACAATTTTCAGGGTGACACCAAATTGAAATAAGAAGTTTAAATTCACTATGAAAACAATGATTTATCCAGTTAATTTAATATAATAGTTGCTGAGACGGGTGACACTAAACCAAAATTGCAAAACTGTTTGGGTTACCCTTTAGTAGCAGCACAGTTTAATACGGGACCTAGGGATGTCACTTGCTCAATATACGAAAGCAGCGTCCTCTAAGTCCATCATTGTCAGTCGTGTGGTAAATGTGATGTTCTATCGGACGTCCAGCCACACGAGGCAACATGTCACCTAAGACAATAACAGCTGCACCACTGGAACCTTGACATGTGTCGGTCGTGTAAAAGTAACGAGCCTTTACGCCAGTTGGTGTAGATATAAGTTCTCTATACACCCATTCTCCAATGGTCACGTGTTTTGGTTCCCCGTGTGGGTGGGAGACGATAACAGCAAGTTTATAGTCATCTGTTGAATGGAAACGTTCTGGAATTTTCTTCTCAGTTAAATTGAGGTTTGTTAGATTATCGGAGAGATGAATGCCAAATTTGGATTCATGAGTCACATATTCAACAAGTGACCGACCATCGTTCATGTCACTTTCAACAACCCTCAGTCCATACAATCGATGCAATGGCGACTTTTCTGTGTTGTATCCAATACGAAAATAACTTTGACGAGCTTCAGTGTCATCAAACACAACATGTTTAGCTGTAAGTACATAGACCAAATAAAACACTCTACTTGGTGATTCTTCACATTCAGGACACGGACATTCCTCATCTCTAACTTCTAACACAGAGACAACAGTACCCGTTCCAGTCCTCATATTTCTTGTGTTCTTTGTATCCCAACATGGGTATTTAGCGTTTGTGATGGGGTCAACATCCGGTCTGTCTGTACTAGTAAAATGAATGTCCACCCTTCCTGTTAGCTCTGATATAATTTTTATGTAATCAAACACTGAGTTATCTTGACATTCATTTGGTAGATCTTTAATTGTGAATTTGTTTACCAGATAAAATCTTTCATGACGCTTATTTTTTTGACACACTCCACTATCCATGATTATTGAACTTTCTAATTCTGCATCTGCTATAGTAAATAAATATGTTATTTAAATGCTATTAATATACAATCAGTCTACTTTCAAGCGAATCGAATTATTACTATTGACTGTTTATTATTATCTAACTCTTCCTTGCTCACTCTCTTTCTCTCTCGCACACTATATATTAGATTTTTAATATCTAGACGTAAATGTCTAATTTATGTTGTCGTCTTCATCTTTCAATTATAATAATATTGGACAAAGCAGCGCAAATCACAATACAACGGACTCGTCAATACTAATGCTGGTACTAAATTAAAAAAGTGTTAAATACAAGAAGTAGATCATGAAAATATGATACAACAATACATAACACCACAGCATACTCGTACATAAAACGGCCTTTCACAGTCCTTACACACACCCTAGCGCACTTTCCATCACTTGTCAACTCTCAATCCTCACATGAACACCTCTCAGTGTATGTAAACATACTCAACCAAGGTAAATAACAGAGGTTTATAAAAAGAGGGTACATGTTGTCCGAGAACATAATAGATACACACACACAATCCGGGGAGGCTATATGGCAGGGGTCCTAGGACCTTTGACCACAGGTGCTTTGACCATAGGGGGTTTGACCATAGGGGGTTTGACCACAGCGGAGCTTTGACCATAGGGGCTTTGACCATAGGTGGTTTGACCACAGCGGGCCTTTGACCATAGCAGTGCTTTGACCACAGGGGGTTTGATCATAGGGGGTTTGACCATAGGGGGTTTGACCACAGGTGTTTTCTCAGCAGAGGGTCTTTGATCATAGGTGGTCTATCAACTGGTGTTTGATCACAAGCGCTGTGTCCGGCTTTGACTACAGGTGTTTGTCCACATAGGGTCTTTGATCTCAGGTGGTTTATCCAATGCTGTCCATATATGGTAAGGATTTATTTTAAAAGTTGCTAAATTATATTTTAAATTTCGACATGATGTAATAATATGGTCAAACAGATGTACTGACATATTTGCGTGCTATAGCACATCTGTCATTTAGTTAACCATTTTAAGTATTACTTCTTTGACTATATTGTTGGCAAGTTTTGTATCATTTTTTATCCTTTATATATGCTATGTATTTTCAAGTACTTCTACATTATTTATTTGTGAAACTTGTTATATGTCGCATTATTTGTGCTTCATTTATATTTAAAATAAATCTATGAGGTCTAGCACCAGCCTTTATGTGGAGACTAAAATTTAGTTCTTGGCTTTTTTTAAATACATGTTAATTTCTATTAACCTACTCACAGGAAACATGTATAAAATCGTGTTAATTGTATCACACCTATGATCAAAGCCGGACACAGCGCTTGTGATCAAACACTCGTTGACAAACCACCTGTGATCAAAGACCCTCTGCTGAGAAAACACCTGTGGTCAAACCCCCTATGGTCAAACCCCCTATGATCAAACCCCCTATGGTCAAAGCACCGCTATGGTCAAAGGCCCGCTGTGGTCAAACCCCCTATGGTCAAAGCCCCTATGGTCAAAGCTCCGCTGTGATCAAACCCCCTATGGTCAAACCCCCTATGGTCAAAGCACCTGTGGTCAAAGGTCCGCGCACCATGGCAGGGATGTAATATAGTGTCTGTGTGATTTATACCTTTATTTAGCTTATTTTGACAATTCTGTAGTTCATTTTTTTCTTCACTGGCTTCATATGAATCAGCTGTTTTAAGATGTTGAAGCTAGATACACATGTGTTAAAAATTATTTAAAATTAAATACTTGCTTAAAACTAAATGGATACTAAATGAATACATGTAAGTTAATATAATTACCATCTATAATAATTTTAATTGATGTACCTTTGGTGAATCACCATTTGTGATGTGACTCTGCAAAAGTGAAAATCCACTAAAATTTCTTCCCAGCGAGATTTTCCCTAGATGAACTGGGAAATCAGCCACTAAAAGATTTGAGAATATATTTAATAACGAAAAAAAGGGAAGTAGAGAAGTAGAGATAAATGTACAATTTTCAGTTCTAATAATCGCAACAACAAAGTTAAAAGCCAGTGCGGTCTATCAGTTTTGCATCCCCCAACCCACAACACAGCTATACACTTTTAGCATTCTACAAGTTTTAAACTAGAAACGGTTTCCTTAAGAGCAAGAGCGGGTGATACAAATCAAAATAACCAAAATGCTTATTTCAAATGTAACATATAGCATATATTTATGACTCGAGGAAGTCCAAAGCTTCCGGACTGAAGCAAAGCAGGTCGGCTGCATAGTTTCTGACTAAAGAGGAAGCTTACTTTGACATATATCTGTGTGCATGTAACAGGTTCAAACAATCCTAATATTCGAACATACTAGAATGTATTATACTACATTGTCGGTTTATATATTTTCCAAATAAATTGTAATAGTAGTTGTTAAGACTCGGATTCCATATTTCCTTTTCTGAAATGAAACAATGAAGTTAAAGATCTTCTTAAAAAAAATTAATTTGTAATACTTTCCATCTAGAAAAACGTTTTAATGGTATGTATATATTACTGTTGTAATAAAAATAAATATTTTTAGCTTTTAAAATATTTTAAATAACACTTACCGAAGCTTTCACGAAATCCCGCAAATTCTTTAGATCTAAAAACACGTTTAAATATTTAAGGTATTCCAATACTCAAATCATGTTCAATTTTATAAAATAGTGGTGTGTTCCAAGTTTTCATATGGTTATAGTAAATTGCGCCACACACCTCTTATAGCAGTTGAAAACATGAATAGTGACTTCAAAATTGTGTTAGAAAGTGCACATTTTGTAACAGAAGGGATAGCGGAAATAAAATTTAATTCTGATTGGTTTCAGTTTTTTCCATTGGGGGGGGGGGGGGGGGGCGAGCTCCACCAGAAGAAAGTCTACCGCGCCCCCCCCCCCCTTTCCTAACGAAATGGAATTATATATAAAACATATACTTTTGCCAGTGTCCGCCCCCCCCGGACAATATCAAACCCCCCCCCCCCCTCCCCAGAGAAAAATGTCTGGAAGAAACACTGATTGGTATGCGTGTTTAGACACATGAGCGGTACTTGAAATATTTTTTAAAAGTCTTTACTAGTTTTTTTAATTTAGTTACATAATCATTGACCACCGTTTTTTTTTATTCGATGAGATTATGCATTTAACGTATAAGTTTGAACTTCGGACATCTATTGTAAAATATAGTGATAATAGTATCCTCTAAGATTTAAGACATTTACTAGAATAGTTGATGTTTCGACCCAAGGTGTTCGTCAGAATATAACAGAATGGTTAAGGACTAGACAAAAAAAAACCAGTGATATTTTTACTTATCCCGAGAGTGAAATCAGATCTTGTCTAAATACCATGACATCCAAATAAGAGGACGCGTGATTACAGGACACTTGCAGGTGGGGGTTAAGGGCAGGTGCGGGAATAGAGAGTGGGAAAGGGGACTAATGAAAGATGTCTGCTCGTTAATTAAGTCATTTGGTGCTCGCGTGCGAAAACTTAGTATGTTTTCAAGGCCAACATTATTTAATGGGCTTAACCCTCATTGTTAGCGCCGTTGTTATCGCTCAAGCGCCTTTCTGCTGAAATAGATGATGCTAATCAACTTGAACCTAACTCGTTTGCAATTACTATTCTCTATTCACTTATCTCACGGTATTAATGCTACTTGATGATATAGTAGGCCTATTATTGTTTTTCTTTAGAAATGTAAATTATTACATGTATTACAAGCATACTTACATATATTGATGTTTTGAATATTTATACAGATAGAAAGAGAGAACTGTGAAAGGTAGCGAGTGTTTGTGTATTTAGGCGACAAAGTGAAAATGTGTATTCTGATTTTATTGGTTATAATGTGTTCACTTGTAGCCTATAAGAAATAGCCTTTGCCCATTTTAATCATTTTTTTTAAATACTCTATTTTACTGCACACTTTATTCTCTTAATTCTTTATTTATTCTCATCGCTCTGGTCCTCACGACATGGGCTAAATTAGGCTTTTAAATATTGTCGACTTTTTAAAAATAAAACCACAATGTGTTAAAAATTTTGGATAAACCCAAATGACGACCCTCTTTGATTTCTCTATTAAACACTGGTATAACTAACGTAATTTTTTTATTAAAGACGATTTATCTTGTTTTCTATAACATATTTTTAAAAATGTAAGTATAATAACATTTAAATACACGCGCTAAATTTCTTGAAACGTATTTGTCGGGGCGCAGGTTTACCTACCCTATGAAAGCCTTGAGTGTACGTAAATTATTCTCCATAATGGTGAGGTATAACGCACTTCATCAACCGCAATAAGGCGCTCTCGTGAGCCCCGGTTACTCAACCGCAGGGGCGCCACGTAGGGCCTCTGACTAGGTTTCTTTGTCAATATTGAAGGTGCTCCTTAAAACGAACGTAGGCTCAATTAGTGCTCACAGGATAGCGTAGGGCGACAAATCACACCATACTACTTTGTACCAAAGAAGACCTTGGGTCGAAACATCCATTATATCTGTAATTATTTTAAATTTGCGAGGATACCACCATTACCCGTTTTATTTCTATTTGTATAAAACTTATTGCAGTTACCTTTTTAATTTATAAACAAAGATTGTATTAATTGTTTTACCTTTTCGGAATGCATATTTTAAAAGCAGCAATTGCTGTGAACAAAACAACAAAAACACCTTATTATCAATACATTAAAATACACCACCGAAATTATTATTCTTTTGATTATGCTAAGAAATTTATCTAGTTACAACCACAATGTACATGTATGAAGAAACACCCTCACCTATGAAAGTAATGAGAAGAAATGGCAAGATCCACTCCACCGTTAACCATTTGTTTATATCTGAAAAATATTTTAAACTAATTTTTAAAAAGCTGATGCTTTAATTTAAAAGCAACCATTTTACCCCTGCGTTTTTAGACATAAAATTCAACATAAAAAATTGGTATAACCTGAATTAGTTGCATATAGTAATTCGAATACCATACCAGATTAATTTTTTTACAGTTTCAGTTATACACTTGGCCTCACTTTACTTTATAGAATGATGCAAAGTGACATTTTGATATTGAGTGGAAAATGTCTGTAAAGCAGAAAACTATTACAAATGGGTTAATTTAAGTTTTTTGATCAAACGAATATCTTATGATGTGTGTATTATATGACCGCTGATTAGTCATCTATCCATTTGTTCCGTAGTTTTCGCAGATTTTTTAAAATTAAACTTGTCCACTTGTAAAGTCAATAATAAATTAACTCTATCCAAAACATGGAGACTGTGCTCAAGCAAATTTTAGTAAGATAGTCGTTAAATCAATAGTTATAAAGATAGCTCTTAACTCCGACCAACTCCGATGTGTTAATTGTGAAAATTGAAAACTGTCTTGATGAGTAAAGAGCATGAAGGAAGATGGGATCCGCTACTTATTGGCGTCGTTAGGTCGACTGTCACTTGACTATAGTGAATGGTAAACGTAGGCTAATTTACCGTAATTCTTTTCAGTCATTTCCGGAATCCTAGCAGTCGTTATCAATTTATTATTTATAAAAGTGCCTTCAGCTATGGTTGTTTCATTCACAATTTTTTCCTGCCTGCAAATAACGGTGTCTTTTTTTCCATGCTCTAAAATCTTGAAATACGATGATGCATGTTCATTCACGTGCTCTGCAGAAAACAAGTCATTAAAGAAATAGCCAAGCAAAATAAGTAGCCTACATTAATTAATTCTGACATGTAAAACAAGGTAATTAAAAAGTCTAGTGACAATTTTAGCGCAATTTCCTTATGTTATCTAAAAATAGCTCTGTCGTAGCGTAAATCAAGAGCAGGGTTAGTAAAACCATTGGTTAGTTATTAAAACGTTTTTTATTAATTTTTTCAGTATTTTACATGTTTTATTTACAATAGAGTTACATGACTAAAAACCATTGCGCGCCTAGCTACTGAACATGATGACGCAGCCATTGAACGTGATGGCGCAGCTATTGAACGTGATGACGCGTGTGGTTTGGTTGGATAAACATGCCTACTAATTCGGTCCAAATTTTAATTAATTAAAAAAAAATTTTGTGACCGAACGAAAGGATATTTTTGAAAACTTTCTTCGGCAATATTGTTCTAAATTATGGCAGAAATCGATTGGTAAATGTTTCAAGTCGCTAAGTGGTCTGGTTGCCGAGATATGGGCCAAAAACTGCATTTTCCGAGGTTTTTTGGCTTTTCCGGGAAATCCATGAAAGAAACCCGGAATTTTTTTGGCCCACTATCATCCTGGTAACTTGCTTAACATAATTGCTTTGGAACTAGTCCTCGATATTGCTTCGTTGAGGAGGAGATACGACTTAAAGCTGCGGACACACATTCATACATTCATACATTCATACATTCATACATTCATACATCCAGAAATGACGGGTTAATAAACGCAATTCTCCAGAATGGAAATTGCGCTCAAAACCTAATAAATAGCGTTTTAAACACATTATACGGTATATTACCAATGTTCAAAAAATTCGAATAAGTTACTCCATGTAGAGAGATTTCATACACTTGCATATTTTTGGGAACAAAAGTAACCGCATACTCTATCAAACCGTGCAATAAATCGTTACAGTCGAATATCAGAAAACATTCAGAGCCATAATAAATGGGATCTGTTTGAATTGCAGTGTGGTTGTATGCCGTCCTTAAATGTGGATAATGTGCCTGCGAACGATAAAAGACAATAAACATATGTGTCTGTTTATTTTCGGCGTGTCTGTATATGTGTATGTGTATGCGTATGCGTATGCGTATGCGTATGCGTATGCGTATGCGTATGCGTATGCGTATGCGTAAGCGTGTGCGTGTGCGTGTGCGTGTGCGTGTGCGTGTACGTGTACGTGTACGTGTACGTGTACGTGTACGTGTACGTGTACGTGTACGTGTACGTGTACGTGTACGTGTACGTGTACGTGTACGTGTACGTGTACGTGTACGTGTACGTGTACGTGTACGTGTACGTGTACGTGTACGTGTACGTGTACGTGTACGTGTACGTGCACGTGCACGTGCACGTGATCGTGCATGTGCTTGTGAATGTGAATGTGAATGTGAATGTAATTGTGTATATGTAACTTAACTTAAACCTAAACCTCAACATCAATCTAAGCCTAAACCTCAATTCTTAACCTAAACCTAATTCTTAACCTAAGCCTAATTCTTAACCTAATCCTAAACCTAATTCTAAACCTAATTCTAAACCTAAATCTAAACCTAATTCTAAACCTAATTCTAAACCTAATTCTAAACCTAATTCTAAACCTAATTCTAAACCTAAACCTAAACCTAAACCTAAACCTAAACCTAAACCTAAACCTAAACCTAAACCTAAACCTAAACCTAAACCTAAACCTAAACCTAAACCTAAACCTAAACCTAAACCTAAACCTAAACCTAAACCTAAACCTAAACCTAAACCTAAACCTAAACCTAAACCTAAACCTAAACCTAAACCTAAACCTAAACCTAAACCTAAACCTAAACCTAAACCTAAACCTAAACCTAAACCTAAACCTAAACCTAAACCTAAACCTAAACCTAAACCTAAACCTAAACCTAAACCTAAACCTAAACCTAAACCTAAACCTAAACCTAAACCTAAACTCAACCTAAACTCAACCTAAACCTAACCTAACCTAAACCTAAACCTAAACCTAAACCTAAACCTAAACCTAAACCTAAACCTAAACCTAAACCTAAACCTAAACCTAAACCTAAACCTAAACCTAAACCTAAACCTAAACCTAAACCTAAACCTAAACCTAAACCTAAACCTAAATCTAAATCTAAACCTTAATCTAAACCTTAAACCTAAACCTAATCCTAAACCAAAACCTAAATCTAAATATCAATATAAACCTAGAATCATCCCTTGACGTTAGTTGGTGTCGTTAGGTAACAACCGAGTGATTTGCTTAAAGGCTAATAATCCCATTGCGGCGGCGCCCACACATCTCCATTTCTGACTCAGCCGGATGCATCCTTCTAGATTTCTCGACTTGGTCATGAAAGCGTAGCCGTTGAAGTGATCCTATGAACTCATGTGCACTGCCTGTGACCTTACTGGAAGGTCGTATGTCTAGTGCTTCTTTGTTATATTCAGGTGTTTCATTTAGGAATTATCGCTCCTAAATGAGTTGCTGTCCACAGCCTAAATTATCCGTGAGACTAGTCGGTTTAGCAACCATGACTATATCGACTAAACCAAGCCAAAACAAACGTATATAAGCCTATACGTTTATGCAAAAAAAAAATATAACGTTTCTGTATAAGTACTATTTTCAATTTGAAAAAGGTATGTTAAATTCCCCAAAAATACCTTATTAATTTTTGCATCGAATATACACACATATACTGGATAAGTGTATAAGTCAACACATCGTATTTGCAATCCTCTCGGAAGAAATTCTACTTTGCATTGGACATTTTCGGGTTTTTCTGTGGAATATATATATATATATATATATATATATATATATATATATATATATATATATATATATATATATATATATATACATATATATATATATATATATATATATATATATATATATATATATATATACTTATTTATTTGTGTGTGTCACCAAGTGCGGCAGCAGCATGTGTGACATTCTTTGTTAGGTCTTGTGCGGCACCCAAATGAGACAGAGGCATGTACAACCTCCTGTCTGTAGGTATTAGCACGCGACTTAGGAATTCCCACCTCTAGGCCGAGGAAACCTGATTTTGGCACCGATCCACCCACCTGATATAAAGAAGCACACTCTGCCCGCAGGTTCAATATAACAGCAATTTATTCCTTCATGAATAATCACAGTTAGGTAATTAAGTGAAACTTAACAGACCTCCCATGTCACTGGTCCACACACTGTATTACTCCAATCTCCAATTACTTGTCTCTGCATTCAATCCATTCTATAGCTCTCTTCATTCCAGCGCCCGATCGTTCCATCTTCGTTTGTAAACCTATTTCTCACATCTTCTGTCTCGCTTCAGCATACATCTGTATCTCAGCTCGCATCTTCGATCACGCTCTTACCCAAAAGTATCGCTGCTTATATATACCCAGTAACACCCTCATGTACATCAGGTATTGTAAATAATGTATATCAAGGTCAAACTATTCTATTTCGGTAACGGCAATTGCATCGTTTCTATTAATAGCTTGTCCTTTATGTCTTCAAGTCAAATTCTATTTTAGTCACATCATCTACGTCCCAAAAGTTTCATAAGAACTTTAAATAGCTCAGTTCAGTCTTGGCCTTGACCTTTATGACAACCAGATACGTTGTTTTTGTAACTACACTAGTTACATATATATATATATATATATATATATATATATATATATATATATATATATATATATATATATATATATATATATATATATATATATATATATATATATATATATTCAAATGCATACATGTGTTTTTCTAAAAATGAACGAAACTTACTGTATATCTGAATTTCACACGTAAATATGTTTTTTGGTGAAAGTTTGGAATAGTACATCATTAAAGTCCATTTTCCCTCCATTGTAATTACTCTAGTTTCTCGACTGGTATTTGTAATGATCAGGTTAGTGATTATATACTCTTGTTCTTTTTGTATTGAATATGTTATAAGACCTTTATATTGTGGGTAAATGTTGCATCTACCGTTGCCTCTAGTGGAGCAGGTCATGACCTCGTTGTTTGGACTATACCATGCGAATTGTATTTGGGTGTTTTTACTAGCTTGAAAATTATAGGAGATAATGCAAGGCTTGGTTTCTTCACATTGTTCACATAAACCACCTAAAATATGGTAAAAAAGACAGTTTAAATGATTGGAATAATTATAACATAGTGACATTTGAGCCTCTAAATGCTAAATAGAACCATTGGTAATGAGTTGGTTAATAAGTATTAAAACGTACTAAAAAGAATCTTACCATAAATCTCATGCTTCACCGCTTGGGTTATTACCGTTCCTAACAACAGTAGCCTAGCTATCTATGAATATAAGTTTATATATATATATATATATATATATATATATATATATATATATATATATATATATATATATATATATATATATATATATATATATATATATATATATATATATATATATATATATACATATATATAGATATATATATATACATATATATATATATATATATATATATATATATATATATATATATATATATATATATATATTCGATTGCATACATGTGTATTTCTAAAAATAAACAAAACTTACTATATATCTGAATTTCACACTTAAATATGTTTTTGGTGAAAGTTTTGAATAATACATCATTAATGTCCATTTTACCTCCATTGTTTTTTGGTTCACTCTCATTCTAAAATATGAAGCGAATCAAAAGAATAGTACCGTATTCCTTTGTTTGAAATTTTGTCCACCTAACTCAAACGGTACTCAAGATATTGGTATTTTAAAAACCAGAAATAGAGTAAAGTTTCACTTTCGTCTGTCGGAGATCAATCCAAAATTGTAAGTGGCTAAAATATAAGATCATATACTTATATATGCTATTTCATTAAAGTTTACTCAACTCATACTGTACCCGTGTTATAGTGGTCACAATGATAAAAATAAAGTAACACTTCTGTTTTCTGAAAATCGTTCAAAAATGGATAAAAGCATGTTCATCATTTGTATACTTATAAGAACCTTTTTTTGAGAAATCGGAAGTAGAGTAATTACCACTTCCGTTTATCGGAAATCGCACGGAAATTAATACAACTCTACAAATTTGATATAATACTTACATATGAATGTCGACAACATACCTGAAACAGTGCTAAAGTTATCGTGTTCACGGATATACGCGTATACAGACATACACATAGAGACATTTAAACACAAATTTTTACGACTCAGGGAGAAGGAAAACGTCGAATTCGACCTTTTGCACGATCACACTACTTTCTTTATACATATTATTTTCATATTATATTCTACAAATAATATATTGAAATCGTGTACACAAATTTAAAACGATTTCACAGTTCTTGTAGTATTCTATTTTAATTTACGAGTGTAATTAAATAACACGATTTTATTACTAAACCCGAAGATATCAGTTTACTACACTATTAAGATATGTTATAACTGTCAACAAGATAGATATAAAACAAAATGAAACTATGGTGCTATCCTGACATGACAAAATCTCGACAAAAATAACCGTTTGACACCAAGTTTGATGTATAAAATGTCAGCCTGACTTATTACACCTGCATTGTTTCTTCCAGGCATCTCTTCCGAGGGGTTGAGTCTACCACCCGCTGGAACGAAAAGGAATTTATGTAGAAAATACATACTTTTAACAGTGCTCCCACCCGTCAGGAAATTTAAATTCCCCCCCCCCCACGGAGAAAAAAGTCTGGAAGAAAAACTGAACACAGTTATAGCCTACTCATTAAGACACAACCATTATATAAATGTATTATGAAAAAATCGGTTATAAAACTTAAAATAGATAAAGTATAAATTATATTATGATAAAATTAATATCTTATTAAAGTTTTAATCGTAAAATATTGTATTTAGATTATTAATTTAGTAATTGTAGGCCCACACATATTTTAAAACAAACCTGTAAGAACATTATCCGCAATTATGATAAAAGGTAGGTGTACTTCTTATAACGGCGATACATAAGGTTATCGCGATGATACGAAGTAACCTGTTCATTTATCTGACTATTTATAATTAAAACGTGTTTGAACAGCTCATTAATTTTTAGAAAACATATAGACCTATATAACCGAAACTTTCTTACAGTATGCTTTATAAGAGGACGATATACAGTTATAAGATTGTAAAGGTCTTTGAGATATCAGAAATATCCCAAAATACTATATTACGAGATAAATGGCCCGTTGAGGAAGGATACAACGGGCGTTAGGTTGATGATGTCGTCTCTTTTCTCTAAACTTAAACCAAAACCAAAGCTACCACCTTAAACCCACATTGAACCAGAAACGAAAAATGACATTGTAAACAGATTTTTTTTTATCCAGAATCGGCATTTTAGTTGTATTTAAGCTTTATCTACACGTAGGTACTTGCATTGGTACTAAGTATAGTCGTATCCACACCCCTAAACCTTGCACTTAGTCTCAATCATGACAAAAGTCACATTTAGAGTTTCTTTCAGGCGACTCTATTTCCGCCAACCCCCCCCCCCCCCCAACACACACCCCAAGCTACGTCTACCGTCCTATTCGACGAAATAGAATTATATACTTTTATCAGTGCCCGCCCCCTTTCAGAAAATTTAGTCAATCCCTATCCCCGAAAATTTCAAGTACCCCCCCCCACCCCTTGTCTTGGGGGAACAATTGTCGCTATTGTAGATTATACAAACTAAAGGTAGAGCCCACTTCTATAATATAGACTCGTTTCCTACTTTTTACCGATAAACCTCACTCACTTAGACAGTGTTTCTTTCACACATTTTTCCGGGGTGGGGCACGAATTTTTGCAGGGGCGAAAACAATTCTCCGGGGCGGGGGAAGCCGACACTGGTAAAGTATATATTTCCAATATAAATTATATTTCGTTTTTTCGGAGGGGGGTCGGGGTGGGAATTAGTCGTACTACCGCGGGAGTGGGGGGGGGGGGAGCAGGGGCTTTGCCCCTACCTCAAGAGATTACCGATAAAAACTGTGCACACATACTACTTTTAAGATTAGACACATGAATTAGGCCGTAATGTCAGTCTTTTTTTTATAGAGTATCGATGACATCATTTCTTTTGAGGGGGGGGGGGGGGGGGAAGGGTGGCTTAAACGTTCTATGGGGTGGGGGGGGGGGGCTTCGCCCCTACCCGAGTAATTGCACGAAATAAACTCTGCAAGCAAACCACTTTTAAGATTAGACAAAATTGTGTTTTTAATTCAATGTTTACTCGAGAATCAATGACGTCATATTACTGTGTGCGCTCTCCGGCTTTAGACTACTTTCAACTATATGCTCCACGTGACGTCACGTTTCGTTTTTCGAATCACTATGTATGTTTTTACTCTGCTTGTGTTTTCTCTATGTAGAATTTTAATTATGCAACCGGAAAATTATTTATGGTTGTGACAAGAACGCTATAATCAATGACGTCAGATGACACATTATGGACAGTACACAAACACTAAGGCAGTCATCTTCCAATTTTAGAATATAAACTGTGAACTAATTCATTCAAATATGATTTAGATATAAACGAAACGTAGGCTATACAATTTTCTCGGACAAAAGTAATACAAAGTACTTTAAAACACAACAGAAAAACCATTGAACAGACGGTTTTTTAATGGAATCATTTAATTCTCTTAATCAGTGTGTTCATTTGATATGGTGTTGTGTTGTCTAATAATGTATATAATTTGGTTTTTCTTATAGTCATTGGTAGCCTATGTTATTTTAAATGTGTCAGATTTTTAGCTAAGTAGTTATTTCTTTGCTTTGTCACAAATATCGTTACACGTGTAGTAAAGCACATGGCGTTTTGACCAATAGCTATTTTATAAAATATTTTTTTAAACAAGTTTATCATTTAAAATATATAGATCTATAATTCACATGAAATGGGTCCGACGGCTAATAAATTATTAATTTTCAACTCAATAATACACATTTTAATTTAAATAAAATCGCATAGAAAAAATATTTTCGCACCGAAATGATAATCCCAAACAAAATGTCAAATACCAACTGCTAGTGTCGGTGGGGGAGGGGTGGGGGGCAAAAACTGTCAGTCTCTTTGTACAATTATAAAACTCAACAACCTGTATTAGGGAAAATACAAATGTAAAACATATTACTATTCAATCGTTGAAGGTTATAGTTTGCTGCGAAAATAGGCAGTAAAAAACGATATTAAAGATAATGCAAGTTCATAATCATTTTAAATTAACATGCAAACTACCAGTGAATATCTTTAAGAGAGACGCCTTCAACTAAGATGTAATTCTCTATTGAAACTGTTCTATGGATGTTACAAGCATGGAGATATGCCTCTAAATAGTTTTCGCATGATAATGTCTTATATTTATAAACTATCACTTCATTGTACAATACAAACCGCCTACCGTAACATGTTTGTACAGGTTTTTGTGCAGCTTATGTATTTAAGTTTTGTTTTTCTTTACTAGATTGCTCTAATTAGATTAGAGAACTATCAATATATTATTATACATGAATAAACACACACATAGATAAACCAGTTTGAAATACTTTTCATAGTGATTGATAGACTTATCAATTACATGTCAAATAGGTCAACTGAGTTGTATGTTGCGTCGTAGGCCCAAAGTACTAAATGTTTATCAAAATTGTTTATCAAAACAGACCATCTACTATTGAACAGAAAATATTCCGGTAGTTCATCAGATGATATTATTGTTAATGCAACTTCTGAAAATGTGTCGGTCATGGTCGGTTAAGTTCATGTCTGCGAGTTTGAACCCCTACTCTCTTGTAGCTTGCTATTGTTTGGATTAAGGATTTAGAAGCAAATCTAAAAAGAAAAGCATGTTGAAATTAGAGGCAACGGCCTACTTGACACAGAACGATTTGACACTAATCACCTAATTTTATCGTGGGGAATCTCTTCCAACACTAGAATTAAGAACGAAGAAGTCATTCAGTGCCGGTCAAATGGTTTGTCTTGAGAGATAAAACTTAAAATAATATTTTTTCTTTGATAAAATATAAATGTTTTTTTTTTTTTGGTTCCATTTTTTTTTGTTGGTCAAGAAGTGGTGAATAGGTGGTGTATTTTTTACTTTCTCGTATATACGAAGTATAGAGAAGTCTTGTAATCGTGCAAAAAAAATCGAGATTTTTGCAAATCTCGACGTTTTACACCTCACTGATACGGAAAAACATTATTTTGCAATCTTGTCCGTATGTCTGTGTGTCTGTCTGTCTGTCTGTCTGTCTGTGTGTCCGTGTGTAAACACGATAACTTGAGTACCGTTACAGCTAGGTCGATGAAATTTCACATATAAGTATTTCATCAAAATCGTAGATCCGTATCAACTTTTGAGCGATTTCCGATAACCGAAAGTGGTACTTTTTCTACTTTGAATTTTTCAAAAGCCTATAACTTGAGTATTATTTCAGATAGATAAATGAAATTTGACATGTAAGTAAAAGATCTAATTCTCTACCTTCTTTCAAATTTTGAGTAATTTCCGTTGACCAGAACTACTTATTTACGCTATTTCCGATTAAAAAAAAAAACGCATGTAAATTTATAAAGTACTAATAATATTGCGCACTATAATGCACATCTTTATTTAGCGTTCACTTGGTGTGCTATTCTTTTTTCTACGAGATTTTATTCTATTTTAAAAAGTTTGAGTATTTAAAATGGATTAAAAATGATGTCTAGAAGTCTATATCCCGAGTTGCCTTCCCCCATAGTGTTATATTAGAATATTCGAGAAAGTTTAGGGGAGATCACTCCCGGTTTATTTGTGCAGTATCTAATTCTCACAACCCAATTTAACTATACGAATAGATTTAAAAAGAGGGGAGATAATACATTTAGTATAAATGATTGATTGTTGTATGTAATGGATGGTTAGCCCTTTAATGTTTGGCTAGAGAGATGAAGATTGTATTACATATAGGTGCATATACCACATGTTTTGATGACCTATATTCTTAAGATCATCAACGCAATGTTTGAATTTTTTGTATAAGCATAATGCCATTCCGGCCCTTTTTACTTTCTCGTATATACGAAGTATACAGAAAGTATTGTAATCGTTTTACAATTCACTGATACGGAAAAACATAATTTTGCAATCTTGTCCGTATGTCTGTGTGTGTGTGTGTGTGTGTCTGTGTGTTTGTATCTGTATGTAAACACGATTACTTGAGTACCGTTATAGCTAGGTTAATGAAATTTCATATATAAGCATTTTATCAAAATCGTAGATACGTATCAATTTTTGAGCGATTTCCAATAACCGGAAGTGGTACTTTTTCTACCTTGAATTTTTCAAAAGCCTATAACTTGAGTGCTATTTCAGATAGATAAATGAAATTTCACACGGCGTTCACTTGGTGCGCAATTCATTTTTTCTATGAAATTCTATCAATTTTAAAAAAGATTAAGTATTTAAAATTGATTAAAAATATTAACTATATCCCGAGTTCCCATCCCGTGTTGTTTTATATAAGAATATTCGAGAAAGTTTAGGCGAGATCACTCCCGGTTTACTTTTGTGAAACGTGTTCTTTGCCGCATTATTGTGTTCCATTTATATATATAAAATAAATCTATGAGGCCTAGCACCAGCCTTTATGTTGGGACTTATTTATTGTTCTTGACTTTTTTTAGTACATGTTTAATTAGTTCTCAGTAAACATGTATGAAATCGTATTGATTGTATCATAAATTAAAATCAAATAACAGTTTATAATTTATATTTTAAAATCTATATATTATGGTTAACACTCCTCTGTGGTCAAAGCCCCGCTGTGGTCAAACCCGCTATGGTCAAAGCTCCGCTGTGGTCAAACCCCCTATGGTCAAACCCCTATGGTCAAAGCATATGTGGTCAAAGCTCCTAGGGCCGATTTTTCATTATTACTTTCGTACATACAATTTATTATTGCCTTAGTAAATAGTGAATGTTGAGTAATATCATTTTATTTTGATTTACTTTAAATGACTTAAGAACAGCGTTCATTACAAGAGACGTTGTTTGTGTAACGTGCTAAAAAGCTGTATGTACACTAATTAATGATGACCTTTTTGATTAAGAACGATAAGTGGGTACTTCATGCTATATAACATATTATATTTAAAAGATATGTCTATACAATAAGATCAGCTCAGTCTCCAGAACAAGTTGCGGAAGTTAATTTTAAAATATTGTAATTGAATATTAAATGGAAACCATATTTTACATACTGATGTCTGGTGTGTCTGCTTTGTCCTTGTACAATCAACATGTTTATGGCAAGTACACACGACTTTTTAGTCGCTTTTTATGATATAGTTGAATAATCCTTTATAGTTCGTTGAGTTAAATTGTGATATATATTAAAAGCTTGCCTACAAGTACATGATACCTATATGCAATTAATGGCGTGGGGCGCACCACACAATTTTTTAATATATGCACCATAACCTGAAATCAAACATTTACTGGTACAAGATGTTTTTGCTCTTAAAACAATGTTATGTACGGATTATTAATTAATTAAAACAAGTGTTTCTATACATTGCCTATTGATTTTCGTTTGTACTTTTTTTTCAATTGATGCTGACCCAAGTAAATATAGGCAAATCAGCGCTGTTACGGAATGACACGCTCTACAACACGACTGATTGATTAAACTAGTAATATGTCCTTATAAATAACATGTGAATATCCGGTCACACAATCTCTGGTGTGTAAATGAAATTGGGATTAATGACTTACATATTGATTACATAGTGTGTAACATAAATATGTATGAACGAATTCAAATGATGTATCAATTGGTTCTTCACAAAAGTAGCCAATAGATAATAATAAACTATAAAAAAAAATTCATAAAAAACGTTTTAATAACAAGCTTTTATGTAATGATGCACTAAAAAGTAGAAAATAAATTATAGACTACTATTTAAATAACTATAAAGAAAAGCGTGGGTCACTTTAGTATCTATTGGATACCTTTACTAATGTTAAGGAAGACACCCACGCTTTTCTTTATAGTTATTTAAATAGTAGTCTATAATTTATTTTCTACTTTTTAGTGCATCATTACATAAAAGCTTGTTATTAAAACGTTTTTTATGAATTTTTTTTTCAGTACTTTACATGTTTTATTTACAATAGAGTTACATGACTAAAAACCATTGCGCGCCTACCGAATATCACGTTCAGTAGGCGCGCAATGGTTTTTGAACGCAGCCATTACGTGGTCGTGATGGCGCAGCTATTGATGACGCGTGTGGTGTGGTTGGCTAGACATGCCTACTAATTTGGTCCAAATTTTAATTAATTCATAAAAAATCAATTAGGCATCCAATTAAGTCAAATTTAGTTTCAGATTGCATTGTCTTCATGTCTTGACCCACGTGCCAACTGTGAATCGTGTCGGTCAAGTAGAACTGTCCGAATTTTCACTCCTGCGTTTCCGTCTAGACAGACTGTCGACAGACTGACGACAGAGGAAGCGAGTTAAATAAAAGCTTGTAATTATATTGCATTTTAAAGCAAAAGCACTGTCACAATTGTGAATATAATTTCATTTGTGTTCACTACTTTCTATGTCAGGGTATTCTTAAGTGATGTATTTTTAATTATTTTTACAGGATCTTTATTGGCTGGAATAATGATCAAAAGCAAAATTACTTGTAACAATGTTACATCCACTGTTAATTTAACTTTTGTCGCTTATGTTACTAAAGGATTTGACGATTATAATACTATTTTCGTCAGAACATTTGAAAACAACTACAATGAAGATCGAGAATACTTAAACGTGAGCTTAAACATTTATTTTGTGTTTTTATATATTAAATTTTAATTATTTTAAGTGTTGTCAAATCAATTAAAAACATTTAAATGATGTTATTTTTTTAAATACTATTATATTTTAATCAATATTTAACAAAAGCTCAAATATCGTACGAATAAAAAAATGTTTGGAAAGTAATTCTTATTGAATAATTGCTAATTGAAAAATAAAGCAAAATAGTTAGAATATTCAAAATAAAAGATATTTTTTTTTCTTACAATAACAGCTTATATTCGTATGTTAGCTATAATTAACACATACTTCAGAAATAATTAATAAACTGCAGTTTAACAATTTTGTAAGTTATATTTGTTATTGTTTTCTAAGGTATGTAATCTCTCGATTGAAAGAGGGCAATGTAATGAAAGTCATATTAATTGCTTTTGTAAATATAAGGATGAAGTTAGTTTAGAGGTAACAATACCCTCAATAAATGTCACAGAAACAACCCATGTAATAATATCGTTTGATGACTCAAATATTACCAGTAAAATATGTGGTAAGTTGCCGATTTTTTATAATTATCGATTTTTTGTTATTTTCATCTTGACAAACAACCTCTCATTTTTAACAGTATATCTTTCAGCGAAAATATAGGTTAGAGTTTACTTAAGTTAATTTAACAATTTAACAATGCAAAATTTAATTTTCCGAACTTCGAAGTTAACAGCTAACTGTATACAACTTTAGTACTGTTCTTATTATCTACATACTATATAAGGACCTTAGTCCTAGTATAATTACCGTTTGCGTAATTTATTAAATTCATCGCTGATCTATTTTTCAAATATTTACACATTAAAAGTGTTCGTTTTTTAGTTGATCATAACGATTGTTTAAGGCAAAAGTAACTTTTTTGTATTTCTAACCCACTTTCCTCTAGTATTTTGAGTGATCACATAAAATGTTATTATTAAATAATGAAATGCAATAATCTAGTACATTTTAAACCTATGTATTTTTTTTAATCTAGTGAATTATTCAAAAAATGTCGACTCTACCAACTCTCTGATCAATGCTACATATTTTAACAGTATGAAAGGTAATCCGATTGATTTGATTTTAATTTCATTACTAAAACATCTGACGCATAGCTAGTACCGTAATAAAACAAGTTATTAAAAAGTCTAGTGACAATTTAAGCGCAATTTCCTTATGTTATCCATAACAATTTTAAATCGAGATAAATCATATATTCAGCAAATAAATAATGCAACACAAGTAGTTTTAATAATTCAAAACAAAATAGAAACCAGTATGAAATTTCGCTAAAAAAAAGACAACTATATTAACCCATATCAACGTAGGCCTACACGATGCTCAGTGTAAACATGTAGTAAATATCATCCTATAAATATAAACATATTTGTTCTTAATTAATTTTTTGTGACCGAACGAAAGAATATTTTTGAAAACTTTCTTCGGCAATATTGTTCTAAATTTTGGCAGAAATCGATTGTTAAATGTTTCAAGTCGCTAAGTGGTCTGGTTGCCGAGATATGGGCAAAAAACTGCATTTTTCGAGTTGTTTTGGCTTTTCCGGGAAATTCAGGAAGGAATTCCGGGAATTTGTTTGGCCCACAATCATCCTCGGAACTTGCTTAACATATTTGCTTTGGAACTAGTCCTCGATATTGCTTCGTTGAGGAGGAGATACGACTTAAAGCTGCGGACACACATCCATACATCCATAAATTCATCCATCCAGAAATGACGCATTATTAAACGCAATTGCCAGTATGGAAATTGCGCTAAAAATAAGTAATCACCAAGGCAAATAGCACAAACATGAAAACCATATAAACAAAATAACTCAATTTTTAAACACAATACCATTATTTGTTTTCATTAAATTAATACATGTCTTGTATCCATTCATGCTTTAGATTCACAAAATGTGAATGGTGCGAATGTTGTCAGTGTTTCTAGTGGTGTCACTTTATCTGTGGTGACTTTAATAAGCGTTTCCGTTTTTATCATCCAGTACTTGGGTAAATACTCATTTTTTTCTGTATTTACAAATATTCAAGTAGTTATTAATAGTAATAGTAGCCTACACAACAAACACGTTTATATCAGTACAAACTGATATAGTGTTTGCTTTAATTATTACAATCATAATTTTATTTTACAAATGTCATATTTTTCAATACAAAGCGAGAAACAGACATAACTCAGCAGACTACGTGTAAGTATGTTACCAAGTATATTAACAAGCTAGAATATATTATAAATACGATTATTAGAAATAAATGCATGCAATCGTTTATAACTTATAATAGTGTATTATACTATTATACAGAAACCTGTTAGGACTAACTGTTGAACAAGGTATAGTTATTTATTATTTGTTTTAAATAAACCATCACTTTAATTCGTTTAAATCGTTTTAAACAATGTAAACAATGTGAAACTAATATGAAATGTATTTGTTATTAAATTATAAAACGTGCTCTTAGCTAATTTACTTTTAAATCGTTTTTAAACAATGTAAACAATGTTAAACTAATATAAAACATATTTTTTATTAAATTATAAAAACCTGCTTTTAGCTTATTTACTTTTATTATGAAGTACAGAGAAATGTTTACTTATTTCCTTTAGAATGCTGCAACGAGGATGTATATGTATTTGAAATAAATAACGACTACGGTAATATCAATTTATAATGAGTTAAGCTTAACTTAAAAAGTAAGCCGAACATTACACAATTTTTTGCACTGTTTTTTACAGACATTTGTTAAATAGTTATAGCAAGTTACGTAGGCTACGTATCTTATATGGCTAGATATGTATAAATAATATATTTTTTATTCCCAGATGTGATAGGGACTCCCGTATATCAACGTGCAGCAAACAATGCAACACTTCAGTGCAAGGCAACGCAAACGTTGGACGACTTAAGAGCGATTCTTTAAGATGTAATATATTAAACAGAGATATAAATACAAAATTTGCTCATATTCTAGACGCACTTTAATGAGCAAATAATGAGATTTAAATATTGCATCATGAAATTTAAAATCTCCTTCCCGATCACAATGAAATGCTAAAGAATTTTTTACATGGAATTAGCGTACCCATCAGGGTAACAACATTTTTTAATGGTTTCATCAACGCGTCATTAATTGAGTATTTTTAGACATGTGACCTTCTTTTCTAAAACTGAAACAGTTAAAATGTAAACGACACCGGTGTTATATTCCTCGGATTTGTGTTGCTGGGACTCGGATTTTTCTTTACTACCGCTCAAACGCTTCAGGCCGTGCTTTATAAAAAAAACTTTACGTTAATCACTTTCCGTAATAGTGAGGTAGAACATCGATCGGCTACCGCCCAGGTGGCACGAGTGCGCCGGTCACCCTACCGTATGTAGCCGGATGAAAACCCCTAGTTATGTTTATTTATAGAATGTAGAGACCCACCGTGTCACTAGTGTAGGGTGCTCTTGTGCTTTGTGTCATCCGTACACCGGTGGCGTTGGGGGGCACCCCTGTTGCAGTTTGATTGATGAATCAAGTAGAATACCCAATCAACGGACCCCGTGCAAGCAGGTAGCCACTGGGTAATTCGGGGCACCCAACCGTTACATCTACCGAGGCGCTAGACGACACTAGTTATTCTATTTAGTAATTGATTTCTCTAGCCCTTCGTATCCCTAGTGTGTGCGTTAATAAAAAAAATGTAGCGGAGAGCTCGATGTGCACTGGGTCACATTACCACCGGGGCGCCGAATGATACACCTGTGCGGTTACGTTTTTCAAGTAGTATCCATAATCGCAGTGCAGGGCGCCCAATCAACGTACTCCAGGTGTAAAAATAGCCATTAGGGAACTTAGTAGCCCTCCAAAATGAAATGAAAATGTTATGACAGAAACTATCCGATGAGTTAAAGTTTCTTTCTCTCTTAAGATAACTGTCTGAAAAAAATAATATAGCCAGGTGTATCCTCAACGACTTCCCAAAGTTTCTTGGCGATTGGATAATTTGTGTCTAAATGAATTAAGGCCAGTCAAAACAAAATTCTCATAGCGGTAGTAGATCAATATTGATTAAAGATCAATTAAAAAAATGTCATTAAGGTTAAAACTAGTAGAAACACATTGACAGGTGTAGGACTTAGCTCGTTGTGAAAACATTGTCCACACCTGTTATAAGAAAAAAAATGTAGTCATGGATATTTAGTGAGATGGAACGTTTTGGAAAAGGCGGACAGGAGGTAGATACAGGGGTGTGGGGGTGAGGGGTAGGGAATTTGTCAGTCAGTTGATGTTTGTAGTGGTGCATATTAACTTTATGCCTAAGGTTGTATCTCACAAAAGGGTACAAGTTCAAGTTTATTACTACGCTAACTATCTTAATTGCATGCACGACAATGAATCAATGCCTGGAATGTTATTAATGCCGGTAGGCTTTGTTTGATAACATTCGTCTTCCCACTGAATGCCACTCCCTGTACATTATAAAATGAAATAAAATAGTTAATTTTCAATATTTCTACACCCGGAAAAAACTAGAATTACAATGTCTTTTTAGTTTCTCGTATATGAAGTATATAGAAGGTATCTTGCAATCTTGCAAAAACTCGAAATCGAGATTTCACAAATATCGAAAAGTTTAGTTTTGCCTTTTTGTCCTTATGTCTGTATATATATATATATATATATATATATATATATATATATATATATATATATATATATATATATATATATATATATATATATATATATATGTGTGTGTGTGTGTGTGTGTATGTGTGTGTATTACACTTGGCTTAGTATGTGTTTTGGACTTGTTTTAGCGAGGTGTAACAATAGTAAATAAAACATAATCCACAAAGTAAATCAATATCATGTACTTGTAATTTTCACCAACTACAAGACAAAAATATGAAAAGAAAACTGACGATTTATAACACTGTGTTGACATTCACCAACCTCTCCACACACTCTCGCGTTTACACACTTCCGCTCACTAACACACCACTTTCTAGGGGGGGAGGTACTCTTACGCTATTTCTCTCTCTCTCTCCGTCCCTACACTTTTCATTTTAGACAACCACGTCACAATGTGTGTATGTGTGTCTGTGAACACGAAAACTGTTTATGAAATTTCATATATAAGTAATATATCAAATTTCCGGTAATAGAAAGTGGAACTTGTTTTTTTTCAAAAGCCCATAACTTGAGTTTTGTTTCAGATAAAAAGACGAAATTTCACATATACGTAAAAGATGTAATCATCTGCTTTCAATCAATTTCTGAGTAATTTGCGTTTATTGGAAGTAGTACTTTATACTATTTCCAATTTCTCAAAAAACAGTGTTTTCTGTTCCCTTTGTGAGTGATTATTTTACGTTATTCTATTCAATTTTAAAAAGTTAAAGGAATTAAAAACTGATTGAAAATCATGTCTATAACCCGAGTTGCCATCCCCCGTAGTTTTATAAATGTTTGCTCGAGAATGTTTAGGGGAGATCAATCCCTCTTAATTTAAATTATTTATATAAATTTAATATTAAAATTCCAATGTAAACGTTTTAATGAGGAAGAAGCCCCTTAATGTGGGCCACTATACCCTGCCTATGCAAGCTTTACGGTATTTAGGCCGCTGATAATATCATGATCCAAGCATGTACGTCATAACTGCCCTTTAATTTATGGGCGTTTTAATCTCTCACTCGTATAAAAACAGATAACGTGTTTTGATAAATCTGTTTCTGAATTAGATTTAATGATGACGGAAGATAGTCCTGGTGAAATTTATACAGACATACTGATAAACACATGCACTTTGTCTCTCTCTCTCTCTCTCTCTCTCTCTCTATATATATATATATATATATATATATATATATATATATATATATATAAATATATATATATATATATATATATACATATATATATATATATACATATATATATATATATATATATATATATATATATATATATATATATATATATATATATATAGGGCCTATATATATATAAACTATATTAAGTGAATATATGATTTTTACATTTTCAACAAACATTACGTATTCCAGCATATAGCTCTACTAATACTTTTTACAATTAGCTTTCAATTTAAGTCACCATAGTTTGAAACTGCGTTGTTCTTACAATTTTTTTTCTAGTATTGCTGATTTAATTTGAGTTTGCAAAAATAATCAAATACGACGACATTGATCGACGCTATATGTGTTTTGAGTTAAAATATGTAACGTAGGTAAGATGTTGTAAATACTAACCTTTGACTTCATTGTGCTTTCGGTTTCTGCCGTGGTGTACTGTAATAAATATTGATATCTTGAACTGAGCATTCGATGTTTGCAATGTTTTGTTATCTGTATGTAATTTTATCAACGTGCTCTTTATGATAGTTAGTAAAAACAAATTATATATCAGTATCAAAATAATGATAATTTATAATCAAACACGTTTATTAGGAATGTTTATGGGAGATAGTACACGCTTTATTTTTTATTCGTATTTTTAATTTAAAATGTATTTAATTTATAAATCACATATTTTCTACATAAAACTGATAACACAGAAAATAAAGAAATACTTTGAGAGTAAGGGGAATATAACTAAACTTTATTGAACTTATCAAATAATTAAATGTTGCTGTACAGTTGTTAATACTTTCTCTTAATTTTCGTCACTGCTTTTCTCTTTTCTTGAACAAGCCTTTTTTCTTTTTTAGATATTCTCATTTTCTCCGACCGGCTGTTTAATAAACTATAACATATACTAACGTTCCACGTATCTCTAATAGTTTCCGTATTTCAAATCAAAATATCTCTTGCATGTTAAATCACATGCATTTCAAGGTATTAGGGTTATCCGTTTTTCAAAAAGAAATATACTTTAATTTTATTTATTATTTGTTTTCTTATTTTAAAAAACACATAAGGAATTATGACATAGTTTTATTGGTTACGTCTACGATGAGTTCTCGTCTTGTGCTAGGGCTAAAGCTAGCGCCAGAGCTAGTTCTAGAAATGGGTGATGAACAGTTTCATTGTAACTGCTTTGTTTAGCGTATACATAATTTCTTAATGTAAGTTGTGTAACATGTTTAAAGCGTTTGTAGATTGAATAATAGACATAAAGGGTAAAGTGTGCGTTGCTTAGTTTAAAATAAAAAATCAATACATAATTTCTACAAATAAAATCACATAATCAACAACAATTTCAAAAAATGTTTAATGTATAATACAAATGACAATTTATAATACAACGGCCTCTCCCGCGAGCACCATTTTAATAATAGTGGATCCTGTTTCGGAGAAAAAAATTAATTTAAAGCAAGTTCCTTGGGAAAGAAACAACTACAAAAAATCCAACATAGAAATACTAGGAATTTCTAAGTTTCATTTGATATAAATACATAAATATCACAAAACATCTGCCGTTTACGTCCTACATATTGAATAAGGGATATTGTCAACATATCTTCATTCAAAAGTATAATTAGCCTTGCAAGAGTTGTTTTTACAATTCAGCGAAATTTCTGTAATGAGGGAAGCCTCTTTTCTACTAGCTTTACGTTTTAAAATCAGACTAGAGAACATGTAATTAAATACATAAAGTAAACAACATTTCAATTATCTCTCATATGGCATTACAAAAAGGAAATGGCTAGGTCCCTCGCATGTTGACCAGCTAGGGAACGACGGGTATAAAATAAATTCCACACAGACACTTGCAACAACAATACGTTGTTTGGGACTCAGTGTCAAAGCCGTGTGGAGTTTGGGGCAGACGGACAATTTACTTAGATTGCTATTTCTCCCCTCAAGCGTAACCTGCAGATTTTTTAAACATTCGGTTTGCATAAACTCGTGTTTACACTTGCGACATGTATCCCAAACACGTGTAGAAAACAAAAACGTCACAAAGAAAATATACATGTTCCAATAACGTTAACGTGTTGCTAAGTTTCTGCCTACTAAACGGAAATGTAAACGCGGTGCAATCAGTGCCACAAACACCACCGACGTGAGACTGCACCTTCCATCCGGTGTGTAATCCATTGCATATACCTGTGTCACTCAACTCTCAGAAAATTTCTTAACTTCCAAACCATCCCCTGAAGATGTTTTATACTCGTAGTCTACATTTACCTGTGGCTCAAATACCCTTCTAGAAAATCTGATTTCATATTCATGTGCTCACCAATCCTCCAATGCGCTTAGACCGGTAACCGGATGCATATCAAAGATTGCACATTTGAAGAATTGAAAACAAGTCTCAGGGGACTTCGCGTTGCCGCACAACATATTTTTCACACGTTCTATTGCAGCATTTCTCAGAGATTCGTCACTGTTCTATTTGGATCTGTTAGAGTTTTTTAGTAAATGACTGAAAAGCCAACACTTGCTACGAGATTCCTTGAAAAAAAGGGTATTGCAGTCACAGACGGGCTGTTACCATACATGTCTAATTGTGGACGGACACTCGAAGATCGGTGCTTTACGTGACCGTTTAATGGACTCGACAACCATGTACAAAACACATTTCCGCTTCTGTATACCTGGTGGCAGTTACGACATTTTCGGATTACCCAAAATCCTAAGTTATTGAGGTTTGAAGAGAATCGACCACTGTCTCGTTTACTTCTAGTTGTTATCTATCGTTGTAGTTACGTATTGATCTGTTACAAACGGTCCTATTGATTAAACTGAGAATCGATGACGTGTGTATTGGTCAGATTGACATTTATGTGACGGGGTGGCCTAGCGTAGAGCGCGAGACTGTTAACTTGAAAGTTATCAAGTAAATAGAACGTTCATGAGTCCGTACAGATACGATGGGTACCTAACTGACATTTGGGAGAGTAACGGCGGCTAGGATAGTGCTGACTACACCGTCCCTTAATATATCGAGGTCAAGAAACATATGAACTCTAATTCATAAACGCAATAGATCGCTATGTCTTAAGGGGAATCTTTACTTACAAAGACATTTGTTAAGAATCATATGATAGCTGGTTATATTACTTAGTGTGTCGTATTATAAAAGGTTGTTATAGTACTTAATGATAATATACATCCTATCTATTGATTACTAAGATTTTAAAACCACAAAGATTTATTTCCTGGTACAACATGTATATCTTAAGTGTGCATGCTTTTTTAGTTCAGTGTTTCCTTTATGTAGGACAACTTTACTAGATTAATTCTAACTTTTTAAAAAATCTTCTCGGTATAATGATATAAGTTATTAAAGTGATACTTTCCGTTTTATAGGCTTTTATTGCCCGTATATATTTTAACTCACTACACAAGTGCTTCACTGTTTATAGATTTCGTCAAAACTTATCAGTTGAGGTCTATAATAGTTTTCCTAAAATACTGTTGAGTATATGTTAATCATTTAAGTGGGTACATGAAACCACTTTAAGTTAATTAAATACTTCAGATCCAAAATTCAACCATGTGCGCTGACTAATCATTAAACAATATAACAATTATATATGCTTTTGTTATAATCTTTTTACTATCTCATATACAAGGTAGGCTATAGATGAAGTACTGTAATCGTGCAAAAAAAAAAGTTTTTTACAGATCTCGACGTTTTACACCTCACTGATACGGAAAAACATAATTTTGCAATCTTGTCCGTATGTCTGTGTGTGTGTGTGTCTGTCCGTGTGTAAACACGATAACTTGAGTACCGTTACAGCTAGGTTGATGAAATTTCATATATAAGTATTTTATCAAAATCGTAGATCCGTATCAACTCTTTGAGCGATTTCCAATAAACGGAAGTGGTACTTTTTCTACTTTGAATTTTTCAAAAGCCTATAACTTGAGTACTATTTCAAATAGATAAATGAAATTTGACATGTAAGTAAAAGATCTAGATCTCTACCTTCTATTAAATTTTGAGTAACTTCTGTTGACAGCAAGTATTAATTTTCGCTATTTCCGATTTCTTAAAAAAACGCATGTAAGTTTATAAAGAACTAATAATATTGCGCACTATTATGCACATTTTGTTTTGGCGTTCGCTTGGTACCCAATTTTTTTTTCTACTAGATTTTATTCTATTTTTAAAAGTTTAAGTAAACAAAAATCATGTATATATTCCGAGTTGCCATCCCACGTAGTGTTATATTAAAATATTCAAGAAAGTTTAGGGGAGATCACTCCCGGTTTATTTCTGCGATTATCGGTAACCAGAAGTGGAACTTATTCTACTTTCAAGTTTTCAAAAGCCTAAAACTTGAGTAGGCCCTACATTTTGAGATAGATTTATTTATATTATTTATGTTTCTTTTTGTCTTTAAAAAAATCCAAACAGTTTCGTCACTTTGCGAATGATGCAATTAGCATCTATTTTTAGATAATACAAACAGAAATTGAGATCGAGCATCTAAGAATAGACCATTAGTAACGCTAACTTATTGCATCAGTCACACTGATGTTTGAATCGCGTCAAATTTTTTTTTGTTACATAACAAATCCTGTTAATTTGTGTCACTTTAGTGAATGTCGCAATCTGCATCATTTTTAACAGGATGCTATTTTAATGAGCCAGGGGTCGTACGCCGCGCCCATGCGGTAGGGTAATCGGGGGAGGGGAGGCTCCTGAGAGCGGGCCTCTATGTCTCTGACACATAGGCGATCACCGAAATGTGTTCTACCATGTTATTTTGGTGAGTGATTAATGTACACTCAAGGTTTACATGCGGTAGTGTAGGTAAACCCGTGGCCTTTTATTTATGATCCAAGCGCAGGCATTGTTTACATTTAAATAACTCATTTTTAGAAAAGAATGTCACACGTCTAAGAACATATGATTTGTATCGCGTTGGTGAAATCCCTGTAATATATTTCGTCAAACTTTCTTCTATCCCCGCGGCAACGCGCGGAGGGGGGGGGGTGTGGGTACGCTAGTATATATATAAAAAGCAATGTATGTTTGTTTTGGTGTGTCTGTGTGTGTCTGTCTTTTATGCATTACTTTGGGAAGTTGTTGTGAATATTTCTGGGGAGGTTTCTGCGGAAAAAATTTTTTCAAATTCGCAGGGGTGGCGCCCCGGCAGGGCGCAATTTTTTTTTCTCTATGTTCGATATATAAAAATAAAAGTCGATTTTGGTTTGACATAGTTCATCCGATAGCCATGAGACTTTGGGGAGTTGATTAAAACACTCTAGGGAAGGTTTCTGTAAAAAAAAAAAAAATAATAATTTCGCAAGGGCGGCGCCACGGAATGGTGGGAATTTTCTCAATATACGGTATATAAAAATAAAAGTCGATTTTAGTTTGACACCATTTATTTGATTAGAACAATTCGAGGAAGGGTTCTGTAAAAAAATTCCTTTTTTAATTTCGCAAGGGCGGCGCCACGGGAGGGTGCGACTTTTCTCTATATACGGTTTATAAAAATAAAAGTATATTTCGGTTTCGCGCCGTTCATCAGCGTACCATGAAACTTTGGGGAGATAATTAGAGCACTTAAGGGTAGGGTTCTGCAAACAAAAATTTTTTTTTAATATTGTAAGGGCGGCTCCCCCCGGGGGAGCGATATTTTTCTCTATACACGGTATATAAAAAATAAAACTCGGATGCGGTTCATCCGAGTGCCATGAAACTTAAGGGAGTAGACGAGAATACTCCCGAGAATATTTCTACGAAAAAGAAAACTAAAGTTTCTTATGGGCGGCGCCATGAAGGGTTCAATTTTCGTCAATACACGGTTTGGCGCCCAGAGTTTTAGAGCGACTATGTTGGCACTTAGCATCCGTTAATTGACGTCCTGCGAGTAAGGGGTACTATTATATTTAGCGGTAAAACTACAACAGGCTTCTAAAAATAACTTTGTAACGCGAGGAAATCCTTCTGTACAGTTTTGTCACCTTGCGAAAGATGAAAAAATAACTTTTTGAACCTGAGGAGCCTACTGTAGAGTTTCGTCACTTTGCGAATGATGCAATTAGCATATTATTTGACAATCCAGTCAGAAGTTGAGATCGAGCATCTAATAATAGATCATTAGTAACGCTAGCATATTGCATCAGTCACACTGATATTTAAAACACGTCAACTAATTTTTTTACGTGTTAAAGAAAAAAATCCTGTTCATTTGTGTCACTTTAGCGAATGACGAAATATATATAGCATTATTAACAGGATGCTATTTGGCAGATGGCGCCTGTTAGTTTCAAGGAGCCAGGGGCCGTACACTGTGCCTATGCGGTAGTGTAATCGGGGGGGGGGGAGGCTCCTGTGAGCGCCCCTCTACGTCCCTGACACATGGGCGGGTCACCGAAGTATGTTTTACCATAGTATTTCGGTGAGTGATTAATGTACACTCAAGGTTTTCATGCGGTAGTGTAGGTAAACCAGTGTCCCGATATTTATGATCCAAGCGCAGACATTGTTTACATTAAATAACTCACTATTCGAAAACAAGGTCACGAGTCTAAGAATATAGGATTGGTAACGCATGGATGAAACCCTTCTTTCGTCGGACTTCTATTCCCGCGGCAACGCGCGGGGACGGACACGTTATTATAATATAAATCTACAAGCACACATTTTATTAGCTAAATCTGTAAAAATGCGCTAATAGTATTTAAGGCAAAAAACAAAGAACATTAAAAAACGCGCTGTTTACTAGCTAAACGTAAATTTTTACGTACCACACACATGGCAGTTTTGAATGTCATCGCTTGGTTGTAATTAAACTCCACCCCATAAAACAGCTGCGAAATATCATCATCAGCACTTAAGTGAAATTCTCTTTCGAGCATGGCGGTCCATAGTGCAAGTGAAGTAGAATTCACCTGTTTCTGTGACCTCCGCATATGGAGGTATATTGTGCTCAGCACTATACCCAAACGCCTTTACTTTATCTAAAGTAACTAAACTTCCCTTTCAAATTTGACGGTCAATACGCCAAGTAAAGAAGAGTTCACTTGTTTCTGTGACCTCGGCATATGAAGAGATATTGTGGTCAGCACTATGTCCAGCCGCCTTTACATTCCCTAACGTGAGTTACGTACCCATCAGAGTTGGGTGGACTCAGGGATTCTCTACTGACTTGAACTCGGATTCAAATTCGAGAATTTAAGTAAGAGGCAAAAAATCCTAATGATATATAAAAATCCCACGTGCACATCCTTTCTCTCTCTCTCTCTCTCTCTCTCTCTTTATATCACATGTTTTCCAGGGCTATGAGATTATCATCTTTAGCAAAATAATCGAGAACTTGAAGATAGTAACGTTTGTTGAAAATATGTCTGCCGTAGTAAATGTAAAAACTACATTTTATTTATGGACGGAAAAAAAATAAAGGCATATTTGAATGTAGAAACACATCTTTAATTTTTGCAACTCTTTTATAAATCACACTTCTTTTTTTCTCTAGCATGAAAACAAACTAAAATGATTTTTTTTCTGATATAATTTTATTTTGATAGATATTTTCCTGATTAAGGGAAGTAATTTATACTATTTTAGTTAGAAATAATTATAATTGTTGTGAAGGTTAATACATTTATGTTTACTAGTGTAAATATGTGAATAAGATGCTAACTGGAAGCTAATGAACCAGATAGTATAACCAAAAATGTACATATATATCATACTTAAAACTCTGTCTCTAAGTTAATCTACAAGGGAAAGCTAACAAACCCTTTCAAATTGAAAACATGAGTGAACAGGAATGAATTCTTTTGCGAATGATATTCTTTGATGGTAATCGACTCTGGATCATGCTGAAGACTACACAAAACGACTAATTCAGAACAACATCATCAAAAGTGTAAAAATGCTAAACTGTTGCGAGGTGGTGTTGGCGGCTAAACTTTAGTAACAGCACCGGTGATATCCAACTTAGTGTTGCCAGTTGCTCATTTATTAAAGCAGCTTAGACTAAGTCCGACACTGTCACTAGTACATTCAATCTTATATTCTATCGGACGTTTAGCCACACGAGGCAACATGTCTCCTAAGACAATAACAGCGGCACCACTGGAACCTTTACATGTTTTTGTAGTGTAAAAGTAACGAGCCCTTACAAGAGTGGGTGTAGATATTAGATCTCTATCAACCCATTCTCCGATAGAAACACACTTGGGTTCTCCGTGTGGATGGGAAACTATGACAGCAAGTTTGTTGTCATCTGGCGAAAGAAAACGATTTGAAATTTTCTTTTCACTTAAATGGTGTCTTTTTAAAGTATCAGAAAGACGATTGCCAAACTTTGATTCATGGGTAACATATTCAATAAGAGAGCCACCAGCATTAATGTCACTTTCAACAACTCTCAGTCCATATAGTCGATATAATGACGATGTTGCTGTGTTGTAACCAATACGAAAAAAACTTTTGCGAGCTTCAGTGTCATCAAACACAACATGTTTAGCTGTAAGCACATAGACCAGATAAAACACTTTACTTGGTGAGTCTTTACATTCAGGACATGGACATTTTACGCCTCTAACGTATATCAAAGACACAACAGTGCCAGTCCCAGTCCTTAATTTTTTTTTCTTCTTTGTATCCCAAACTGGGTATTTAGTATTTGTGATGGGATCAACATCCGGTCTGTCTTGGCTTGTGAAGTTAACATCCACCCTTCCTGTAAGTTCTGCTATGACTTTAATGTATTTAAACACTGTCTGGTCTCGATATTTGTCTGGTAGATTTTTAATTTTAAAGTCATTTGCCTTAATAAAATGTTTAACATGACAATGTCTATGCACGACTGCTGAATTTTCCAAAATTCCATCTGTATTAATTTAAGGAAAACATAATGAGAATAAGTGTTCTAAAATAAATTGTCATTAACATAATGATATAATCATTTTAAACACACACACACACACACATATATATATATATATATATATATATATATATATATATATATATATATATATATATATATATATATATATAATGTGTAAAGGTGTTTTAGCATTACCGATGATCGAAGTTCCTTTACCCGAAGTTAGTTCAATCTGAAATATAATGATTCAACTTTAATAGAGGGTAAGTGACTATTAAGATATTATGAAAATACATACATTATTTCCTTACATGTGAATTACTAGAGATAACTGAACATTATTAGGATTAATCATCAATTCAAATAAACCTCTTTTAAATAGCTGTGCCTATTGGAAGTAGACAGTATATCCACTGAAATTTTGCCTTGTCGTGCTTGTACCGAGATGAACAGGGAAATCTGCAACAAATTTGGGGACGCTATACGATCGTGTTTTACTTCAAAACTAGATGTATTATATTACTTGCAAATCCCATTGGATCAAATTCCAAAATGCTCTTTTACACTCATTTACAAGATCCAAACTAATACAAATTTAATACAAAAGTTTGGAGATTGTTTTTAAACTACTGAAAATTGAGACACTTTAGATATCCACACGTTATTATTTCGCATATTAAGTTAAACAACGCCTTTAATGTTGAGGACACAAAGGCTGTACAGTGGCATGGTGTCTAATGTTAAAAATAAAGGATGACAAGGATATCTATCTGTTGGGAATGCTATAGACAGTATAGAGAACACACAAGGAAAGTAAAAAACATGCATAGTAATACAAAAAACAAAAAGTGTCGTCACATGGAGCATATCCTAGGAAATCCTAATATATAAAAGCCCATGGGTGCACTTCTCTCTCTCTCTGTCCGAAATATTTTTTGGCAACGTCACCAGTATGTTCAGCGATATATGGATAACTAAAAGATACGGACTTTTGATGAAAATAATATATAAAACCTAAATTTTCTTTAACCCTTTATTTACGGAATTATGTTCTGAATGAGATTTTTACTTAAACAATGTGTTACTATATTGCTTTTGGCACATTCAAAGCATATGTCGAAGGAAATTTCGTTTCATAAATTTTTAATGGCCCAAACAGATTTTGGTACTTATAAGTACCGTCAGTAATCTAGGACATTTTTTTCAAAATTTTTTTTTTTACAAAACAGGAACAAACGATACAATTTATTAACTAATAACATGGCAATCATTATAACAATCACTTTTTGTAATTTTCACACATAAATACAGCACAAAAGTATATTTTGAGTACGATTTTAACTGGATTTTCTATCGGAACAAATCTTGGACCTCAAACACAGCAAAAGTAGTCGACATGTCTTGCTCCCTCAATCTTATCCTTGGTTTTTCTGGTGTAGCAACGGTTGCCGGAATGAATATGCTTTTGCTGGAAGCTTCCAATAACTAGTACAATGAGCCGCATAAACGAACAAAAGCATTCAGCACAATACTACTAGTAATACTAGTATAATTGTAGCCTAGTAGAATGTTATGACAAGTCTACACTACAGTGCAAAGTTCATAAATAGAAGTGAGCTCAATGTGTTTAGGATAGCCTTAGTTGATTTCTCTTTTCTGTTTACTGATTAAAATTTACCTTATAAATCTATACAATATGCAGAAGTATGGACTATTACTAGTCTACAGATATACATTATGTAAATGCTAGTTGTTGTAGGCAAGACAGTTTATTGCAGTAATTATAACTAACAAATTAAATCTTACAACTAGAACTAGGCTTTGTTATACAAATGAAGTATACTAAACCGTGTAAACGAGCCTGCAACTGATAAGTTTATTCTTGTTATTTTTTTACTACTAGAAATTAACATGTAATTACAATATTTCTTATGTAAACCACATGCAAACCTTCTTATAAATGTGTAAATAACATTTTTTGAGTGCATTTTGATAATTAATTATCAAGACAATATTTATGTAACTCCACCTAACAAATATGCCATTTTCTAAAAATCCAATAAAAAAAAAAATGACCGTGTGCCCTGACGGTACTTATAAGTCCAGTTGTAAACATCGATCTAATACAAAGACAATTTGATTAAAATTGTATAACTAGAAGTTAAACGCGTTTGCCTGACTATTGAAGGTGCCAATAAAAAATATTTGGGGTTGAAAATTTGAAAAATAAGGTAAAACAAAAGGAAATCAAGAACGTGTGTGAGAAATGTACAGAACAATTGTAAACTACCGATGTAACAAGACATTGAAAAAGCGCCACACTATTAATTTAAAAAAAAACATTGATACCTCCGACTACCGGCGACTCAGGGGAGATAATACTATTAATTACATCAATAATTTTTAAAATTCGTATTCAATTAAAAATAATACAGGCACTAAATTAAAGTGGTACTTATAAAAAAGAAGGACAATAGAAATAAATGCATATTCCAATGTAGAAACACATTTCTAACTAAAGTATTTTTTGTCGTGACATAAACGAAAAAAAAGCAATGACGTCACATGTCACAATGTTAAATTGCGGAAAGAACACAAAACTAATGACGTCATATCACAATTTTAGAACATAAAGAAATGAACTATTTCAATCAAATTTGATTTAGATCTAACAATAAGTACGCTTTGAAATGTATACAATTTTCTCTGCCTAAACTTATAAAATTTTCTTTATCTATTTAGATTCTAGATCTAAAGCTACGGGAAAAAAACTAGACTTAAACCAACCGTAGATTCTAGATCTAGACTATCTAGATATCTATTATATGCCAATTTTGAGTTTCTTTACTAAACTATTTCAGGTCTTTATTATTTTATATAAATGTGTGTTTGTTTATCTACGGAATTGGCTGATTGGGGATACAATTTCATTTCAAATTGGGGCGGAAGGGGGGGGGGGTAAAGTTTCTTACGCTGACTCAGTCTAAATCTACTTAACTTAAAGTACCCGACTTATTCCGCACCTGTGTTGAAGTGCCTAGATAGCTGAGATCATAGTGTAATAGTTCCCATGTAGGAAATACGGGTTCGTATTTTTATATCTATATATATATAAGCAATGTATGTGTGTGTGTGGGAGTGTATGTTTGTCTGTCTGTCTTTTATGCATTACTACACCTCTCATCACATAGCCGTGAAACTTTGGGAAGTTGTTGTGGATATATGTGGGGAGGTTTCTGCGGAAAAAAAAAATTCAAATTCGCAGGTGTGGCGCCCTACCAGGGCGCAATTTGTTTTTTCTCTATGTACGGTTTATAAAAATAAAAGTCGATTTTAGTTTGACATCTTTCATCCGATAGCCATGAGACGTTGGGGAGTTAATTATAACACTATAGGGTAGGTTTCTGTAAAAAAACAAACATTAATTTCTCAAGGGCGGCGCCTCGGAAGGGTGCGATTTTTCTCTACATGTGGTATATAAACAAATAAAAGTGAATTGCAGTGACACTGTTCACACGATCGCCATGAAACTTTGAGAAGTTGCTCAAACTATTCCTGGAGAGGTTTCTGCGGAAAAAAATTCAAAATTCAAATTCGCAGGGGCGGGCGCCCCAGCAGTGCGCAATTTGTTTTTTTCTATATATACGGTATATAAAAATAATAGTCGATTTCGGTTTGACACCATTCATCCGATCGCCATCAAATTTTGATGAATTCATTAGAACACTCTGAAAAGGGTTCTTAAAATATCATTTTTAATTTCGCAAGGGCGGCGCCACGGGAGGGTGCGTTTTTTCTCTTTATGCGGTATATAAAAAGATTAAAAGTGAATTACGGTGACACCGTTCACACGATCACCGTGAAACTTTGGGAAGATGTTGAGAATATTTCCGGGGAGGTATCTGCGCTAAAATCATTTCCAAATTCGCAGGGGTGGCGCCATGGCAAGGCGCGATTTGTTTTCTCTCTATATATGGTATATAAAAATAAAAGACGATTGCGGTCTCACAACGTTCATCTGATAGCCATCAAACTTCAGGGACTTGATTAGAACACTCCAGGTAAGGATTCTGTAAAAAAAGTCATTTTTATTTTCGCAAGGGCGGTGACACAGGAGGGTTCGATTTTCTCTACATACTGTATGTAAAAATAAACGTCGATTGCGGTTTTACGGCTTTCATCCGATCGCCATCAAACTTTGGGGAGTTGATTAGAAAACTCCAGGGAAGGTTTCTGTAAAAAAAAAATTTTTGTTTTAATTTCGCAAGGGCGGCGCCTCGGAATGGTGGGAATTTTCTCAATATACGGTATATAAAAATAAAAAAAAAAAATAAAAATAAATATTGCCATCAAACTTTGGGTAGCTCATTAGAACAAAGTGAGGAAGGGTTCTGTAAAAAATCATCTTTAATTACGCAAGGGCGGTGCCACGAGAGGGTGCGATTTTTCCCTATGTACGGTATTTAAAAAAAAAAAGTTGATTTTGGTTTGACACCGTTCATCAGATAGCCATGAGACTTTGGGGAGTTGATTAGAACACTACTTGAAAGATTTCTGCAAAAAATATTTTTTTAATTTCGCAACGGTGGCGCCCAGGAGTGTGCGATTTTTCTATTTGTACGGCATATACAAATAAAAGACGATTGCGGTTCGACACAGTTTATCCGAGTGCCATAAAACTTTAGGGAGTTGATGTATACTCCCGATAAGTTTTATGGGGTGGAAGACAGTGTTTCTTCCAGACTTTTTTCTCCGGGGGGGGGGGGGGGGGGGCACTTGAAATTTCCGGGGGGGGGGGGCGGTTGACTTTCTTCGGGTGGTGCAATTTGGCTGCTAGCAAAAATTTCAGTTGCGGTCCCCAAAGGCTCACATGGGCCGCTGAGGCCATGTAATACGTTTTATTTTAATAATCAGAGAAACTAACCATGGTTAGATTATTAACTGGGGTGTTTCTTTTTGTCCGTAAAAATCCAAACAGTTTCGTCACTTTGCGAATGATGCAATTAGCATCTATTTTTAGACACTCAATCAGAATTTGAGATCGATCATCTAATAATAGACTATTAGTAACGCTAACATATTGCAGCAGTCACACTGATGTTTAAAACATGTCAAATACTTTTTACGTGCTAAAGAAAATAATCCTGTTCATTTGTTTCACTTTAGCGAATGACGTAATCTGCATCATTGTTAACAGGATGCTATTTGACACGATGGCGCCTGTTAGTTTTTAAGGAGCCATGGGCCGTACGTGGCGCCTATGCGGTAGTGTAATCGAGGGGGTGGAGGTGCTCCTGAGAGCGCCCCTCTACGTCTCTGACACATGGGCGGTAACCTAAGTGTGTTCTACCTGATTATTTAGGTGAGTGATTAATGTACACATAAGGTTTCATGCGGTAGTGTATGTAAACCCGTGTCCCGATATTTATGATCCAAGCGCAGGCATGGTTTACATTTAAATAGCTCACTTTTAGAGAACAAGGTTACGCGTCTAAGAATATAGGATTGGTAACGTATGGATGAAACCCTTCTTCTATCCCCGCGGCAACGCGCGGGGACGGGTACTCTAGTATATTTATATAATTTATATATTCTATGTTTAGATATGAATAAAAAGGTTGCAAGTGAAGTAGAGTGGACCTGTTTATATCTTCTCAGCATATGAAGGGATAGTGGCCCAAGCTCAGCCGAAATATGTGTTTTTAAAAGAGAAAAACAACATAACAATCATTGAACAGCGTGGTTTTAAACGAAATCATGTATGTCTCTTGAATTTAAGTCTCTTAATAAGTGTGTGCATTTATATGGTGTTGTGTTGACTAATAATGTATATAATGTGATTGTAGTTTTTCTAATAGGAATTGTAACATTCGGGCAAGTGTACTTCGGGCCAGGGGCGTAGCGAGGGGGGGGGGGGGGCGGGGGGTGCGGACCGCACCGGGTGACACCATTTAGGGGGGTGACACCAAGGCAAAAATAGCAAAATATATAGAGAAAAACTGGAGGGGGGGTGCTAATCGAAATTTTGAGGGGGGGGGGGGGTGCAAATAAAAAACTTGAGGGGGGTGGGTGCAAATCGAAAGTTTGAGGGGGGTGCAAATCGAAAATTTGAAAGTTTGTCCCTGGGAAGGGTCTCTATGCCTCTGGGGGGGGGTGACACCATTAAGTGCCGCACCGGGTGACACCCGACCTCGCTACGCCACTGCTTCGGGCATATGTCGGTAGTTTAGGAAACCCGTGCCCCAATAAATATCATACAAGCACAGACATTGTTTACATTTACATTCCGTTTTAAAAAAAAAATATACCCCGTTTAAGAATACAGGATTAATAAAGAATTGATGAAACCCTCCTAATATATTTCGTCATATTTTATTTTTGTCTTTAATGCTTTGCTACACGTTTAATCAGGTCGCAATGAAACTTTCGGATGTTGTTGAGAATACTCCTGAGGAGGTATCTGCGAAAAAATAATTTAATTTTGCACGGCGACGACCGTTCGTTATAGAGATTGTGATTGGATAAGAAGTAGTATTATATTAGTATTATAGGCGTTCACTAAATTTAAGCAGGCGCGTCTTACCGTGCTCTGGTAGAATATGATTTTCCCTGGGCTATCTTGGGTATTTTTACAAACTTTTGTTTAACTCACTTCCTCTGTCTGTCGTCAGTCTGTCGTCAGTCTGTCTAGATCGAAACGCCGAGCGAAATTGCAGGCACATCAAACTGACAGATACTGTTCGTAATTGGTACGTGGGTCAAGACATGTAGACAATGTATCATGACATTCAATAGCACTTAATTGGTCGCCTGATTATTTTTTCATAAATTAATTTAAAAGTTGTTCAAATTAGTAGGCAGCCCTATCCAACGACCCTACACGCGTCATTACGTTCAATAGCGCGTCATCACGTTCAATAGGTGCGCAATGGATTTTAGTCATGTAACTCTATTGTTCAAAAAAACATGTAAAGTAGGCCTACTAAAAAAATTCATAAAAAACGTTTTAATAACAAGCTTTTATGTAATAATGCACTAAATAGGAGAAAATAAATTATACACTACTATTTAAATAACTACAAAGGAAAGCGTGGGTCTCTTCGTGAATATTTTTAAATGTATCGAATAGATTCTAAAGTGAACCACGCTTGTCTTTATAGTTATTTAAATAGTGTATAATTTATTTTCTCCTTTTGAGTGCATTTTTACATAAAAGCTTGTTATTAAAACTTTTTTTATGAATTTCTGTAAACCCAGCGGCAACGCTAATCTATATATATATATAATTCTCTTCTGGGAGACGCTAGAAAACAAGCTGTAAGCGTGCTCCCTACCACCCCCACTCCTACATGGTCTGGTGAGCTGTGGTTCACGCCAAATGTTTACATTCGTAGAGCCGGGTTTAGTGACGACTATTAGGGGCAGATAATTTAGTTTGAAACGATTTTAAACGTAGGGGGGAGGGGGTGTAACTAAGTGGAGTTTACTTTAACGGAGGGGGAGGGGGGGTTATCGTCCTTAACGAGCTACTTATAGTGTTTTAAAGAAATATTTTCGGTGGCAGCGTTGGTACTGTCGAATTCACAAATTATGAATTACTGAAAAGTAGAAAAAAAAAACAACTAAATAGCGCCGGGTTGGCTCCTGTGAAATATTTTAGGTCTGAAATAGTTCAGAAAAAAAAGCTCAATTATTTATGGTGTAATCTTAAATCTAGAATCGAGGTTCTACGATTGAAACGACCTAGTAACACAGTCCACTAATCGCTTGCATTCTCGAATTAGGTAATTTATAATAGTATTAAACTCTTATAGAAACAACTGTTATATCATTAAAGCTAGAGCTGAAAGCTAAAATTGTAAATGTAAACATTCTTTATAGACAGTTTCATGGATACTGTAGGCATATTTTACCGCCGTTGATAGAGCTGCATTTTCTACATATATGTAAATTTCGTCTAACTGAAACAACTACTTAATTTGTACAATACTTAAACATGAAATTCCGTCGACATAGCTGTAGCGTTACACAAGTGATCGTGTTCAAAGACGGAAACACAGACAGACACACAGACAGACAGACACACAAACATACATACAAAATTATAAAACTAAGTTTTTCCAACTCAGGGAGGTGTAAATCAATTTTTGAACGATTACAATACTTCCCTTATACTCTGAATACGGGAAAGTAATATACTTACACTTTCCAAAATTGTTTGCTTTGATCAATCTTTCAAGTCCTTCAGGAAACGATTTTTCACTTCTGAAGTTAAACAATAATCGAAATAATATTTTAGTAATGTTGACTATTAATTAAATATTTACGCTCTATGCTTTATAAGCAGTATGGTGGTAAAGCTATTTTTTTAATCTTAGCAAAACATTGTATATAATGTTTAAGGGGTTTTAAGTTAAATAATTAAACTAAACAAGTTGCAGCATTTTTAATTTCCTAAACCATAATGCAGCCTTAAATAAAGTATTATAATTAAATATTAAAGACTATTTAATGCCAAATAGAATTGCAATATGGCAAAAAACAAAGTATCTTTTATTTGGAAAAATAGTGTCATCACAAACATCTGCCATCCTCAACCCCCCCCCCCACCTTTATGATTAAAACCTCTATTGTTGACGGCAGTGTTAAGTCGTAAAAGATACCAAAAATAGTGAGGTCATTGTTAATAGTGCAAACACGTTTACCACGTAATTTATTTTACCACAAAGTGGACAGACTGCATTTATCTCCTTTATAGATGTTATGACTAACACTATAACAAAAGCAAAATTAATCAATAGCGATGAGATTTGGGTTAGTGTTAGGTTAAAAGTGACATAAACACAGACATATTATAAAAACTATCACGACATGGGGTTAGTTTGGGTTTGCGATATGATTGGTGCAAGGGTTTGGGTTCCAGTTCAGGTTTACAATAACGTTAATGTTCCGTTTATTGTAAAAGTACCGGTTTCGGTTAAAGTTAAGATACGGTGACTGATAAGGTCAAGTTTAGAGTTAGGTTAAGTTTGGGTTATAGTTAGAATTAGGATTAACGTTTGGGATAGATAATATTTAATATTACAGGTAAAAGCTATGGCTAAGGCTACGTCAAACGCTAAAGCTACGGTCCCTGTAACGTTCATTTTGTGTGTGAAACCCAAAATTATCATATCCTGAATGAATGTTCTAACTTAAAATTGGTGCAAATAAAATAAATGTAATAGAAAATCAACAACAAACGTTAATTCGTAAGATAGCTACCTTGTACGTTTGTGATTTAAAGTTGAGCGTCTTTGTCTATATAAAAAAATCAGACCTGGAACAGCTATTAACATAAGTAATTATTACAAGTTAGAGTAAATGGTAACTGTTGATCACTAAGAAAGTAAACAACTGAAGTATGGAGTAAAAAGTATAAAGATATCAATCAATACCAAAAAATGTATGTTAGTAATTAAAATAAGCTGTATGGAAACAATTCTTACCAAGCAACGTAATTATACAACTTTTAACAGAAACCACAGGAATCCAAAGCCTTGAATCTGTTTCTAGTCAAAAATTAAATAAGAAAGTATTTTTTTAAATAACAAGATTTACTAAAGAAATAATAATTCATTATTGCGTGTCAACTAGTTTTGCCAAAATGGTAGTTGACTCCGATCTCAGCCTGCGTTTCTGTTTGGATTTGCTTCCACAGCAGCAGTCGTTTGATTTTGAACTTTTCTTTTATAGATGGGCTGCTTTCCCCAGCTATCGAGCCTCATCTACCCGTGGGATTGAGCTCGAGGATTTTCAGTTTAGCAACCATGAGCTTTACTTACCTGACCACGCCGAAACCACCCAACCCCCAACCCCAAATGTTATTAAAATATAATGTATTACAATATAGTTACCTTTGGTTGGTTTTGTTTCTGTTTTGTTTACAGCTGTTGTCTTAAAGTTGTTTACGTTATCTTCCGTTGACGCATTACTGTCTCTTAAATTGTCTAGTGGACAGTAAACATTGACTTGTCTTCCCTGTTTGTCTGTTATAGTGTAGTGTTTCAAATTGTGACCTAAGTAATCTGTCGAAACAAATCGTAGCTGCGTTACTAGTGTTAAAACTGTAAATACATAAATAACCAACGTTTTACGAAGAGCAAAACTTAAGGAATATTTAACCATTATTTATCGTAATGAAAATATTTTTAGTCCCTACTAAGGGTATGTAGCCTATATTCGCCAGAGTTTCTTTTAGGCATCTCTTTGCCTCACTAGTAGAAACGATAGTCCGACCACCAATCTCTCCCTGAAATATTTCAAGTGCCTCTCCCTCCCAACCCCGAAGATAACGTCTGAAAGTAACACCGATAGTGCCTTGGAGGGTTGAGGTTATAATCCAACCCCCTGCCACAATAGAAATTTGTCTTACGTTAGATGATATCTATTTTTCAATTATTATCAATAACATAAAAATAGAATTTCCGGTTTTAAAAACACGCGTACGAGCGTGTGTGTTTATGCGTTCATGTGTAATTGAATTGTAACATTCCCACCGATGACGTAATCCATCCTATTCTACTAGGTGTAATTATATATTTCACTTGCAAATAAGTCCTTCGTCGCAACCACGCCACGTTTAACAGATAGTCAAAATTATAATAGTGAGCGTTTCTAAGAACCTCTTCTTTCTTATTAATTCTATTGTTACAAGTGATTCAGTCCAAAACAATTAAGTATCACGTGTCAACTTGTGATGCACCATATAGGCCGTTGACTCCGATTTCAGCCTGCTTTTCTTTTGTGTTTACATTTTGGTTAGTCTTTGTCCAACCAACAACAAACTACAAATCAGTAGTTGTTTAATTTTGGAGTTGTCTCTCCTAGAAGATTTGTTGCTATCAAGCCTTATCTATCCGACGGTTTGATTTCGAAACTTTTCGGTTTAGCAGCCATGGCTTCACCAACGCGACCACGATGCCCTTGGTTCTAAGCATCAAATTATATTACTCTGTAAATATATTTTTCTGCGCATTGTTTTTCTTACTCACAATGAAACGTCAAATTCGATAATATGCGTTAATTGTAAAAAAAATAAACAAATATAAATAACCTTTATATCAACAATCATTTAAATGATTAAAAATATAGTGTCATATAGCGAATATATATATATATATATATATATATATATATATATATATATATATATATATATATATATATATATATATATATATAACGCCTTTTTCTCGGCTCGTCGCTCCCCCTAACCCGAAAACATGTATACGCCTCAGGACCAAAGCTTTTATGTAACAAAGCTATAAAGGATTTTTGTTATATGATTTACTTTCCACTATTTAGTGATTCCTAATTTATTAAGTCTAAAACTATTTGCTTTAAAACACCAACTTTAATTCGTGATAACTAAAATAAAATAAAAATTAGATAGACTTGTATTGTCATCGAAGTGGATCATATCTGGAAAGTTTGAATGAAATCGCTGCCTTAGAAGTTGATAGAAATGCTTCTTCTTCTTCTTCTTCGTTCTTAATTATTAGTGTTGAAGGGGATCGAGATTTATCTGCCAGTGCGTTTGAACTTGAGACTTTTTTTGGAATTTATCAACCATGAGCTTTTTGCCGACTCGACCACGCCTCCAACACAATTAAGCGTTACGTGTCAACTGGTTATGCGCCATTGAGGCCATTGACTCCGATTTCAGCCTGCTTTTCTTTTTGGATTTGCTTCCATAGCCTTTGTTCAACCAAAGAACAAACTACAAGGCAGCAGTTGTCTCTCCTAGAAGAGTGGCTGTCCCCAGCTAACGAGCCTCATCTGCCCGAGGGTTCGAACTCGAGACTTTTCGGTTTAGCAACCATGAGCTTTACCGACTCGACCACGCCGACCCCGATAGAAATTGAATCACAAGATTTGCCACAAACCTATACACAAACAGACAAACATACATTGCGAACTCAATAAAATCTTTAAAAAACTGAAGTGATCAACAAAATAATTTATGTAAAGCCATTTTTAACGACTTATAAATTTTAAAATTAAACATAACATTTATTCGGTTATTGTATCGTTATATAGTAATAACACATCGACACCAGAAATTTGTTATTAATTTTTCTAGAATTCTAAACTGTTAATCGTATAAATGTAAATTTACATTACCTATTTTGAAAGAACTCGAATAATTTGATCCAGCTCGCAAATTTTCAGAGTAATTTAAATCTTTTGGGAAGAAATTTACGTCAAATCTTATAAACTCATTTACTAAAAGTTCACAAGGAATGATTGCTAAACACGTTGACTTGTAATAAATTGGCTGCTCTTTAACGCCAGCGTTAGTATACACAGCTACAATATATTGTGGTTTTGAGTCCTGAAAATACAAAATGTAATATTGTTTCCTTAATTTTTCACAACGTATACGAAGACATTCACTCCCTTATTCATACACTCACATTAACCAACACACACACACACACACACATACATATAATCATGCAAAATAAAGAAAATGCAATGCACTATATAAATATAAACTTATATACAGTGCATTATATAAAGTGCACTATATATCATTTTATTATATTATTTTTAAAAAGTTTAAAAACATCTAAATATTATTCAATCGTACTTTTAACAATATATCAGTTTCATTTGCTACGCTGATGAACGAGTTGGCGGGCACGTGGGAAGACCGAGCTCCTGTAGTGCTGAATTTCAGTTGTAATTTGGGGAATGTTGTAATAAAGTAGGTTGTTTTTTTCCTACTCATTCCGTGTTATTCATTTTGTGAAGTTTCTATACATGGGAATTAGTTTTTGGTCTTAATTGTAATTAATGTCGATATTAGGTCTTGTAACACACCATTCGAGCTTCGATGTTGAGTGGGTCGTTTGAAAAAGCTTGGAGCTGTAAGGCTTAGAGTTATTGTAGTCCAGGATGGAAGTTTAATGTGACAGTGTGAGTGCTTTGGAGTAGCATATTATAAGCAATAAACATGTTTGCTTAGTAAATTTTAAAATTAATTTTCATAATTTTAAATAACGTAAATTTTTCACGCTTGTATTATCGTGACACGGATATACCGGCTCAGAAGTTTTACTCCCATTAGCCAGGCAGGTCAGGCATAGAGAACTCAAACTAACTGGCCACTTGTGGACTGAAGCAGTCACACGAAGATGTTCGTTTTAAACACTATGTGTTGGTCGATTATTCATCAGTAGGCTCTCGCCAGGCTTTTCTTCCCCCACCACCAGGCGCGGGAAATCGTCCTACCGTCTGATACCCAGCTTGATCGCGGGAGGTGTTCGGAGAATTTCAAAAACAGGCAAGTATTTGCTCAGGCGGGCGCTGTTGACCGTGTCGGGGGTCCAAACCCCATTCGACCCACCGGTATTATAGCTTCAACTATTTACTTAAGGAATAAGTTTACACGTATAAAAATGGCACAAATGTAGACAAAAATCGACATTAAACTTACTGTGCCCTTTTCGATGGAACTATCGGACACATTTAATTGAAACATTTTACTGGTGTACGTAATGAACATTTACTATTTCAGTACAAATGTAAACTCTTTAACATGTTACTCATATTATGTAGCCGTATAATATAGACTCTTATCAAAACTACCTTTGTAACTTGAACGTTAACAGTACAAGCCATTTCTGGATAAGACATTTCACCAATACATTGTATTTGTAGTCCTTGGGTTACGCTCGCATATTCACAGTAGATATCTGTTGGTTTTCCTACAGTAATTTTGTTTAAAAACATTGTCATCATAGTAGTTGCAATAATTCAACATTACGTCAATATGCATATCGTAACCATACAATAATAATAATAAATGCAGACAAAGTTGGCTAGTCCCAAAATATTGAACAAAACCTACACCTGTATCTTTAAACCTATCAACCCTTTGTAAAATACTGCTGTGATTTTTATCTCATTCCAAAAACTTGACAGTATTGTTTTTATAGTAAGAGAACTTCACAATATTGGACTAGACGAGACGTTGTAAATACAATTTGCTATCTTATTATTTCATGTTACTCATTTGTTTGAATAGTTTCTAATCAATCTGTAGCACTGTATTTTCTCTATTTTTATTGAAACATGTAACATGAAAATTAATTATGTCAGAATGGCGCATAGCTGCTAACCCGAATGCCCCGAGTTCAAACCCACGGCAGAAGAGACTATTTTACAAAATATAGAAGAAGAATTCACACAATGTGAAATTTTACTCACTAAAAACTGTTAAATCACAAGTAAGAACAAGTTGAGGCTCATTTTTTTTGTTATAAACTTTTAAATTCCATGTTCCTTCCACAGATGATGATCTCGATTGTCGACTGATTTTAAGAAATATGAGGCTCAAGGTAATAGATCCATGTTCATTGTGTGTTGAAAATGAAATATACTGAGCAAACTGTGGATAAATGTTACAAGGGATGCTAACTATATTATAGCACGTCATTACTTCGTTATTGTCATATTCCCAGGAAAATACTATATTTGCATCTGGCTCATCTGGTACTATGTATGAAATGTTACACTGCTTGTTTTCTTCACAGGGTTCACACACATGTTCTGAAAAAACAAATTTTGAACAACCAAAATAAATAATTGAGTTCCTCTAGTGTTGAAAAAAAAGTTATTAATATTTAAATAATAAAATACATGTGTTTTTTTTAATACATACCAGATCCTTTACAAAGTATGTGATAATTAGCCATCAATAATAACAGCAAATGTATTGTTACCTAAGCAGATAAAATATATAAATAATGATAGGCTTGTAAAAATGTGTGTATATATGTATATATATGCATATATATATATATATGCATATAGCCTACATATATGCATATATATATATATATATATATATATATATATATATATATATATATATATATATATATATATAGTTATATATATATATATATATATATATATATATATATATATATATATATATATATATATATATGCATATACATATATTCATATATATATATATGACATAATGTATCAATATGTATTTTACTATATACACAATGTTATATATTTATTTTTAAAGAAAATTAATGTAAATAAATGCCTATCTAATTAAATAACTAGACATCAGTTTAGACGAAAAAAAACAACTTAAGACATCTTCTGAAAATAATGCAGATCGAAGTCTGCATTTAGACGCACAGCAAAACGTTTCGGTGCCAGGGGTGAACTAGTTTTTTTTTAAGAGAACCATACACTAGATACATGGTTTCCTTTAATTAAGTGATAAACCGAAAAATGTTGTTGCGGACAAAGCCGCTCCCCAGAAACAAAGTCTAATAAATATAGCGCCGGCTTTGTTTATAACTCATTTTGCAAACATAGATACACTTCTAAAACTACACGATTTGTAACTTGTTGATGAAACTCTTATTAAGTTTCCCGTCACTCTTATGTGAAGATGATGAGTTGATGTGGTTTACGTAAGTTTGAACTTAGCAATAGTTTGAATTTTTAATAAAATCATTTTACTTCCCGTTATGCAACTGAAGAGGTACATTAACTTTAATAATTGTAGATTCTACGACAACATTAGGAATCCTTGGGGCTTTTAAATAAACATCTGATATATTATCTCAATATAACAATAAATCATTTTTTAAAAATAAAAGATGTATACATTGCCCGTTTTTCTGTTACCTCTAGTAGTTTTCTGTATTCCATGTAAGTATATATAAATATGTAATGTTTTCTTTAATTAGTAACGAATAACTATTTTTAAAGAGTTGTATTTAGTAATCTGTGATAACAATTTTACCATACATTTTGACGTTAATCTACAAGCAAGATTTTTCAAGAATTGCGTGTAGTTTTGGAATTAGAACTCAAACTCCTCTACATATTTTATTTTTTACAAAGATTAAGTGAATAATCTGGATTTTAAATAAACTAATTATTTAATTTACGTTTAATTCTAGTGCACACAGATTAAAAAGGTTTATGCATCTAGTTATTGTATGTGAGGAAATGGATTTATTAGAGTAGGGATGTAAGGAACATTTTTGGCTATGTGAAAGAAGTATATGATAAAAGAAACCATTTAAATCAACCTCATTTAATAAACCTAATCAGAAGTGATTTTGCTTTAAGGGTCACAATTAATACCGCTACCAAATGACCACAGTTCTCAGTACGACTCAAACTAAATCTATCACCTCAATGTCGTGTGCTTTTGACTTTGCAATTATGATGATAACTTACCACAATTATTTCATTCTTATACATAAGTAATATCTAAGCAAAGATGCAGTTTTGAAATTAATTATTTAATTTATGTTGTAATGTGGAACTTTATTTTCCTTGTTTAAATTCGGAATGTAATAATCGCATAGAACTTTATTTATATGAAAGCGTTTTGAAAATTCATTGTTTAAATGTGATTTACACAGTTTAGCATAAAAAAAATTAAACCGGGAGTGATCTCCCCTAAACTTTTTCGAATATTCTTATACAACACTACGGGGAATGGCAACGCGGGATATAGACATGATTATTAATCCATGTTTTAATTACATAAACTTTCTAAAATAAAAAAGAATCTCGTACAAAACAATTTGTGCACCAAATGAACGACAAACCATATGTGTATAATAGTTTGGAATACTATTAGTACTTTATAAATTGACATGCGTTTTTTGAGAAATCAAAAAAAAACTTAATTTACAACTTCTGTTCAACGGAAATTACCCAAAAATGGATGTAAGGAAAATAATTAGATATTTTAATTACACGTGAAATTTCATTTATCTATCCGAAACGGTACTAAAGTTTTAAGCTTTTGAAAAATTGAAAGTAGAATAAGTGCCACTTGCGATTACCGGAAATCGCGGAAAAGTTAATGCATAACTACACATTTGAAATTATACTTATATATGAAATTTCATCAGACTAGCTGTAATAGTACTTAATTTATCGTGTTAACAGACACACACCCACCCACACAAACACATACAGATATAAGTGCAAAGCCCTGTTTTTCAGACTCGATTAGGCATAGAAAACCGAAATTTTGATCAATCTGCATTTATTATTTTTGCCCGATTTAAAGATGTCCCCTATACTCCGTATATGATGAAGTACTGATGTGTAAAACGAAGAAAACTGTCAAAATTTCATGTGATTTGTGTGCACGATTACAATACTTCCTCTATACACTGTATACGAGAAAGTAAATATACTGCTAACATTAATCTTCCCAACACAACACAATTTCCGTCAGTGGATTTCACGATCCTCGATTCACAACCATCTTTCTGATATAGTGTTTAATAACTCTGGTTTATAGACATGTTAACAATGATTCCGGCCCTTATATCAGTCATTTCTCACGTATGTTACCCGTTAGTTACATCCAACAACCATTCATCACCGTGTCAAAAGTAAAAGAGCGACAGTAGTATTCTATTGAAGTTTAATACGGGAATAACATCCATTTAAAAAAAATACCCATTATAGAACCAAACATGTATAATTACTTAAAATAACAGCAATAACTAAGAGAAGATAAATTACGCATAATTTGATGTATATAAGATGTTTTAATTATGTATCCTACGTATATCCCGTAATTTGAACTCCTTTTTATTTACTTTTACGATAGTTTTATAATACATTATGTTGGAAATATAGAAGGTAAATAATATTAATATAAGTCATGTCATTGTAATGTTTTTTTCTTTATGTAAATATTTTTTTTGTTTTTAAATTTCTTTTACTTAGCCTCTCCGTTGAAGGACCTTGTTGTTATTAGTCAAATCCCGTGCAACAATGCTACATTTAACTACAGTGTTATAATACAAGTCGAATTCTCAGCAGAATCTGAAGAGCTAACAGCAATTTTTTTCCAAACTAGTGAGACAAATGATATGGGCACTAAGAATTTGTTCAGCGTAAATATCTAATTGTTTCTTATAATTAAAATCAAAATGCACTGATCCAATTATATATTTTTTTTAATTCTGAGATAAAAATATGAATCTGGTTATCAATATTTTTGTACAAAAGGCATTCATGTTTTCATGTTCTAAATATCTCAAGGGAATTAATTCTTTTTTTTAATAAAAAAGTATATCGCATTTATCAGATATGCAATCACCTTATATTGAAAGGCAGATGTACAGTAGCACACCCTGCCTGTTTGTGTAAAGATAAAAGTAACTATACAGTCGAGTTTATATTTAATCCAACAAAAGTAAATGAAGATACGCATCTAATAACAACGTTTGGTAATTCTACACCACTGTCTAAAAAAGTTTGCAGTAAGTTATAAATTTATCACATTAAAGTATTTTGTAATACATGAATTTTCAAAAAAATAAGAAATCATCTAAATTTTGAAATTATTCTATTATAACTGTACTATAATTTATTAGACACGATAAAACATATCAACAATGAGAACTCCACAATCAATATTCCAGCTGTTAATGCCACATATTATAATGGTAAGTACATTAAAACAATAAAAGAAATGTGTAATAGTTTAACATAAATTGAAAGAGTTAAAAACTTAAATAAAAGAAATACAAAATCATTTGTAATAAAAATATTTTAAATGCACTGAAATGTTGTTTTAAACAAACAAACGTGTTTTCTTAATAAAAGCGTGGTTGCTCGTGAGAAACTTTTTTTTTGGAACTTTTTAATCTGTCGTTTGAAATAAAGTTTACACTGCGTAGTCAGCAAACTAAAAAACAAAAATGCTTTAAAACCCGATCCGTAGCTTATGATTTAAAAAAAAAAAAAAGTTAACTGCCCTTACTTAGTTCGTGGTCGACGGTAAAGTGAAAAATCACCTAGTCGTAAAAAACATAACGTGCCACATCTCACCAACAAACAAAAAAATAAAACAAACAAAGCGGGAGTAGTCTCCCCTAAACTTTCTCAAATATTCTAGTATAACACAACGAAGATAGGCAACTCGGAATGTAAACGTGATTTTTAATCAATTTTTAATTACTTCAATTCTTTAATTAAATTGAATTGAATCTCGTAAAAACAATTCCGCACCAAATATAGAGCAAACAATGCGGTTATAATAATGAGGAATATGAGCAGTTTATAAACAAACATTGATTAATTTTCAAAGTGTTAAGTAATCGTCTAATTAAGTGACATTATATGTCAAAATACAATGTCTTCAAGTCTTGACCTACGTGAAAACTTTAACTCGGTCCGGTAGAAATGTTCAAGTTTTTGTCCCCAATTTCTCGACCATGAAGGACAAAACATAAGGAATGAAATTAAAAATAAATTCAAGTGCGTTTTTTAGAAATCGTAAATTGCGTAAAGTACTACTTCCATTCAACGAAATTACTCTAAATTTGATAGAAAACATGATTAGATATTTTAATTACATGGGAAATTTCGTCTATCTTATCGAAACAATGCTATAGTTATGGGCTTTTGAAAAACCGAAAGTAGAATAAGTTCAACTTACCGGAAATTGCTGAAAAGTTTATACAGAACTATTAATTGACAAAGTACGTATGTACGAATATTGCAAACCCCAGTTTTTCTGACCCTATGACGCAAAGACGCTGAGATTTCGATTAAACGGTGAAAACTGTCAACATTTCATGTGATTTTTGTGCACGATAACAATACGTCCTACATACTCTGTATATAGTAAGTAAAGATAAATCGTGTACGAAATAATAACTTAAAAGAAAAGATGACTTATAATTTTTTCAGAAGAAATAATTCTACCAAGATACGACGCAGCCACGATAGTTTTGCAAATAGGTTCGGCTACTGTGGGAAGTTTTCTTGTCATAGTAATTCTTCTGTCTGGCTTGCTTTTAAAGCTCCATGGTAAATACAGTTTATATTTATTTTTTAAAAATGTTAAATAATAACCTAGAATAATGGAAAAGAGTGACCGAACGGTAGAGCGTTCGACAGCTAACTCGAAAGTCTCGAGTTCAGGTCACTGACTAGAGTCCTAGCACGTCCCTGAGTTCATCTAAGTCTAATAGTACTAGAAAGAAAGAAATGGCGGCTAGGCACAGTGCTGACCCCAGTATTCCTTAAGAATTATGCCAAGAATACAGAAGTGAAACAGGTGAAATATATTTCACTTTTCCCTTGTCCTGTCATGTTCGAAAGAGAAATTTACTTATTCTATATAGAATATCTTATTCATACAATCCATATATATATATATATATATATATATATATATATATATATATATTTATATTTATATTTATATTTATATATCCACTATATTTTTTGTCTTTGCAACTTCTAGAATGTTGTACCTATTGTTTGATCTTGCCTACCACTGACACGTAAAATAGAAAAATTAACATCGTCTATCTTAAAGCAATGAAAGTTTGCAAACAAAAAGTATCAAAATGTTAGTAATTAAGTGCGACTGAATGCGACACAAAAAGTTGAAATCGCCCATCGAAGTTCTAATATTTTATGTTCGTCAATCAGTATGTATTCGCTATTCTCGCTTATTGAAAATATTAATGAATGTGTGTAATTTTAGAGAAACAGCAGATTCTATCTGTTTTCCTTATTAGTTTAACATAATTTCATTTTTCAAGTAGTAACATAGTAATAAAGATAACTAAACCCTATTATAATCGTTAATCGGACTAAATGAAGTACATGGTGTTCTGGTAAATCCTTCAAAAATCGACGTTGTTAGCAAATATTTGGGTCTATGTACATTACACTAAACAAATCACATAAGCTGTGTGGTATTTTTATATTGAAGCCATACTGATTTTCGGTTATCTCGATGATCGAGTTTTGACATTTCCTGCCAATCCACATAACCGGGCTATACTTTATCTGCTTTCTAACTATATATCTATATATACAAAAAGCAATTTATGTGTGTGCGCGTGTGTTTGTTTGTCTTTTATGCATTACTACACTTCCCATCACATCGCCATGAAATTTTGGGAAGTTGTTGAGAACATTTGTTTTTTTTTCCATGTACGGTATATAAAAATAAAAGTCGAATTTGGTTTGACACCGTTCATCCGATAGCCACGAGACTTTGGGGATTTGATTAGAACACTAACTGAAAGGGTTCTGCAAAAAAACATTTTTTTTAAATTTCGAAAAGGCGGCGCCACGGGAGGGTTCAATTTTTCTCAATATACGGTATATAAAAATAATAAAATAAATTGAAGTGACACCGTTCACCATCGCCATGAAAGTTTGGGAATATGTTGAGAAAACTCCTGGGGAGGTGTGTGCGCAAAAAACATTTTTCTCGATATACCGTATATAAAAATAAAAGTCGATTGCAGTTTCACACCGTTCATCCGATCGCAATGAAACTGTGGGGAGTTGATCAGAATACTCCATGGAATGGTGCTGTGAAAAAAATCATTTTTAATTTCGCAAGGGCGGCGCCACAGGATGGTGCGATTTTTCTCTATTTACGGTGTATAAAAATAAAAAAAAACGATTGCGGTTCGACACAGTGTATCCGGGTGCAATAAAACTTTAGGGAGTTGATGAATACTCCCGATTAGCTTTCTGGGGTGGAAGAGGGGATGGGGATGGGTGTGTGGTGATGGTAGGGGGGATTAAAATTTTGCATGGGCGGCCCCCGGCAGGATGTGATTTGGCGCACTGGTCTTTCCCTTGAGGGCTATGGCGACTACTTTCGGTCTAAACAGTGTGATAGACAATGGATAGGATAGGGCGTTGCAAACGCTCACTAAATTGAATTAGGCTAGTCCGCCGGCTCGCTGGTAGGTTGCAATTTGGTTGAAAACAAAAATTTCAGTTTCGGACCCCAAAGGCTCACAATGGGCCGCTGAGGGCCATGTAATATGTTTTATTTTAATAATCAGAAATATTAACCAAGGTTAGATTATTAACTGGGATGTTTCTTTTTGTCCGTAAAAAAATTAGAACAGTTTCGTCACTTTGCGAAAAATGTAATTAGCATCTATTTTTAGACAAACCAATAAGAAATTGAGATCGAGCATCTAATAATAGACCACTAGTAACGCTAACATATTGCATCAGTCACACTGATTTTTTAAAAAACGTAAAATAATTTTTTTACGTGTTAAAGAAAAAATCCTGTTCATTTGTGTCACTTTAGCGAATGACGCAATCTGCATCATTGTTAACGGGATGCTATTTGGCACGATGAAGCCTGTTAGTTTTAAGGAGCCAGGGGCCGTACGCGGCGCTTATGCGGTGGTGTAATGGTGGGGGAGGGGCTCCTGAGAGCGCCATTCTACGTCTCTAACATCATTATTTTGGTGAGTGATTAATGTACACTGAAGGTTTTCATGCGGTAGTGTAGGTAAACCCGTGTTCCAATATTTATTATCCAAGTGCAGGCACTGTTTACATTTAAATAACTCACTTTTAGAAAATAAGGACACGCGTCAAAGAATATAGGATTGGTAACGCACGGATGAAACCATTCTAATTTATTTTGTTGGACTTTCTTCTTTTTTCCGCGGCAACGCTGGAGACGGGTACGCTAGTATATATATATATATATATATATATATATATATATATATATATATATATATATATATATATATATATATAGTTCCGCTTAGGTTTTCAAAAAAAAATTGAGGAATTGAATGATTAATTAATAGGTGATTGGCTGCTATGTTAAATGCTTAGGGCCTAAATTTATACAGTGGAGTAATTGCATGCCACACAAATATTGATGGAATATTCGCAAACTTATTACTCGCACGGTTATTAGAACTGCAAGGGATTTCTTAATAGAATCAATCAAATATTATAATAAATTACTTTCGCAATTAATTTTTTACAATTTCAGTACAATGCAAAACTTAATTTATAACAGTTAAAACAATGCTATACTTTATGATTTTTGTTTTTTTCTTGAAAAGAGTATACAAAATATTTAAAAATTATTACATTAAAAAGTTACCTCCCCTGTTCATAGACCAAATCTCGTATAATGAGAATTTCATTCGCGGTCATTTTTAGCCCTCTTAGAGGGCTTTAAGTCTTACCAACAGTTTTTCCATACGGCGTAGCCATCTATAGAGGTGTGTAAAAAAAATTAGCCAGATGTAAAGAGGGTAAGTGCCCTAAAATCCGTTTTCAAATTACCCTCTGTTTTTCCCATAAAATACAAAGATTATATTGGGAAATACGACTGTTCAGTTTTGACCCATTTAACGAATTTTCCCGGACACGGCTAGTTTTTTGTGACACCCCAAGGCGTTCTCCTAACACCTCACAAAATTTCAAGGGGGGGGGTCGTCGTCGGAAAATCTTTTTCGTAATAGAGCTCATATAAAGAAAATTTCACTCGCGGTCACTTTTTAGCCCTCGTCGAGGGCTTTGAGTGAAACCGACAGTTTTCCCTAAATGTCAAGCTCTTAACCTAAGAGCATGCAAAAAATTAGCCTAAAATAGTAAAAAAAATTTTTTTTTAATTTTAATTTCGCTAGAGGAAGTTGTTAAGAATACTCCTGTGGAGGTTCCTGCGGAAAAAAAAATCTCTCAGGGGTTGCGCCTCGGCAGGGCGCGATCTGTTTGTTCTGTATGAAATGTATATGAAATAAAAGTAGATTGCGGTTTGAAACCATTCATCCGATCGCATTTAAACTGCGGGGAGCTGATTAAAATACTCCAGTTGAGGTTTCTGAGCGATGAACGAACGTAACCTCAATGTTTTCATTCGGTAGTGTATTTTAAACCCGTGTACCGATATTTATGATCCAAGCGCAGGCATTGTTTAATTTTAAATAACTTACTTTTAGAAAACAAGGTCACGCGTCTAACAATATAGGATTTTTAACGCATTGATAAAACCCTTCTTATATATTTTGTGTGACTTTCATCTATTCCCGCGGCAACGCGCGGAGACGGTACGCTAGCACATGTATATATATAATGTATATTATACAGGGCGCAAATGTGATGATGTGCACACTCAAAGCTCAAACAGTGACGGTGATAAAACTTCACATCAAAATGACAGAAATTCATACATAGATGTCGACGATTACTACGAAATTGCTGACAGCCCATATGATACGATGAATGACAATTTGAGTGAACCTTCAATTTATGAAGGGACCTTCTATATTGATTTATGTGATGATGAGTTTAACTTATCAAATTTAACAGTATCTAGTGTTTAAGTATACAATAAAGTATTGTTTTTAAATAAGATATGATATTATTTAGTGCTTAAATTCCCTGCATTATTAGAAGTACAGAAAAGATTGATAGCAATTTAACAAATAAATAAGTTAGGCAAGTGTCATCAAATAGCTTCGACGCTCGAACATGCAATTTGTGTTCAATACAACTGTGTATTTATTATAATTGAATTGACTTAACGTATCGTATTACCACATGCGGTTTATTAGTGATGCTTTTAAGTCTTTTTTTATTTATGCTCACGGAGTCCTTTTGTGTAATTGTTGACGTTTTTTTTTTTATAAAGTAATGTAATTGTCTTTTTCTCAGCACATAATGATTATTTACTACTTCATAATATCATTCATATGGTATAATTATTTTTAAGATTAAGAATGGTCTGAACTAGAATGTATAAAATGCTTTATCGTGATCATTCGCAAATAAATTTCTAAGTTAACAATAACTTTAATTAAAAACTTGTAGAGTGATTTAGATTTAGTATTAAGATTACTTTGCACAGGTGCGTTACCTAATATTTACTGTGCAACGTATTAATTTGTTTTACAATATTTGTATTATTTATATTTATTATTTTTATTGAACATAGACATAATTATAACCTTAAGTTGTCGAAATTGTCTCCATTGTTTAGTTCCTGGTTTGTCCTAAAACGGATGTTTGATGTAGTCACACAATTTGAACCACTTAATACAGTCATCACAACAAATGAGTCAGAAGAAGCAAAGTCCCTCATACGTCTCACCACCTCCTGTTAACGTAAGGATCACTTTGGTCGTGGGTAGGAATCGAGCCCGAGTTCCGAACTTATAAACACGCCACGCTCATCATATTATTACAATTTAATAATATATATTTTATTTATATAGTTATACATACACATGAAGGATAACTTTAGAGATATATGAAAACATCAAACACAATACACCAAGTGAGAATAAAATAAGCACGTCTTTCAGAACTTGTAGTTGAAACATTACAAACTTATTGTGTATGTAAACAGGTATCGTTTTGACTAATGTTTGTTTGTAACAAAAATTAATTGATACTTTTATTCTTAATGAATTTCTAATTCAAGCCTGATTTTTATATTAAGAAAAATCTAAAATGAAAAGTTGATATATAAATATGATCATTTCATTGTTTTAATTTATTCCTACATGTGTAATAAATAGATTGAATAACTGCGATGGCGCAAGTGTAGGCATCATTCGAAATAGAGATTAATTGTAGAATTATTGTAGACGAAAGCTGTTGGTCAATAGTTCATGTTTTCTTCAAGTTTTTCGAGTTTTAACAACCATGAGCTTTTTTTAATCGTCCACGCCCTCCATTGAGGACATTGGCTTTTCTTTTTGGTTTTGCTTCCATACCGTTTGTCCAACAAACGAGCCTTATCTAAGGGTTCCAACTCGTGACTATTCGGTTTAGCAACCATGAGCTGTACCGACTCAACCACGCCGACCCCACGTCAATAGTTCAGATTGGCAGGAACCAATATAATAGCCAAACCAATAACGAGTAACTGCAGTTGAGCAGAAATAACATTAGAAGTCAGTCGAGTAGCAGACTGTATTTAAGTATGAGTAGATCGTTAAGTAGTAGACAGTTTTGGTCGAACAGTGAGATACTAGTGAAGTAAATAGTAGAGATATTTCTGAACTGGGTTTATAAAGTAGTGGGTAGGATAGTAGATGAAGTAGAGCTTTGATTAGAAGCAAGTTGACGTATGTATAAAGTAAATAAAGTTTAATAATATTTGATCTTGGAACTGATGTCAGTTTTTTGTATTTTAAACGGTATGAATTGCAGGCTTTAAAAACGAAACAAATTGATCCCCTAACTACATTTAATAAGTAGCCTTAACATCTACCACCACACCAACGAAAATTTGAAAATAATAAACTAAAACAAATACAATCCTTGGTTTAATTAGAATCACTAGTAAAGTTCCTTTTTGAACCTAATGCACCACGGAGTAGTAAAATGAAATACATTACTTTCAGTAACCTCTGCATATGAAGGGGTAGTGTGGTCAACACTATTCCATGCGCCTTTACTTTCCCTAACGTAATTCATGTACCTATCAGAGTTGGAAGGACTCTTGGGTGTGCTTAAACTCTATACTAGGACACCAATTCTAGACTTTCGTGGTAGCAGTCGAACACTCTACCATTGTTTTGACTTTTTCAAATTTATATGAGATTTTAATCATCGCTTATGGTATTTAAACAAGATAGAATTAGAAAATCAATTAAGCGTGTAAAGGTGTAAGCTGTTTGTAGATAAAATTATAGGCTTTTTTGTAAAGAGACGAATTACCCTGGCTATATATTTTTTTTTAAAAATAGACAGATATTGATTTAAAATTTAAATAAATAAATAAAAATTAAGTTATTTCGACGATTGCATATAACTGATAGGTATACTGTATTTAAAATGGAACAAAAGCGTTGGTTAAAAATTAACAGTGTGACCCATTAGTTTATTTATAGATCTTTTCTGAACCAGAAGTGGGGTGATATTGTTAATGCTGCAAGTAGCGTTATGGGAATGTAATACTAAAGTAATTTCTTTATCATAAATATTCACTTACATGTGCTACACTCCTTTTCATTTTCTACTAGAAGCTGCATTAAAGTGTGGTATTTCTAGCAAAGTTTGTTCATTTTAAAACCACTATAAATATGTCTTAGCAAACAGCTTTAAGTTTCTTTGGTTGTGTTACTGAAGTTGTAACTGCACATCGTTACGGTCAGGAAAATGTCGCGCTACATTGTAGGCCCTACCTCGTTTTAAATTTTATTTAAATAAAATATTACTTTATGTCATTTAATGTGTACAATAATTGAAAGGTGTATTTCTTTTAATGAAGAGCATTTAACGTTCTTAGTGTAAAAGTAAGGTTATAATCATAGAAGAGCATTACACAATTCAGTGTATCTGATTTTTCAAGAAAACGTTCAGCCCCTGCTGGCATAGAGCCAAATAAAGCCCATACACCTACTCCTTAACAATACGCAGCAGACAGAAAATGGAGGGGTTGGTACTGGTAAGATTTTATAATACTTATTTATATCACTGCCCTGTAAGCAGGATTGAAGGATTCGAGTTTATTCAAGCTTTACATGTAATCTTTCATAAAAAGGTAATAATGTTTCAAATTGGCTTCTAAAAAAATCGTATTTCTAAAAGAGATATTCAAAATATAGGCCTATAGGCTACTACTACTCCGACATCTTGAACATTTCCTATGCCACGTAATGTGTCGCAGGGAAAAATCGACATTTCCAAATTTTTACTTTAAATTGTGTACAACTTTTGATTTAATGGAGCCTACACAACACGAGTAGTCTAAATAATATAAAGTTATATATATATATATATATATATATATATATATATATATATATATATATATATATATATATATATTATATATATATATATATATATATATATATATATATATATATATATAATAAGTTCAATTCTGTATGTATCTGAAAATTATTTTCATTTAGTCCTTTAGCATTAATTGCGTCGCTTAAAAAAAAACATTACATAGGAGGGGGGTTCTTTTTGTTATTTTGTTTTGGTGTTGGGAAAAATAATAATTACATAATTAGTGTTGATTGATCAAGTATAATATGATATGTAAAACACAGATATTTTATATACGGCCTTTTATTTATTTCATACACTTAACGTATGTATGTCCGTGTGCTCCTTTTATGCATTACTATACCTTTATCGGATCACCTTTAAACTTTGAGGGAGTTTATTAGAACGCTAAAGTGGAGGTTGCTGCAAAAAAAATCCATTTTTATTAAATTCCGCAAGGGCGGCGCCCAGGGAGGAACAAAGATTGTTTTCTCTGTATACGGTATATACTAAATAAAAGTCGGATGCAGTTCGAGACCGTTCATCCGAGTGTCATGAAAGTTTTAGGAGTAAATGAAAATAGTTTTAAATAGATTTTTGCCAAAAAAATAAAAATAAATAAAATGCGTTATGGGCGGCGCCTGTGTGGATGCGACTATCGTCAGTACCCGATTTTTCGCCAGAGATCCAGAGCGGCTATGCTAGCACTTGGCATGCATTAATTATGCATAGCGGGTGAGGTAATAATATATTCAGCGGTAAAACTGCAACATGCGCAGCCGCCGGCGCACCGGCTATTGCGTGACGCGAAGCGCTCAGGACTCTCTTGTGAGCACTCTCCCTTGAGCTATTGCGCATAAGTTCATTTTAAAGAGTGTGCTGGAAAATGGATAAGAAGTAGTGTTATAGTCGTTTACTAAATTGAATCAGGCGCGGCCGCACGCTCATTGGTAGGGTGCGATTTTCCCTGGGCTATCCTTTCAACCGCGAGAAAACCCGCGGAGACGTTGGTACATTTAAGAAAAATGAGCGTAGACAATGGTAAGAAAAAAGCATATAATATATTCTTTTTAAGACTTATTGCCACATTGATAGAGGCTAGGTACCAATTTTATAAAAACAATTCTTTTAGAAAAGCATTGTTGACACATAATGTATATTAAAGACATACACAAACAGCCGTACACACACACTTTTTTAATAATCAACAATTGTTCTATAAAGTAAGCATCACTTCTTGCTTTGTGTACGAAAATAATATAAAAGGAAAATATAAATAAATATGCTTATACATGCTTATATGGTTAAGTTTATTTAAACATGTTTTCATTCTTCTCTCTCTCTCTCTCTCTCTCTCTCTCTCTCTCTCTCTCTCTCTCTCTATCTCTCTCTCTCTCTCTCTCTACTCGCGCGCTCTCTTTCTCTAGAAGACCATTATTATCGGCTTAAGGATAAGGATGGGATGAAGAATTGAGCATGTATCTCATCCATTTACCAGCAATTATTTTTTCAACTCTCTTCTATTTCATTTTAAAATTGATATTCAAAAAAAAATCCATAACGCACATTTTTATCACAGCCCCCCCCCTCACCCCCCCCCCCCCCACCTCCACCTTACTGTTACCACAAATATACGAGAAAGTTTAGGGGAGATCACTCCCGCTTTGTATTCAATACATTTTACTTCGGGTATACTGCAAAGGGCGGACAACTTTTGAAACACTTAAATGAAAAGTGACTAATAATATACGAAATTGTGCATGCACGATCTAGTTTGTTTTGATACAACATTGTGACTGATGGTACATATGAAAAAATTGAGATTATTATTGAATTTTGAAACATGAAACTATATTTCAAGTACATTTTTTTAACCACATTCAAAAACAGCTAAAAATCGGATAAATTCATTATCTAATGTTTCAAACCCGTATTAGGTGCAATTACCTAAAATTTAAAAACAGTTTGAGAAACGAAGTAATAACAATAAAAAACTTACAATCCTAGACCTAATTGCTACATTTTTAATTGATAACTAGACTACCGGTCATCCCTTGGATAACTGTGGGTTTTGGGGGTCATCCATAAATGACATCACGTCTGTCACTTATCATCAAAAAATAACCAGACCCCAGATTCAAAAAGAAGTTTTTTATCTTCTTAAAACACCGATTTCGGCTGAGCATAGGTCTGACCACACTTTCCCTTCATATACTGACGTCACAGGTGACCTACTCAACTCTACTTCACCTGCCCTGTGTCCCGCTAAGTTTAAGACAACATATTTTTATCGTTTAAAAAAACGATTCCGGCCGAGCATGTCTCTGACCACACTTTCCCTTCATAGGCTTAGGACAAAGAAACAGATGAACTCTACTTTATCTGCCCTGTATCCCGCCAAGTTCAGATAGGCAAATTTATCATTAACATCTAAAAAAAATTCTTCTCTGATTTTTTTGTGGTATAAGTTAATACTATGAGTCTCCTTATGCAACTTAATTTACGCGCATAGTCCCTATCTAGATCTAGATCTAAGTTTAGTAACTTTCAAATTAAATTGTATCTTAAATTTATACAAAATAATAAAGGTCTGAAATAGTTTAGTATAGAAACTCATTATAATCTAGATCTAGATAGAATTATCTAAATTCTACGATTGGTTTGGTTAAGTCTATTGTTTCCGTAACTCTAGAATCTAGATCTAGATCTAGAACCTAGATAGATAAATCACTAGTGTTATTCTTGAATTAGATGATCCGTGAAGCTAATAATAAATACATAAAAACGTTTATAATTACAAGCTTTTATAAATGCACTAAAAAGAAGAAAATAATACAATTTTTATTAAATGTAAAATAAATTTTGAAAATATAATAAATCTGGGGTACTTTAAATATAAAATAAATACTTTCTTTTATAGCTTAAGAATGCGTTAAATATTGGAATGGGAACACAATCTCCGATAGTTGAAAACCGCCATTTTATTGTACTAAAAAGTAAACAAAAAAAGTTAACAAATCATGTGACGTCACTATTTAGTCAAAGTAAAGCCATTTTTTTAAACTTTTATAATTAATGTGGTTAATCTACCAATCAATAATTAACTTCTTTAAAAAAATTATGATTAACAGTCTGTCTGAAAACAAAAATTGTTCTCTATCTACATACTACTTTACAGCTCTACACATAGTGCAGATTCTCTCCTGTAGCCAATCAGACAAACAAACAGACAAATAAATATTCAAACATGTAAACAAACTTGAGTTTTAGTAGTATTTAGATAACCACCATATTATTAAAACATTGATAGAAGCAAAGGGAATACACATTTTTTAGCACATTAATATTTTTTCATTTTAATTCTCGTGTATGCTATTTAAACTTGATAGAAAATCAAAATTGCTTAGAAAGATGTAAGCTGTATGACTAGACATAGTAAGTGTTTTTATAATAAACAAAGAAAACTTACCTTGGCCATGACTTATTTTAAAATATTGTCAGTTGTAGATTTGAACTGTTAGAATTACTAGCGAAAAACATTAAGAAGTTTACCCTGTCTAATTCGACGACGGAAAGGTGTAGTATGTGCAATGTGGGCCAAGTACAGTCTATAAAATAAAAGTAGGACAATATAGTTTATTTATAGCTTTGCTGAGACCAGAATCGGGTGGGGGTTGTTATTGCTGCAGGCTGCGATATGGTGGACGTAGTACTAGAGTAGTTTCTTTTTCACAAATACACACTAAAACTTGCTAAATTCTTGTTTATTTTCTTGTAAAAACTGCGTAGTTTTCCTTACTACGTTTTATCATTTTAAAATGTCTTAAACTATGTCATTACTGGCCGTTTCACGTTTTTGGTGGTGTTAGCTAAGTAGTAACTAGACATCGCTGCGGTCAGGAAAATAGCACACTACATTGCATCTCGTTATGAATTATCTTTTATGTAAAGTATTACTTTATATGATTTAGCCTACTGTTCTTGTGTAGGCCGCATATAATTGAAAATGAAAGTTTCTCTCCTTTTAATGGAGAACTATAAAGGCTATTTTTAGTAACATAGAGGTAGTAAAAATGGAAGATGATTACAAAGATCAGTGTGTCGATTTTTCAGGAAAACGTTCAGACCCTGCTGGCGTTGACCCAAATTACATAGCCTTTATTTGACTTGGGAATTCCCTAACTCTTCGCTGCATATTAAAAGACTACGGTTGTTGTTGGTTTGAATATATGACCTATATGTGACCTATTTATATCACAGCTGCATAATACGAAGTGAAGAATTCCAAGTTTTAAGCGCTACATCACATGTAAACGTTAATGTTTTTATCTTAGGTCTTAAAAGTTGGTCGTCTAAGTACGTTAAGTAAGTGCAATGCTAAACATTTTAAAAGTTCATAAGCTTGACAGGCGAACTTATAAAATAAATATTTAATAAGTTGTGACATGTTCACCTACACTCTTTTCGTCACACCAGCATCGTTAAACAAAGTCACAGTGCTTTAGACTTGCATCTATATGAATAACCATATTCCTGTCATTATTTTACATTTTTAAAAAAATCTTTTATTTCTCTTTTTTTAAGAAATTCAAAATATATAGGCTACTTCTACTCCGACATATTTCTTAAACATTCATAGCACATCGTTTAAAAAAAAAATTCCCATAGTTTTATCTTCTTTTATGTCAAATTTAAGTGTCCCCACTTACATGTTCAATGATTGAACTTTGTCATCACAGGGATTTTTTTTTATTTTAAAGAAGTAATTTCCTCATGCATCAAAGAAGTTTTTAAAATGATGTCTTTCAATCTTACAGATACTTGTTTTTATTAATTATGAATTGCTGATATAAACACACACACAAAGTTTTAAAATGATACATTTTTGTTTTTTTTTAAATACAGATATTAATATTTTCTGGAATGTAAATAAAATTGCAATTTCAAATACCACTTAGAATGACCTTCATCAATCAATGCTATTTTACTGTCTATGGTTATGTCAGCACACAGTGACATGACCACTCGAGGTCTGGTTGTATTGCTGTCGTGAAAGTATTAACTTCACTACCCAGATCTCCCCCGTCGTCACACGACATGGAAAAACTTGTAAGGTCGCTGAGAAGAAAAAAAAAACCAAGCTAATGCGAACGTAGAAGGTCCCCAATCAAATCAGATTCTGATAACTGCTCGTTACTATAAAGCGAAAGATAAACATCAATATCGCAATACATCCCCACAAACCCCATCATTTATGTTACTTGTAGAACGTCGTTAAAGTATATACGCCTTTAACAATTAATTTGACGTCTATTATAGATAAGAGAGAACAGATTATCTCACTTCCCCAGCAAATCCCTTCCTGTCATTAAATGACAGACACCATCGAAAAATCGAAGGGTAGATCACTCGATTGCTTACACGGAAGTCTTAATCTATAACTAAAGAAAATTGAGGCATGTATCTGTGATCATTACAACCAGGCGTATGACTATGTCAACTTGGCTGTGTACCAATTAAAACAGTCAAGAAGGGGAGGTGCGGTAAGTTATGTGCCAACCCGTCTTGCAACATAATCTGAATACGCCTTACAAACTATAGGGCATGAACTAAAGAACTTTGTAGTGTTTATTGCCTGCAGAATTTATTTAAGACTTCTAATCCCCGAGGTAGGGTGCATTTAAAGTTTTCGTTGAAGAGGGGGGGGGGGCGCATTTACAATTTACAAGGGTGTGAGGTAGGGTGGGGGTCAATAGATGTGCTCCGGGGAGGCGGGGGAACGACACTACCCCCAAAGAAAGAAATAACCTAAGGAATCTGATTGTGTGATTGACCTACACTGCACCGTGTCATCACATAACTTGATAAATAACATGTTAAATACAACTAACATCAAAACTCTTACTACCCGGATCTCCCAGAGGTCAAATAACTTGGAAAAATGGGTAAAAGTAGCTCAGAAGAGCAATACACAAATATTTAAATTACATGTACAAGGTAGTAAAGTAAAGAATCCTCTTTAGACCTAACGGTCTATTGGGCAGATGAAATGGAGTTCATATGTTTCTTAACCTTTACTATCCCTAACGTGAGTTAGGTACAAAATAGAGTTGGTTGGACTCGGGACGTTCCACTAACATGAATCCAGATTCGAACTCGAAACTACGCCGTCCCATACATGTATATGGTACTGTACACTTTCTTCTTCTTCTTCTTCGTTCTTAATTATTAGTGTTGAAGGGGAACGACATTTATCTGCCAGTGGGTTTGAACTCGAGACTTTGTTCGAATTTATCAACCATGAGCTTTTTGGCGACTCGACCAAGCCTCCAACACAATTAAGCGTTACGTGTCAACTGGTTATGCGCCATTGAGGCCATTGACTCCGATTTCAGCCTGCTTTTCTTTTTGGATTTGCTTTCATAGCCTTTGTCCAACCAAGAACAAACTACAAGGCAGCAGTTGTTTAATTTTGGAGTTTTCTCTCCTAGAAGAGTGGCTGTCCCCAGCTAACGAGCCTCATCTGCCCGAGGCTTTTTCGGTTTAGCAACCATGAACTTTACCGACTCGACCACGCCGACCCCACTGTACACTTTTTGTGCCAGTTGATCGATTATTTGAAGTAGGCCACACAGTTATGGATTACTTAAAAGACATTATGACGCGGGTTAGAACGCAAACAGGTTTTGTAAAGGTGGCTCGTATTGCCAGTCTTTGATAACAAAATCAATAAATTAAATTCTTACTAGCTCTGAAATACGATATAAATTAAAATTATCGATTTTAAATCTGTGGTAGGCAGTTATATTATATGTTTATATAATATGCCCAATAATGCAATAATACGTTATTAATTCGTCATATCAATAAATAGACTTGTCATAGCGATATTTAGAGCTATTATATATATACATATATATATATATATATATATATATATATATATATATATATATATATATATATATATATATATATATATATATATATATATATAATTTATTATAATCATACATTATGGTAGTCAGGCATAGTTTTACATGGGAACGTGTTTTATTTATTTTTTTCCAGGAAGTCAAAATTTTAACTGTTCCACCCTCTTAATAATGATGCTATTTTTTAACAACGTTTGATGTGAAGGAGTAAGGGAGGGTTAGATAACCCCAAGGTCCATAATGTCTTTTTGAATATATATAATATGCTATTTTATAGTATAATTATACAATTCCTATAGATAAAAGTTAATGCATATCATTTAATAATAGGCTAACACTTTTATTAAAAATTAGTAACAATTAGAAATATTTTAATTTTAAAGTTCACTTTAGTTAAAATGTATCAAAAATCTATCATTTTTTCTAAGTTTTTCCATAAATGCAAGATATACTTTCATGGGTAGTAATTATATTATTAGAAATAATATATTTACAGATAAATATAAATTTCAGGCAGCTTCTTATACATGACAATTTAAAAATTACTAGTAAAGTATCTATTTTCTATATAAATTATATTTTGCTCGGGGGGGGGGGGGGTGGTAGTTTCTGCCTCTTCCCCCCTAAGAGATGATTGAAAGAAACAGCCATGTGACATAATAGTGAATGGAGTATACTTGGTGTTATAAAATACAGACTTTAGACTTTATACCGCAAACATCAAAGCAAGACAACACTGAACTACAAACTAAGACACAATTAAATAAGAATTTGCCAAAACGGCAACATTTTAACAACAGTACAAGAGAAAAGTAACTGTTTTGTGGCAATGATGAAAATCTAAGCACAAATCAATAGCTGTTGATTGCTTGTCAGGCACTGGATTAAAAGAAAAAGTAAAGAATCCTTCTTAGACCTAGTAATCCAATGGGCAGATGAAGTAGAATTTATATGTTTCTTGACCTTAGCATTTGAAGAGAGGTGTGTCAGCACTTTGCACAGCTTCTTTTACTTTTCTTAACTATATAGGTACCATCAGAGCTTGGTGGACCCAAGTACATTCTACTGACTTGGATCCAGATTAGAACTCGAGACTTTTGGGTTAGCAGCAGAGCGCTCTATAACTTAGGCCAGGCTGTCCTATAGGCACTAGATTAACCCTGCACAATTTTTATTTAAAGTATATGTGCTTGATTGAAACAAAACTATTTTGAAATATTTTCCTATCATCTGGATATACTTAATATGCCACAAGTCTATTCAAGTCTACGGAATTTTTTTCAGACACAGCTTACAATACTTTGTCCAAGTAGAATTTGCTTTAGTAATTTTTAGTAAGCTTTCTACGGCTGGAATTGATTTTATTCTAAACTTTTTAACATTTAATGTGTTGTTAATAACTTGATCTTCCCAACTAAGGCAGTACTAACATTCAATGGGATCTTCCACATCATTGTGTGATGTGAGAAGAGTGGCTGTTTTTTCTAACAGACTCCATCCTATGAAACGATAGTAGGTGGGCAGCATAGTGTTTCATTATTGTGAGCACTATTGATTATTATTTGGCTAATATTTTTGGCAGTTGCTAAACATTGTTTTTATGCGTCATTCATCAAAGCTTAATCAAAAATGTGTATTTACATAGGGCAGAAAACTGGAGATGGGCATCATGATGACAAAGGAATCTTTTAATTGTGTTAATCCAACAGCACAGTCTTTGCAGGCTATGTAACATTAGCTCTGGTGTTCATATCAATAATCTGTTAAAGGCAACAATTAGCAGCAAACCTGCCTACAGCCTGTTAAGTTGGAACTCAGGTAATGAATGTAGTTGTAAAGAACACATTATGTTAATTTTCTGACAAAAATCACCATACAGGTAAAAAAAAAAAAAAATGTTTGGACCTCATCATCTGTAGGCAATATTTTAAGAGGGCTCTCCCAGATACTCATTGTTATGCATAATAAGACTCAACATGAAGAACTCAAAATAACAATATATATATATATATATATATATATATATATATATATATATATATATATATATATATATATATATATATATATATATATATATATATATATATATATATATATATATATATATATATATATATATATATAATGTATTAACAACCCTAGTTAATGTGCTAATAAATTAACTGCTCAAGTAAACAAACATAAATGCATATGTATTTTTATTCTCAGTTTCTCTAATTAATGCTGAAGCAAGGGAGATAACCAGCTAAAATGCCTACAAACTTGATTCAGTTTTATAACCACTGAGGCTGAAGTTTGTCCAAGCTGCAGGTAGTTTGACATCTACTTTTTAAACTTATAATTATTCTATAATTAAATAATTGAAAGTTTTTGACAACAAGCATTTGCTTGCTTAGTTTTATGCTTCCTACATTAAAAGACTGAAGAACTTTTGGATTTTCAACGCATATAAACTAAATGTGCTTTTACGTAGATTTTGTGACATGCAAAAAAATATACAACTTCAGGTTTGCTGCTAATTGTTGTCTTTAACAGATTATTGAGATTAAAATCCTGGTAATATTTTCAAAGTATTCTATACTAATGAATAATATTATACTAATGAATAATATTATCAATTAAAATGATATAATAATACATGTTTTATTTTATTAATTATAAATTATAGTAACAGAAAAAAGCATTTATTAAGCGATTGAATGAAATAAAATGGCAACCATGACCCATTTTCAAACACTTATTTTTGACCTTTGGACTTGTGTAATGATCATACATTATTCATAATCAGTTCAATAATATTGTATTATATTATTTATTGTAACTAAGGAATTAGAAGGGAAAGAGTAATATTTCATTCAAATACTGTGCAAAGTCAATATTATGTATTAAGCTTAAGAGATCTTTACAAATGTATGTATATATATATGTATGTATATATATATATATATATATATATATATATATATATATATATATATATATATATATATATATATATATATATATATATATATATATATATATATACATATATATACATATATATACATATTCACACTGGTGCTTAAAAATTAAAATTTCTCTAAGATAATTATTTTAACATCAGAGCAACCTAAATACTTAAATTAGAATTTAACAAAAAATAATAATACACACATAGAAATAGTGTATGAATTTAATTATCAGAATATGAGTTAAAATCCAGCTGAATTCAAATAATAATAATTTATTTTTTTTTCTTAATGAGTGTCTGGATGATAAAGTAAGCTTCAGTTGACATTACAAGTACAATCTTCATATCAATTCCTTAATTGTGAATAATTATGATGCCTAAATATATATATATATGTATATATATACAGGTCAAACTCAACACATGAAAGCCAAGGAAGTTGAGATGTGGGCCGTTAAGTGAGCAATTTTTTTCTTTGAGCTACCTGCAAAATTGGAAATACAAGAATCCAAATCCGCTGGTTTCATAGCTAATGGGCCGTGGGGGCTCAATATCTGAGTACATCAACATATCTAGAAGAGAAAACTCCAAAGTAAAAAAAAACTGCTGCTTTGCAGTTTGTTTTTGGATGTACAAAGGCTATGCAATTAAAGCAAGTTAGAAAAGCAGGCTGAAATTGTAGACAACAGACACATGGTGCATAAGAAGTTGACATGTAATAATACTTAATTAAGAATAAAGAAAATGAAGAAAATATTTCATGGAAAATAAACACACATAAATAGTTGCAATTGGTCATGCATCTGGGCAATTTAATGTTACTTGTCACTCACCTCTACAACCCTGCAGGTCAAAGTGAGTAAAGAAATGTGAAAAAAGGCTAACACAATTTAAAAGAAGAGCAGTGACAGAAATTAACAAAAATTAATAATAAATTATTAAGTAGAATTTAGGTTCAATAAGATTGAATGACACTTAGTCCAGCTCCATTAATTATAGGGATAAAGTACAGCATTTGTAGTGTAATGAGTAAATGAATCAAAGTGACTGAAAGTGTTTAACATTTACAGTGTAAGTTGGCTGATTAACAAAGAATATATTCTTCGTAAAACCAATTTACATTTTTACGTTCTCCTGTATTCTGTTTTTATAAAAAAAATTATGTATGCATACAAATTTCTTATTAAAACATGTAACACAAACAACTGGGGTAGCATTAAGGCTGATCACGCTGATTAATGGTATTTCATATGTTTCACTAGAGAATATTGCTTTGAGATACTAACAATTTGACACACAAGGAAATTTATAAGAAAAAATGTACCATGGATAATACAAATAAGCCTACATAAAATAAAATTAACTGCTATTATTTATCTAGGCCAGGGGTCTCCAAACTACGGCCCGCGGGCCGAATGCGGCCCGCAAGGTCCTCTCATCCGGCCCGCGGAGATCTTTTTGTTCACGGAAAAAACGTTTGTTGGTGATGGCTGAGGAACTTTGCCCAGAAAAATCAAAGATATGCCTGGAAGAAACTGGCCCCCGAACTGAAAATTGATAGTTAATGCGGCCCTCGGACTGAAAAGTTTGGAGACCCCTGATCTAGGCCTATACTATTCCAGCCAATGAGAAATAAGAGAAAAAATTTTGTAATTGCTACATCAATGTTCTAGCATTAATTTACATAATAAACTCAGTTTCCTGATTTATTGATGATCAGTAAAATTACATCATGTTTTGCAACATTTTGCTATCCATTATTTAAAGGAGAATGCGATAGAAATATATACAAATCTTTTCCACTTGTTTATAAAAATATCCTGTGTGGTAGGTAAAAGCTGGCAGTTTAGAAATCTTATTTAAAACTAAGTGTTGTCCATGCTAATCTATTTTGTGATGTAATTAATTATTACTTTATTTTTCCCTTATTGTATATACTTTTGTGTTAAGCAGTTTAAACAACAGGGTGTTATTTTAAATTATTATTTAAATATTCACATAATACAATCACACAAAGTAAATGATTCCTTGATTCCTTTTATAGTGTTAACCACACTATCCTACAGTCACAAAAAAACTAACACTACATCACCAGCCATGTAGGCAGAGAGGATTTAAAAGGCAACATACATAAACCAACTAAATGCAAGCTTGTAAAATATAGGTCTATATCTTAAAAATTTAAATATATCAAGATTTTAAATTGTAAATTTAATACATCAGACTATTGCTTTTAAATATAGACCTCAGTAAATATAGGCTGACTAATAGAATTATTTTATCAAAGTTAGGTTTTAAATTTAATTTTAGATAAAAATTTCATTTAGTTTGTTAACAAAATGTATTTGCATTTTTTTTTAAATCAACTGAATGGTAGGCAAATTTAAAGAATCATATTTAATATACTAATAACTAAGGTTCACACATAAATGATGTCTTGCATAAATAATTGAGGTGAGGGAACTGGTTGTTTTGACTTGTGGTGTAATTTTGTGTAAAGAAAGAGGGAAGGGTTCAGTAAAGGCTGATTAAAAATGTATTAAGTTCAGTCTACAATAATATAATTTTATAATTTTGAATATAGTAATACTATTTGATTTGTTGGGCCAGTAGTTGTCATGTAAATGCATCTAGCATTATAACACAACACTTGCTGTTGAACTTCTTTGAATATATTAAACACTGGGCCTAGATAAATCAAAATAATAATCATTTTTTTAAATATATTTTTTGGTATGTTAACTGCAAACTGCAATAATTATAATAAAATAATGAATATAAATAATGAAATATTCAGATAAAATTTGGAGTAACATGAGTTTGTTATATCTAACTATTAAAAAAACATTAATAACCATCTCATGTCAATTGTACACATACCCATCCTCCTAATGGTTAATTTCCTAAGTTACATCTACCTAATCATATTATTGTTATATCTGTTAAATTTATAGAACTTAGCCAATAACTTTTATAAAATATTTTCCCTTTGTGCATGCTAGCTTGAATAAGCATGAATGTATATGGTTAATATAGGGTCACATTTCAATTTTAAATGCATATTTCTATACCTCCTCTTCACCATCTCATCCATAGACTGCACCTTAAGCTTCTCTACTTTTTTTCCTATATTGTAGTATCGCCTAGCAATGTATAGGCATATTTAACATGCATTAAAAACAATTTAGTGTAAGAAATGGGACATGAAGGAAGCTAGACAACTTATTATTACAGTAATTTTGAAACACTATGAAAATTTACCAAAGTAAGACACAATATTGCTATTGGAACATCAATACTTTCCTTCTGGCATTAGTTATTCCTTTGTTTAAGCTACTCAGGGCCTAAAGAAGAGTCATTATAAAAAAAATCATAACTTACATAACTTGCATAACCTTTTGACAGCATAGACGTTATCCTATATTTGGGGTCATTTTCTTTTTCCATTGTTATTCACTTACTATTTCATTGTTGTGCTCATGACAATGAAGATATGCAAATTTTTGTGTCACAAAGTAATTTTGGAGGGACGTGGTGCATTATATCCTGTGTCTCACTACAGATGTACATTATATCCCTCATTAACACAAACATTTTTCTGTTTATCTTTTATTAAATCATTTCATCTATTTAGTAAGTACTTAGCCTCCTTAATATATTTGTAAATATCTAACTTTAAAATTCAATTTTTAAGATCATCCATTGCTCCTCCTAAAAAACCTTTTTTATGTAGCTTTTTGCTAGGTATCGCATGACAAAAAAAAAAACAATAAAAAATGCTATTAGCCATGTAATGCTATTAGGACCCATTAATAACTTTGGTACATGGTTACTTCTAATTACAAATTACCTGAATTAAAATAGAAATGTATATTATTGGAAAATTTTCAATGTGGATTTATTAGTATTTTGATGGGTGCAACATCAATATTACAAGGGAAATATTGTGGGATAATGTGACAGGAAGAAATGCTTTATTATTTTCGTAATTAATACCTAAACTGGTTTTAAGGCAAAATAATAATGCCTTGGACATTACATTTTTTAAAATTTAAACTTGTTTGGGATTTAATTAAAGAAATAATAAGTAATTATAAAAATGTAATTTTTTAGAAGGGCCTAGATAAGTTACATATTATGAAATCGTGGGCTAAAATACTCAAGATCAGTGTAGCCTACTTAATTTTTGCAATCAGCTGAGACCTAAGGCCTAGGATGCGCTTACTATTTTTCGACGCATGTGCACTGATCTGAAATTCAGGTCATGTCCTATGTTTTCGCTCACGGAGCGAAGACAAAAACTTGGCCCAGTACATAAAAAGGGGCGTGGTTTTGTGTCCTGCGACTCAGAAGATGTTCCATATACTCTTAACATGTTTAGTATACACTTTAATAGGTCAAGTCTGGCATAACTGTAAACGCGGTGTAAACCTCTAGCGCTACTTCAGTCTAAGTAAATCTAGGCCCTAAGTTAAACATTTTGTTTAAACAAAAAATGATTACTCTAGATTTCTTTCATTTTTCCTGGGTTATCCCGATATTTCTATACTTAATAACGGTTAATTTTTAGAGGGTTTTCCCGTTGACATATAAAGACAGTTATTATATAGATCGTAGATTCTAGTATATCTGATCTAATTAAAGCAAAAAAAGGTTGTAAGTCTGTAGGGCCTAGGATGGCCGATATTATACAATAGCTAATCAAAGCTTCTCTATAAATGTTAAAATGAAATGTCAGTGTAACCAAGTGCTTTGGGGCGGTACTTCAGTAACATATCGGATAGACAAAGAGTCAAAGACAATTGATCCATTCTGCTAATTATGTCAATAGTTGAATCTACAATCACAGCAAAATGCCTAGCTATTTTAATTTCACCTACTATTTTCTTTAAAATGTGGTTGACATAGACTTTATTAAGTCGTTTTGCATACCCGCACTTAAGTATTTCTGTCACCGAAAAATAAATGTTGTTTTAGCAAATAATCTTTCTTAGGAGCTTAATAAGTTTCAAAAAGTCGCCTTCATTAAATGTAGCTTCTCCTAACCCTTACGATTCCCGATGCGTCCTAAACGCCAATCCATGTTTACTCAAATAGAGAACTGCATCTATAATACTTTCTAGTATTACTGGTTGTTTTTTTTTTCTTCTCTTTCTTTTCTGATGTTAAAATGTAGCATATTATGGTTTTGTCTTTATAAAGTCGGAATTTTGTAATTAAAAGTTATATCTGCAATTTTTTGACTTCCAGAGTTTTCATGTTAGTCAACTTTGTCGAGACCTTTTGCAAAGTTCATACAACCCAATTTTGGATCGTCCCAAGTGTCTGACTTGTGTTTAAAAAGCCAACAAGCAAAACAAATCATATAATTTGCCTTGGGCGAATATACTAGCCAGTGTCGTATTATTTCCCGACCACATTTCGTATGTTTTTTTTCTTGTACCAACTGGCATTAAAGTGCCGACCAGTTAAACTTTTGGGAACGTCTTTATAAATATCTATGAGGCCTGATTGACAAGGAACAAACTCAGGTAATGCTAGTACTAGATCCTGTGTTACTGTTGTATCACAAAACAAAAAGGATCTTTAATATAGTTTATACGAAAGTGTAACAGTAGACCAAACGTAATGTGGGATCCAGGGGCGGAACTACAGTGCCGCCAGACTCCGCACTGTGCGGGGGAGGGGGGGACGCTATTTAGGGGCCCATAGCCGACCATAATATTTTTTATAGTTAAAAAAAATAATTTTCTTGCATTTTTTACTTGACGGTAAAAGCTTTTGTAAATAACAAACAGATCTACTACAGTAGTTATGTTATACAGTAGCTAACACAAGGTGTTGCGTAAAAAATATATATGCCTGAGCTGTAGTGTGAAAGATAGGCAAACGTTCCATGACTTATTTCCCTTTTTTAAATGGTTAAATATGGATGCTCATAGCTCCTTTTAATGTATTTGTACTAAACAAATTAAAAAGCAATTACTTCTCTGTATTATTATTTTTTAAAATTATTTTTTTAGAATACATACTAAAGATTGGCATAAAAAGAAAATATATTTAAAGCAAATAAAAAACAAATACAAAAAATCATAAACATAAACATAACACGAGAAAGCATTACGCATACAAAGCTTTCACGTTTTATATTCTTTTGACCGGCTGAAGACTAGAGGGTAGGCAGTATTCCAGCAAACATATAGAAGAAACTTCTTATCTAGTTCTAAATCTAAAAAAAATAAATTCAAAACAGACTAAGGCACTCACACAAATGACATGTTGTAATATGTTTAAATTGAAGAAAAAACAATATATATATATATATATATATATATATATATATATATATATATATATATATATATATATATATATATATATATATATATATATATATATATATATATATATAATATACATATATATATAAATATATATATAGGGGGGCCCAGAATTTTTTTTTGCGGGTTGGCCCTTTTTTTCTAGTTCCGCCACTGGTGGGATCCGAATAGCGTCCGTAGTTATTACTACTCGGAATCTAAATAGCCACATCCTTCTGATTTAAAATAACGGAAACTCCAGATATTTATCGGGTATTCACGGTCTCTATTTTTAGGTTTTATATTTTACCGTAATCCGTTTCCACATTTTTAAAGGGAATGTTGTGTTCTCTCACACACACTTAGTCACCGTGTTATGGTGGCCCATTTATATAGGAGTACAGTTGGGCTGTCCTTACTGATACAAAATCGGGGAAACACGTTGATATTTTTCTGCATGACGAAATATATGTGCTGGCAGAAAGAAACTAAAAATAAAAACTAGTGGAGTCGATCGTTTAAAGAAAGCAGTAAGTGTAATTTTGTGTTTTGTCATTGTTCTATGTAAGGTTAGGCTCTCTTTCTAACTGTACAATGCTTATGACGACACCCGTGTGTTTATTTAAACGTTCTCACTTGCTGACAAGATTTTTCTCCTTCATTAACAAATAGGTTTTGTTTTGTAGACTTAGCCGATGATAAAGGTAAGGCAGACAGCTGATTGAATTTAAAGTCAGATTTAGCAAACTATGCGATGGCGGGCAATAAAGTACCCTTGGTGCTAGTTAACAAGCCTGGTTCTATGTATTAATTTTATGTTTAGGCATATTTTCTAGTTTTTTATTTAGTTTTTACAAGTCTACTACCACGCATTTCAGATTACCTTTTTTTTCTTAAGCATATTTAACTGTTTAAAGCTTTTTTTTTTATAAATGTTAAACATGCATACCTGTTTCTTTCCTGTTTTGCAACATTTGAACGAGTGGAGGTTAAATTTTTCACAACAATATAGGCCTATGTAGAACTTAAAATTTTATATTATTAATTTTGAATTTATTTTATACAGGTATGTCGTTGTCTAGTACGTCTTATGTTTTGCACACAATTTTGAAAAAGAAACAAAAAAAAACAACCTTATAATTAATATTTTTCTTTGTTTTTCATATGTTACACATACTTCATTAATTATTGAAACTTAGTGTTTAATTTTTTTTTGTTTAACAAATAACATTTTATTATAAAGGCAAGTAATTAAATAATCAAGAACAAAATCACAACTTGAACAGAAAAAGATGGATTGTTATCAAGAAAATCTCGATGGAGAAAATACGTGTGATCCAGATTCTCTAGGTAAAATTGTCATAATTTCAAACATTACGTTTTTCCCAAAAACAATAAATAAGTTGATTAGGAAAGAATCGCAACTTTCAGTTTTATATATGGGGTCATCCATAAATGTCATCACACCTCAGCCTACAACCCCTCCCCCTCAAAATAGCTGTTGAATTTTTCTTAAGACATCGATATTTTTCAAAAGGCTTGTCAGATCTCTGTCAACATAGAGTATTTTGAACAATGCATATTACAATTTATTAAAACGTTTTCTAAAACGCAAAATAACGGCTAAAACTCGTTTGCTAACATTGCTTTTTTAATAACACAAAAACGTGACGTCACACCACCTAAACCCCCACCCATCACACTCATCACACACCGTCACAAAATTACGGACCCCCCCTCCCCCCTACGAGTATGACGTCATGTATGGACGACCCATATGTTTATATAACAGATTCTTAAAACGAGAAAGTATGGTTAATCTTTTTCTGAAATGATTTTTTAAAATATGAAAGTTACATTTAAGATTTTCTTTTTTCATCTTCGTTCATAATTTTCGTACTTAAATGGATTCCCTCCAACACAGTGTCAACTAGTTATGCCCCATTTAGGACGTTGACTCCAATTTCAGCCAGCTTTACTTTTTTTATTATCTTCTGTAGCCTTTGTCCTACCAAGAACATACTACAAGGCAGCTGTTGTTTAATTTTTGGTATTTTTCTCGTTTAGAAGAGTTGCTTTTCCCAGTTTTGATGTCTTAAATTGTAGAGACTACTTACAACGATGTTTAAATCCGTATTGTGCAAAGACAGTTGTATAACTTTCAAGAGGCTATAAGCTGGACTTATTCTTCTAAAATTGTGAACGTGTTGTTTGTTTTATTAAATACTAGCGTACCAGTCCCCGCGCGTTGCCGCGTGAATAGAAGAAAGTCCGACGAAATATATAAGAAGGGTTTCATCCATGCGTTACCAATCCTATATTCTTAGACACGATGCACCTTGTTTTCTAAAAGTGAGTTAGTTAAATGTAAACAATGCCTGCACTTGTATCATAAATATCGGGACACGGGTTTATCTACACTACCGCATGAAAACCTTGAGTGTACATTAATCACTCACCGAAATATTATGGTAGAACACACTTCGGTGACCGCGCCATGTGTCAGGGACGTAGAGGGGCGCTTTCAGGAGCCCCCCCCCCACCCTCCCCCGATTACACTACCGCATAGGCGCGGCGTACGACCCCTGGCTCCTTAAAAGTAACAGGCGCCATCGTGCCAAATAGAATCCTGTTAATAATGATGCAGATTTCGTAATTCGCTAAAGTGACACAAATGAACAGGATATTTTTCTTCAACACGCAAAAAAAGTATTTGACGTGTTTTAAACATCAGTGTGACTGATGCAATATGCTAGCGTTACTAATGGTCTATTATTAGATGCTCGATCTCAATCTCTGACTGGATTGTCTAATAGTAGATGCTTATTGCATCATTCGCAAAGTGACGAAAGTCTACAGTAGGCTCCTCATATTCAAACAGTTATTTTTTCATCTTTGGCAAGGTGACGAAACTGTACAGAAGGATTTCCACGCGTTACAAAGTTATTTTTAGAAGCCTGTTGTAGTTTTATCGCTGAATATAGTAGTACCCCTTACTTGCTATGCAGGACGCTCGATTAACGGATGTCAAGTTCCAACATAGTCGCTCTAAAACTCTGGGCGCCAAATCGTGTATTGACGAAAGTTGTACCCTATATGGCGCCGCCCATAAGAAACTTTAGTTTTCTTTTTCGCAGAAATATTCTCGGGAGTATTCTCATCTACTTCCTAACGTTTCATGGCACTCGGATGAACAGCTTCCGAGTTTTATTTTTTATATACCGTGTATAGAGAAAAAAATTGCTCCCTCCCCCCCCCCCCCCAGGGGGCGCCGCCCTTGCAATATTAAACAATATTTTTTTTGCAGAACCCTACCATTGAGTGATCTAAACATCACTCCAAAGTTTCATGGTACACGGATGAACGGTGTGAAACCGAAATAGACTTTTATTTTTATAAACCGTATACAGAAAAAAAATCGCAGCCTCCCGTGGCGCCGCCCTTGCGAAATTAAAAAATGATTTTGTTTTTACAGAACCCTTCCTTGAATTGTTCTAATCAACTCCCCCAAAGTCTCATGGCTATCGGATAACGGTGTCACACCAAAATCGACTTTTTTTTTAAAAATATACCATATATAGTGAAAAATTGCACCCTCCCGTGGCGCCGCCCTTGCGATATTAAAAATGATTTTTTTTGCAGAACCCTTCCCTAGAGTGTTCTAACGAACTCACCAAAGTTTCATGCCTAGAGAAAAGAAATTATATTATAATTAGTCAACAGCAAAATAATGGTGTTTAACGCGTGACCAAGTATATTGGCTATTTATAATAAACGAGCCGAACCGCGGCGTATTATACGCCGCTATTTAGTTGATTTATTTTCTACTTTTCAGTAATTCATAATTTCTGAATTCGACAGTACCAATGCTGCCAATGAAAATATTTGCTTTAAAACACCACCCCCCCCCCCCCCCCCCCGTGAAAGCAGCCTCCTCTTAGTTACCTCCTCTTAAGTTTAAAATAGTTTCACACTAAATGATCTGCCCCTAATAGCCGTCACTAAACCCGGCTCTACGATTTGTAAACATTTAGCGTGAACCACAGCTCACCAGACCATGTAGGGGTGGGGAAGATAGTGATAGAGAAGAAGAGAGGGGACTGCAAGGCGCGCTTGCAGCTTGTTTTCTAACGTCTCCAAGAAGAGAATCTAATATATAAAGCTCAATCCTGTAACGCATATGTTTGTCGTTGGTTATCGATGGATTTAAGTGTTAGACAATCATCGTGCGCATTTGTCTAAATTTATGAGTTAAAAAATTACTTTTGAAAGTGTTTGAAATAATTTTCATTTTTCCAACTGATAATAATAATTGTCGGCATGTTCATTAAACACAATTTAAAAAAAAATATCATCTTTTACAAAAATTCTAATTATGTCTTTATTTAGTCCTATAGCGCTTACTTCCCTTTGATAAATTAGGAAAACACAATTACTTCCCTTTATAAAACCATTGCATTAGGGGAAAATAATTTAATTTTTATTACTTTGTTTTGGTGTTGGGAAAAAAATAATTACATAATTAGCGGGGATTGATCAAGTGCAAATGTTGTAGGTATTTTACGGATAAGCTTGGAGTATTAAAAGTGTTCATTAAATTGAAACAGGCGCGTTCGTTTAAGTGAGTGCAAAAGACTATGAATAAGTTGGGGTACTATAGTCGTTCATTAAGCTAAAACAGGTGATTCCGCCCCGGGCGTTTATGTTCGCGTTAGTGTTTTCTTTGTGTTTAGGTGGGTTTGCGTTAGTGGTTGCGTTTTGATTTGGTTCATTTTTTGTTCTTTCTTTTTTCGTTTTTGTTTGTGTTTTTTTGTTTGGGTTTGTATTTGTGTTTTTGGTTGGTTTTACGTTTGGATTTGGTTTGTTTTCGTTTGCTTTTTCGTTGTTTTTTTTTTGGTATTGGTGTTTGTGGTTGGGTTTGTTGTTAGGTTTTTGTTTTCGTTTGCTTTTTTGTTTGTTTTTTCTTTGTGTTTGTATTGGTGTTTGTGGTTGTGGTTGGGTTTGTTGTTAGGTTTTTGTTTTCGTTTGTATTTGTAATTGTGTTAGCGTTATGTTTGCGTTTTGTTGTTTTGGTTTTGGTTGGTCGTGTTTTGGGTGAGCAATGCCGGGTTTATGATGATTACTAAACACACAGGTAATGGTCTTTAACAGAAAGGTTTTTCACAGAAGCCATAGCAGGGCCTGGCCGGGACGGCTAGATATATATAAAGATGCTTGTAATACCAGAAGATGTGCTTTGAATCAGATAAAAAATAGACTCTAAGTTGATCTACCCCCAATAGGGGATATGACTAACTGCATTCATAGACTCCCTAACTCTCCCGAGTTTTGCAGGGCGCACTTTGGAGCTTCCAATTATGCTACCGTAGCTGGGCGTCGTTTGCCGTGCGTATAAGCTTAGTCACGACTGTATCAGCTCACGGAATCCATAGTGTAAGGCGCTCTTTAAAACATATGTAGGTACCTAAGAGAAGTGACTTTTGCTAATGTTAGTCGTCGACCAACCAGACACTATCTTAAGGTCATTGCGATTTAACATTTGTGTACGCCAGAATATTAGCGGGAGTGTACCTGTTTTGTTTTAGTCATCGAGTATTGCTGCCCCACTGTAAAGCAAGTGTAGGGCGCGTAAAAAAAATAGGTTCCATAGTGCTCACGAGGGAGACCGAGTGCTACAGATCTCTTGTATTTTAATTGCTTATTAATGCTTCAAACCCACTGGCGAAAATGTCCAATTAAATTTCCCCAGTTATTAACACAATCGCGTGGAACCCGAAGCACATAACATCCCAACCCATCCAATGCCATCCATCCATCCATCCATCCATCCATCCGTCCCTCCGTCTGTCCATCCGTCCATCCGTCCGTCCGTCCGTCCATCCGTCCGTCCGTCCATCCTTCCATCCGTCCATCCGTCCATACGTCCATCCGTCCATCCGTCCATCCGTCCATCCGTCCATCCGTCCACCCGTCCACCCGTCCACCCGTCCATCCGTCCATCCGTCCATCCGTCCATCCGTCCATCCATCCGTCCATCCGTCCGTCCGTCCATCCATCCATCCATCCATCCATCCATCCATCCATCCATCCATCCATCCATCCATCCATCCATCCATCCATCCATCCATCCATCCATCCATCCATCCATCCATCCATCCATCCATCCATCCATCCATCCGTCCATCCGTCCGTCCGTCCGTCCGTCCGTCCGTCCGTCCGTCCGTCCGTCCGTCCGTCCGTCCGTCCGTCCGTCCGTCCATCCATCCATCCATCCATCCATCCATCCATCCATCCAACCATCCATCCATCCATCCATCCATCCATCCATCCATCCATCCATCCATCCATCCATCCATCCATCCATCCATCCATACAAAGGGGTAGTGTGTCCAGCACCCAGCTCGACCTAAATATGTGTTTTTAACGCTGCTCTGGTACCATGGGGTCAATATGACCCCAAGCCCTCTATGGACCGATTTATTTTAAAACTACCACGATTAATGACCTCGCCTGCCATGTATTTTTGTGTAAGACCTTCCTAAGTACGTTACACATGTTTGATAATTTTAAAGTATTACCAATTATTTATTATGTTTATTTATTTTCGCTTGTGATCATATTGACCCCATGGTACCGACAATGTGACGAAGGTATTTCCCACTTAATTACATATTCCACAATGGGTGCAGCATAACAACATGGTCACAAGAAATATATGTTCTGATAATGCTGGTCTTAAATGATTTAAGTGACATCAATAGTGAAAACGAGGACATTGAAAATGATGTGAGCTTGGGATGAAAGTGACAATGAACCAAGTAGAGAAGACCCGGGCGTCACTAGTGAAGTTACTGCTAATGAATCATATATGGAAGATGCATCAGAAGACGAAGGCGCAGCGAAGAGCCAATGGCATTTTGGTGTCTGTTCGCGACATATTCGGCAAATTTGTAACTACATGTGAAGTAAGCTACACCCCGGCAACTGGGTGCACAATGAATGAATCTCTCCTTGCATTCAGAGGAAGAAGTAGCTTCAAGTTCTATAAACCAAAGAAATCAAGATACGCGTATTGACTGGTATCAAAACATTCTACTCGGCTTCTTCAAAAAATTATGTGGTAGCTGGTACTTATGCACCAGGGCTGCAAGTTCCAACCCAAACATTCTTGGATTTGGTCCCAACAGTTTCTGGAAGAAACCGAACCATTAGCATCGATAGCTATTACACATCAATTGGTTTGGCCAAGGAAATAAAATACAGGAATACTGGTACGATGAAAAGGAAACAAAGCCTGCACTCCGCAGTAGAGAAAAAGTTCAATACGCCTTTGATCTTGCAAATGATTACATTATTTTCTCCATTTTTCCAAAGAAGAACACACGTGTCGTTTATCTGTCCACCTTGCATTCCCAAAAAAATATTGATGCAGCTACTGGGAATTTAACAAATGTATTTTACAACCAAGAAAAAAGTGGTGTAGACAGCCATGATCAAATGTGCAGCTTTTATACCACGGCAAGGAAAACAAATCGTTGGCCAAAAAGGGTATTTTATGGAAATATTTAAAGTGATGACTTGAACGTTTGTGTTATTTTTACTTGAAAGATGTCCAACGTTGGAGAACATAAGAAAACACAAACGACAAACGTTCTTGAAGGAACTGGCCCCCGCTTTAACATTGGGTCTACTTCTGCTTGAAATATCCTAAATATAGCCTACAAAACATGAATACATAATTAATCCAGGATGTATTACCACATTGTAATATCATATTATGCCAAAAACACAGATAAATTATAATTATTTGTTATTATTCTGGTTATACAGTCTATTTTTTGGTACAACATCGTCAATTTGACCCCATGGTGCCAAATAAGTGATTTTTTCTAAGGTACCAGAGCAGGGTTTTTAAAAGACAAAAACTTGTTGGCTGAGGTGTGACATCTTTCAAGAGGTTGATGTCAGGCTTTTTGTGATTATGTGTGACAGTGGGGATGGGGAAGATAGAAATCGTCAAACAAGCGTGACGTAATTTATAATGACCCCTCAACCAATTGTTATTCAAAGGATAATTGGTGATGTAATACACACATTATACACACACACACACACACACATATATATATATATATATATATATATATATATATATATATATATATATATATATATATATATATATATATATATATATATATATATATATCTATATATCAATGACATAGTTAAAAAATATATGTTATACTTTTTAGCGCAATTTCCATTCTGGAGAATTGCGTTTATTAACCCGTCATTTCTGGATGTATGAATGTATGGATGTGTGTCCGCAGCTTTAAGTCGTATCTCCTTCTCAACGAAGCAATATCGAGGACTAGTTCCAAAGCAATTATGTTAAGCAAGTTACGAGGATGATAGTGCGCCCAAAAAATTCCGGAATTCCTTCCTGGATTTCCTGGAAAAGCCAAAAAAACTAAAAAAATGCAGTTTTTTGGCCCATATCTCGGCAACTAGACCACTTAGCGACTTGAAACATTTACCAATCGATTGCTGCCATAATTTAGAACAATATTGCCGAAGAAAGTTTTCAAAAATATCCTTTCGTTCGGTCACAAAAAAATGTTTGAATTAATTAAAATTTGGACCGAATTAGTAGGCATGTTTATCCAACCACACCACACGCGTCATCACGTTCAATAGCTGCGCCATCACGTTCAATGGCTGCGTCATCACGTTCAGTAGCTATGCGCGCAATGGTTTTTAGTCATGTAACTCTATTGTAAATAAAACATGTAAAATACTGAAAAAAATATTAATAAAAAACGTTTTAATAACTAACCAATGGTTTTACTAACCCTGCTCTTGATTTACGCTATGACAGAGCTATTTTTAGATAACATAAGGAAATTGCGCTAAAATTGTCACTAGTCTTTTTATTACCTTTTTTCAGTTTGTCCTGAAGTAGAAGTTTCAAAAGAAAATTGTTCTCGTGTTAAATGGAACACGTGTAAGAAGAGACAAGGTCACGATGGTTTCATCGCTTGGCCAATGTTTTTAAAAGATCCCACTTCTCTTCTCTTTAAAGCTGAAATAAATTATGATACCACAACAGTTGAATACATTAAAACTTCTGGAGCACTGGTTGTAAAGCTCGTTGTTGATTTTGTCAGTTTAGGAAGACCTGAAGAGTTATACCGAACTTTGTTTAGAAACCGAGGAAAAAACGTACGAACCAATGGCAGTGGAATTGTGATTGGTGTAGAACCATCGATTGAAATGTGTACATGTTGTAATTGCAGCATATCAACCATAACAAAAAAAACATGGGAAATTTGCATATGCACAGCTACACATGTTGTTTTTGATCATAGTGAAGCTATTTGGACACAAGCTGAACTATTTTATGATACTGACGATATCACAGACTTAAAACAAGTGTTTGTAAATTTCGTGGAGAAGAGAAGTATAGATGGAGATTCCTGCGTGTTAAAATGTGTGACTTGTGATGAAAAGCTGTGCCAAGATTTGACTGAACTGTTAACAAAACAAAAACAGCTTTACGGTGCTTTACCACTGTGTGAGAGACCAACAGCTGTGATCATATCTCACCCACACGGCATGCACAAACACATCAGCTGGGGACATTGTCAAGTCGCTGATACAGCACAAGACCAGATGTTTTGGATGAGCTCCTACAAGTACACGACAACAACATGCCCAGGAAGTAGCGGGGCGCCTGTGCTTTTATTACATTCTAAATGCAAAGAAAGACACACATCACTTTTAATTAGCAACTTTATTTGCCATTCTGGATCAAATTCTAATGGTAATTTCTCCGGAGAATATACATTTTCTCCTTTCAAAAGTGGATCAATTATGGTAAGATTAATATTTATAAAATGTTTTAATACAATATTTCTTTTATTTTTTGTGTCTAATATTATAATTATTCTTTTTTAAAGTGTTTATAAAATATAAATATAAAAATAATATGTTATTATATAATAATATATAACAATATATAATAATATGTAATAATATACAATATATAATAATATATAATAATATATAATAAAATATGTTATTATGTAAAACGAACAAATTAAAAAAAAACTTTACACATTTCAGCTTGAAATATGTAAAACGAACAAATTAAAAAAAAACTTTACACATTTCAGCTTGAAAATGGCAATCTTATTTTCACAATTGTCATTGCAAGATTTTAAAGTACTATAATATAGTCTATGTTTTAAATAGTTTAAGCTTCACCAAACACAACTGAATATCATAAAACCTTATTCAATTGAAAACGATTTTTTTATTATATGTTTTAGTTTATGAAATTTAATTTTTAACTTTCTATACACGAATAATGCAATCTATTAAAATTAGTTTTTAATAGACGGCAATATTAAATATATTGATAATTATGCTTTATAAAACCATTCCTGTTGTATACATACCAGCTCCTATGCATTTATGTTTTTACAGGAAAAAGGGAGAAATATGAAGCAACCCGTTATGACAAATGACAAACGGTTTAATGGTAACAAACAAGAAAGCTTGTATTTACAAATTAAATTAAAGATGTATTAATCTTACTAAATAATTAAAACTGGTAGTGCTTTGAATGTTGATCAGTTGTTTTTTTTAAACATCTAATCTACTTTGGCTTAGTGTGCAGTGGCGTAGCGAGGTCGGGTGTCACCCGGTGCGGCACTAAATGGTGTCACCCCCCCCCCCCCAGAGGCGTTGCGACCCTTCCCGGTGACTAACTTTCAAGTTTTCGATTTGCACCCCCCTCCTCAAACTTTCGATTTGCACACCCCCCCCCCCTCAAGTTTTTGATTTGCACCCCCCCCCCCTCAAACTTTCGATTTGCACCTCCCCCCCTCAAGTTTTTCTCGATATATTTTGCTATTTTTTGCCTTGGTGTCACCCCCCTAAATGGTGTCACCCGGTGCGGTCCGCACCCCCCGCCCCCCCCCCCCTCGCTACGCCCCTGTTAGTGTATATACTTGGAACTCTCCTAATTTCATAATAAATGTGTCACAATATCATCAGTCGACTTACAATAGAAAGAAAGATTTAGCTTTGAAATTTTTACTGATACCACATATTAAATAAAATCAGCTCAAGTTTTGCGTGAATCACATTGTATTTAGCTATCATCACACAAGTCTTTAACCTCTCTCAATTGTTTCTAAAACAATAAGCGTTATTTTATTCAATTTATAAATATTTAAAGTTTAAACTCCGTCAATAGATGAAAAACAACAATAGACTTTCGAGAAGTTAGCATTTTTTACAAAGTTGTACATACTATTTTAAGCGATGTCTTTTATACAATGAATAAATGATAGGTAATTTAATCAAACCAAATTAAAAGTATATACATAAGCAATTCAGTTAAATACGTTTTCAGCAGTTAAAATATGTGTCATTTAATGAAACTAAATATCAACCGAAAGCCAACACGTCTGTCATATCTAAAACCTCAAACGTTTTTTTCAGGTAGTAGTTTGGAGGCTGATCTCCACAAACACGTCACTGGCTGTAGGAAAAATCCTGGACACAAAGAGTTTATACCGTTGAAATATTTTAGTATAGATTGTCTGCCAAGTCGATATCACGACTGTGATGATTTGTTAGAATGTATACAAACTTTAGCTGCTTTAACATGTCAGTGTAAAACAAAGTTTACAAGTCTTGAAAGACCAGAGTTTTATCCTGGTACTAAAATAGAGTATCCATGCTACAACGACAGAGGGAGCCACGTCATGAGAATTGGAACAGGCAGCATTTCATCAGTAGTGAAACAACTCGATTCATTTTGTACTTGTCTCAAATGTCAACTTTCGGAGACTCCTAGCAAAGTACACTACTTCGTATACATGACGACAGCTAAACACGTGGTGTTTGATGATAATGAAGCTCGTCAGCAAGGTTGGTGTTTGGATTTGATGACAACAAAAGCTATAGATGTTCGCTAGATGGTTGGAGTATTGTTTACAGCGACCTAGAAGCAGATTTTTCCATATTGCAACATGTAACATGTGATCTAGAGCTAGCAGAGGAGCTATCAAACATGTTAACAAGGTTGCATAATTTAGATCACAATATTTGTTTAAATTACTCAGTGTACAATAGTGTTGAGAAACTTACTGTTATAGTAAGTCATCCCCATGGTTGTCCTAAACAAGTGTCTGTTGGCCAGTGGACAATTGTGGATGTCAAAAAAATAGATAAATCATACGACTATGTTAAGTGTAGGTTCTGGTACACTACATGTACATGCCCAGGTTCATCGGGTGCAGCAGTTTATGTTCTAGGCCAAGAATTTTCGCAAGTTTACAGACGTTATATACCAACCCACGTTCACAGTTGTAGTCTTGGCAATGATTGGAATAGAAGTGGATGTGAGGTAGAAACTCTTTATAGCAAGCAAATGTATCAAAGTTAGCTTTCAAAATGATTGAACACTAACGTGATATTTTTAGCTGTGACTCGGCGACCAGAGATAAACTGAAAAAAAAAAAATAATTTAAAAGTAAGCTTTTTCGTACAACGAAATGACGAAAACTTGATATTAAATAAGTATGCCATTTGCGGAGAGATACAAAAAAAGATGACTGCTTTAATGCAATGAATCTAAATATTATATTTAGCATCTTATTTGAAATGCATTCAATCGCACTAATGAAACTGCACGGCATTACAATATAAAAACTTAATTAGACTGTATATATAAAAAAACGATTAACAATATTAAACTAGCATTTACAACAGGATTCAGTGTACCATCGGGTGAGTAATCAAAGAGGTAGAAACCAGAACTGTAAAGTATAATAGTTGTTAGATGGTTCGGCTCCTCCTTTGCAGACTTATTAAATATTTTATATTTACAATTTTTAAGAACAAGAGTTTGGTGGAATGTAGGACTAACTTTATCTTATTTAAAATAAAAAATATCTGTTCCTTAAATGTAACATAAAAGTCTATATAAAGCGACATAAATTATGCTATAGTATGTTAAATCTTTGAAACATTTAGTTCGGCAAGGGGAATTAAGCTAAAAAAAACACACATATTTATAAGCTTGAAATTCGAGCGTCTGACAATTAAAATACGTCAACGTTGTATTTGCTACGACGTGTAGGAGTAGCCAAATATTTTTGTTTGCGGAAGTTTTGTAAATAATAATTGTCCGTTATTGGTTGACATTTTCCCTATAAACACTCCTACAATAAACTTCTAGATAACCTAGCCAGTTCAGTTTAAATGTTAAGAAAAATTAATTAACTGTCGAAATCAGCCTCAAAGTTTCTCCCAGGCATCTCAGACTACCGCCCCCCCCCTCTCCCGAACGATATGGATTTTATATAGTAAACATAAACTTTTACTAGTGTCCGCCCCCCCTCCCCCCGAAGAATGTTGACCGCCCACCCCGAACATTTCAAGCGCCCCCCCCCCCCCCCCGGAGAAAAAAAGTCTGGAAGAAACACTGATCAGTCTGTAGCTGTATATATGGAGACAAAAGGTTGCCTAGCTCAATTCTGGTTTCATGATGTACACTCATTTACGGCATGGTTTGATATAGTCTTAAAAGGTGTCTATGTTGTTAATTAGATTAGCAGAACAAAAACATGTTTATTTTGAAACTTAACATTATCTCAGTGGCTAATTAAATGTTTAAACGTAGTAATGGTTATTTAAAGGACTGAAGAGAAATTAGATGAGTTACTATGATTATTCAGAATTAACTTATATGTTATTGACTAGCTTGTAATCAAATATGATTCGATATGAGAAGTGTTCATTGAATATTACTGTATTTGTTTTAATTTCATTGATATCATTCATCACTGTGGATATGTTTTGTCTGCTTCATCATTATATTCCAGTAAGACGTACGATGTTACATTTTTTCACGTCTGGACTTCAAGCTGCCGATAATTAGTCTCCTTGTCATCAATCTACCTCTCCTAGTCAAGGCTTTAGTTTGTCCTTTTACAGGGAATTTTTTTATAGCTTTTATAACTGCCACTCTCTGTTTTGTTTGGACCTTTTTTTAAATGGAACTAACCATTGCAGTCTTCCATTTTCTTTTTAAAATGCTGCCAGTGTTGTAGTGTTTTGAATGTGTCATAGATCCTTTTATTTGTTGACAACTTTACCATGCATTTTTTTAAATTTTCTATTTAGATTAAATTAAGTTACAGTCCTCTCTACAGTGATGTTGCTAAGAAAATGCTTGTGTGTTATTTTGTCACTTTACACTAATTTTGCAACATTCTCTACTTAATTAAGAAAGGTGATGGGGCATTTATATATAAATTGCTTTGATAACAGTAAGATGATTATTTCTCATTATACTTTGTAGTTTTAAGTGAACATGTTATCAATTAATATGTGTTAATAATTTATTTATGATATCTGTGTATTTAATTGTATTTTTAAAAGTTTTTTTTTTTTTAAATTTAATTTGAACAACTGCCGGTTTTGCTTTTTAGATGAGTGTGTATGAATTGTTAGAAAAAAAAATTAAATTTGTTAAAAATATGTTTCTTTTTTTCTTTTTAGTCTGTGTAACAGACTGTATTATGTTATTTGTATTTGGAGTGAAATGTGTGTGATAGTTGAATGCCTGGCCATCGGAAGTAAATGCGTGATGCTTTTTTTTTTATATCGCTCACTTACTGAAGGGAGTGAATGTAGAGCTATACAATCGGGGTAAATGAGATGTTCGAGAGGCCGCATTGATGAATGCAAGGGGAAGCTATGTGTTTTGACGGTTAGAACTTGAAATGTATCCAGTATTATTCCTGTGAATTTATCTTGTGTATTCACGCACTTCATGTAAAAGTGCTATATCAAACGTCGGATGTTTGATTACTGAATGAACTGTATGAATTGTGGATTTAACTACTCGAAATAAAGTTGTAAAATGAACTGTATTCATTGTGGATATAACTACTCGAAATAAAGTTGTAAAATGAACTGTATGAATTGTGGATTTAACTACTCGAAATAAAGTTGTAAAATGAACTGTATTCATTGTGGATATAACTACTCGAAATAAAGTTGTAAAATGAACTGTATTCATTGTGGATATAACTACTCGAAATAAAGTTGTAAAATGAACTGTATTCATTGTGGATATAACTACTCTAAATAAAGTTGTAAAATGAACTATATTCATTGTGGATATAACTACTCGAAATAAAGTTGTAAAATGAACTGTATGAATTGTGGATATAACTACTCTAAATAAAGTTGTGAAATGAACTGTATTCATTGTGGATATAACTACTCTAAATAAAGTTGTAAAATGAACTGTATTCATTGTGGATATAACTACTCGAAATAAAGTTGTAAAATGAACTGTATTCATTGTGGATATAACTACTCTAAATAAAGTTGTAAAATGAACTATATTCATTGTGGATATAACTACTCTAAATAAAGTTGTGAAATGAACAGTATTCATTGTGGATATAAATACTCTAAATAAAGTTGTGAAATGAACTGTATTCATTGTGGATATAACTACTCTAAATAAAGTTGTAAAATGAACTGTATTCATTGTGGATATAACTACTCTAAATAAAGTTGTAAAATGAACTATATTCATTGTGGATATAACTACTCTAAATAAAGTTGTGAAATGAACTGTATTCATTGTGGATATAACTACTCTAAATAAAGTTGTGAAATGAACTGTATTCATTGTGGATATAACTACTCTAAATAAAGTTGTGAAATGAACTGTATTCATTGTGGATATAACTACTCTAAATAAAGTTGTGAAATGAACTGTATTCATTGTGGATATAACTACTGTAAATAAAGTTGTGAAATGAACTGTATTCATTGTGGATATAACTACTCTAAATAAAGTTGTGAAATGAACCAGCAGTTTATCGTCTGTCTTTGAAGAAAGAGCTCACAATAACAACTAGTTGTAACAAAAAAAAATATATTGTTACATTTGGTGTTAGAAGCGGGCGTCATTACAAGTTGTCTCAACAAAAACGGAATGTTACTTTGGTGTAAGAGGTGGTCTTCCAGTAATCTACAAAATTGTTACAACCAAGTCAGAAGTGGTCGAAGAATTTTACGGCGTTTGTCAACACATTCAAGTCAAAAGGAGTGAATTTCGCGTGCCACCGTGTCAATATTATAGTGTGCTCTTAAAAATTAACGTAGGCACCATAGTGCTCACGGGATAGCCCAGGGTGTCTAATCACACCGTACCTTTTTAGTGAACGACTTTAATGCCACATTGTATCCATATTCTATCGCACTCTTTTAAACGAACGTATGCGGTATAGCGCTTACGGAGAAACCCGGGGATCCAAAGACAACACGCGGGGCGCCTGATACGATATAGTCAACGGTTATTGTTGCCCAGCGAGTCTGTAGTATATACTTTTTTTTAAACACGAACTTAAGCGCCAAAGTGCTAACAAGAGAGCTCAGGGCGCTTCAGGACACCCAATCACTGCTGCTGCGTCTGCTGCGGTTTTACCGCTGAATATAGTACCCCTACCCGCTTTGCAGGACGCCCGATTACAAATACCAAGTGTTAACATAGCCGATCTGGAACTCTGAGTGCTAAACCATGTATTGACGAAAAATCGCCACATCTCGGGAGTTGCCAGTAAGAAATTTAAAATTGTTTCCGCAAAAATCTTGTCGGGAGTAGGCCTATTCTCATTTGATCCCCAAAGTTTCATGGCTCTCGGATGAACGGTGTCAAACCACATCCAACTTTTAATTTTTAGCCATTATATATAAAGACAAATCGCACCATGTTGGGGCAATATAAACACAAAGTGATATTTCAACGCCAAGGGTAGACAAAGGTACAGAATATAGTCCAAGTAGAGACAGAACAGGCGGAACCCAATGGGATCCGAACCTACCATTCCACACGGCACCAAATATCACTTTATGTTTATATTGCTATTTCAGTTACAACAATTCTATTGACAGTATCTGTTTTTGAAACAAACCATTTGAAAATCTTTTGAAATAGAACCTACATTCCTTTTCATCTGAACATAGTGATCAGGTGACAAGTCTTTAGATCTACAGAAAATTGTTCAGTCACAGCTTACAAAATCAATAAGTCTTGTATACAAATCACAAATTTAAAGACTTAGTCCAAGTAAACTTTGCTTTGGTAAGCTTTCTACTTAAGGCTGGCATTATTTTATAAAGTATCCAAACCTTTAAACATTCAATGTGCTATTAATAACTTGATCATCCAAACTAAGGCAGTATTATCATTAAATGTCTAACATCATTTTGAGAAGTGAGAAGAGTGGATTTTTTTCTGATTCCATCATATGAAGTAGAAGTAGGTGGGATGCAGAGTTTCTTCCAGGCATCTTTGAAGTCTACCACCCTCCCCCACCACCCAAAAAAACATGAAATTTATATAGAAAACATACTTTTACCAGTGCCCCCCCCCCCAAAGAAAATGTTGTCCCCCCCCCCCCCAACCCTAAAGAAAAATGTCTGGAAGAAACACTGGCTGCAGGGTGTTTCATTATGATGAGAACCATTGATTATTACTACTAATGTTGGCAGGGCCAAGCATTGTTTTTATACATAGTCATCAAAGCTTAATTAAATATGTTTATTTAGGTAAAACAGTAAACTGGAGATGGTCATCATGATGACAAATGAATCATTGAATTTTGTAAATCAAACAGCAGTCTTTGCAGGCCAGACAACTACATCTTTAGCATTCATATCATAGTGAAGTTGTATATTTGTTTGAATGACACAAAAACTAATTCAATGCATAATTAGTGTTTTCGCTTTTTAACTCCAAAAGTTCTTTGGTCTTTTAATGTAGGAAGCTTAAAACTTGGACATCAATGCTTGTTGTCAACCAATCTTAATAAACAAAATAGAATATTTTTAATTAAGTTTACAAACTAGATACCCCCAGAGCCATACCAGCAGGAGTGTTAAACACTGGCAGGTTCAACCAAGCTGGGAAGGTCTGCGCGGGTAGGGGTCAGACAAAAGTTAGCACCCTGGTCCTCGAGGTTGGGGGTTGAGCATAAAGTCAGCAACCTTATATCGTAAAAAAACAGCTCACTACAGAAACGCAGACAAAGAAAAAAGCTTGGACCAGGGGAAGAATGGATCTCCCAATGGAGAACCTATAATACTGGGTGGTGAAAGCCAATATGTATTGGATTGGAACACCTGGGGACAGTTGGAGAGACTAGCCCAGGACAGAGATGCCTGGAAAGCTCTTGTCAGCGGCCTATGTCACAGTAGGGATGACAGGCAAACCTAACTAACCTAACAAACTAGATGTCAAACTACAGCCTTAACGGCTTACAAAACTTATTCAAGTTCAAGTTTGTAGGTATTTGATCTGGTTATCTCCCTAGCTTCAGGATTATTTGAAGAAAATGTGAATATATATATATATATATATATATATATATACATATATATATATATATATATATATATATATATATATATACATATATATATATATATATACATATATATATATATATATATATATATATATACATATATATATATATATACATAAATATATATATATATATATATACATATATATATATATATATATATATATATATATATATATATATATACAATATATATATATATATACACACACACACACTAAAATGGACTGCAGGTGAAAGTGAGGACAGCATTATGAAAAAGGCTAAGACGAGTACAGAGAACAGCAGTGACAAAAAGTAAAGTTTAGTTATTTCGATTAAGTTTAGGCATAAAGTGTACCATTCTGAGACCAAATGAATTAAATTCACATGAAGGGTTTAATATTAACAGTGAAAGAAGGTAGATTACCCAAGAATACACTTTTTATTTCCTTTTTATTTCTTTATATTATTCCTTTTCTTGTTTTTATACACCATTTTTAATTCATAAATATGTTTTTAAAATTATACACATGTTAGAAAAACAAATGGATGACATTTAATATAATAGCAATGAAGGATATTGATTTGAGATATTGTGCAATAAATGAACTTTGTATCTTAGGGTACGAAAATATATAATGCAAACTTCTATAATTTATCTAGATCTACACTATTGCAGCAACAAAAAAAAAGAATAAAAAAAAGAAAATTTAAAAATGCTTTCAATTGTTTCTTAATGAGTGTAATTGCTATAAAAAGGTTCTATTAATACCAGCAAGTAACATTAGAAACGTTATGGTTTTATTCTGATATATGTGCCTATTTAATATGGAAATATCAAATGATTAAATGCTAATTATAAATATAAAGAAATCAGGTAAGAAGGTTACTGTAGGTAATATAAAAACACTGCTAAATAATTGTGCCTTAAAATTGAAAATTGAATAACAAATCTAGGTTTAAATGCTAATAGTAGCATTTTAATAGTATAAAAAAGACCAATTTAAAAGTTTATAATTTCATTATATGACAATTTTAAAATGTAAATGTAAAATGCATTGCTTATAGTTATGGGCATTAGTAAAATTGTCTGCCAGTGGCGGAACTAGAAAAAAAAGGGCCACCCCGCAAAAAAATTTTTTTTAAAGGGCCGCCCCCCCCCCCCCCCCCAAGCATAAATATAAATAGACCTATATATAATTAAACCTATATATATATATATATATATATATATATATATATATATATATATATATATATATATATATATATATATATATATATATATATATATATATATACAAACACAAAATACAAACATATATATATGTATATATATATATATATATATATAATATCAAATATTAGTTAAATAATTATTTTAATATAATATATGCATAAACTTAATAATTTATAATATCCAAATTCTCTAGGTACTTGGCAAGCAATTTTCTCACACTTGACTGTGGCTATTGGTGCTGATCTTGAGCTAAACTAAAGGTGAGCTGAATTTTTTTATAATAAGCCATTCTTCAGCTTAAGTACAAGTTTGAAACCGTTTCAGTGTTACAATTCTTAAAGAATATGCTGCTACTAAGATTATTTACTGTAAGTATTAATTAAGTAACTATTAATTATTGATTTAATTTATGTAACAGTGCTTGATATGGCCCAATAGTGGGACTTTCAGACAGTAGCTTACACATTTCCAACCCAATAGACTAGAGTTCAGATCCCTGACTTTAGTCCTAGTATGATGTCCTAAGTCCACCCAGCTCTCATGAGTACCTGGCTCAAGATAGGGAAATTAAAGGTGGCTGGGTATATACCTGTACACTCTGTTACATGTAAATGCCACAGAAATAGGTGAATTTTAATTCAACTTCAACTGCTATATTTGACTGTCTGTTTTAATCAATGATTAATTTTTTCATAGTACTGAAAGTTGTTTAAAGTATTATTTATTTAATTTCTAGGTAAATGGAACATCATGGATGTGGAATTTTAGACACAAAGAAGCTGAAGTTAACATTTAATTCAAAATTAAAGATTGTCCATGAAAACAAATATAAATTATATACTTTGTAATGCTGTATTGATGCATCTTCTGTTTTAAGTAATTAAAAAACATCCATTTATGAAATTCTCTTCATTTTTTTTTTCAATTTTAAAAATGTAGTTCTGTTTTGTTATTTGAAATCAATGCACTGATATATATATATATATATATATATATATATATATATATATATATATATATATATATATATATATATATAATTATATAGGTCTATATATACATTTATATGTATATAAATATTATTAAATAAGGTATCTGTTAGATTATTGTATTGCTCAAAACACCTGTTTAATAGTATTTGCAAAAGCAAGTTTCATAGAGCATTACCTGTTTTAATTCTATAATTCTGATTGTAAAAAAAATCAACAATAATTATTATTTTTCTGAAGTTTAGCTATTCATCTTTTGGTGGCAGTGTTACTTTTATCCTAATTATTTTCAATGGTTTCTACTAAATTTACTCTATATATTTAAGTGAATGTTATTGCAAGATTTAGGATAATTAATCTAGTAGGTCCTATAAAGATTTATTCTTATAGAACTATATATAAAACCGCAAACGAAAAAGACTCAAGTTCTGATCATCAGTAGGACATCCATGATTTCACCAAGCTCTGATGGGTATCTGACACATGTTAAAAAATCATAGGCGGCTGGGCATTGCACTGACAATACTATCGTTCCATATGAAACTGTCATAGCAATAGATAAACTCTACTTCATCAAGTCCATATATGTCCTCAGAACAAACCTGAAAGACATCATCCAAATATTTCATTATATTCTATAATACTTATAAGTAAAACATCTCCAACTAGCTCTTCTAAGTATATTGTCATTTAAATATTCTTTCTTAACTTGAACTAACTACTTTGAACTGGTTTCTTGTACTAAAAGTTTACTGGATTTCATTTGCGTTTGTGCTATGGGATTCCGATAAGTGTTTCAGGAAAATTTATACTTTTACCAGTATAAAATTTAGTTCACTCTTTAACTAGGTAAAGGTAAAGTGTATTTGACATTTAATGCATCTCTACTGAGTAAGCAAATTAAGAAACTCTGTAAACTGTTCAAACATAAATTTAATAACCTCTTCAACAAAAACACTTGCACTTAAGAATTAGACTATTACTATCCAATTACAATAATTGAGAAATATAATTTACAACCAAGAAATATGTTGTTTATTTTAAAGTAAAAGCCATCTACATAAAATTATAGGTCCTACCTTTATTTTAATAAAACTTGATATTGCTAAAACAAAGAGACATTATTTAACTATTGGTTGATTGAGTGAAAAAGGAGCACCCAGTACATTTGTTATTAAAACAATCAATCTGATGCATTCAAATAAATGTCCTTTTCATTTTTTCCATGGGGAGAAATAAATTATATGACTTTTTTAAATTTTAAAACTATGATTTATGATTCCTATAGTGCAGGTTGTAGTCAGCAAAACTTGAAATAAAAAATGTATAATTACAACTTTTTATAAATTCAAAGAGGTTCATCTGCATATGTTGTCTTATAATTATATATGCATTTTTAAAACAAAATTAATAGACCAACCCCACATACAATGTCACTAAATTTCAAATCTAGAAATGACATTCATTTAAATAAAGTTAATACCATTTTCATCTTTCTTTTCTTAACTCCCCCAAAGATAATTTCCCCCCCCCCCCCCCCCATCACAACATCATTAGGTGTCAATCCCAAGTCAGTAATTTATTTTTATACAATTATGTAAATTTGTATACCATTAAGTTGATTTTAGTACCATAAATAAAAGCACATATTTGTAATCAGGCTGAATAAACGTTGATCGACATTGCTGAGAAAATTTGTTTATACTATTTTACTTATGTCTATAATTCTGATTAATTTATATACAATTTATAATTAAAATTTCTCAGATATTTAAAGTTTGATAATATGAGTTTTATAAACTTGTTTTTACTTTCTTGTATGTATGAAGTATGGAGAAAGTATTGTAATCATGGGAAAAAAATCAAGATTTTTGCAAATCTTGACGTTTTACACCCACCTGAGTCGGAAAAACATAATTTTGCACTCTCGTCCGTATGTCTCTGTGTGTGTGTTTGTGTCTGTGAACATGATAACTTGAGTACCATTACAGCTAGTATTTTATCCAATTTGTAGTTCCGTACCAACGTTTCAGCATTTCTGGTAACCTGAACTTAATCTACTTTCAATTTTTCAAAAGCCTATACTGTTGTTTCAGAAAGATTAATGAAATTTCACGTAATAGTAAATGATCTAATTTTCTGCCTTCTGTCAAATTTTGAGTTATTTCCATTGACCTGAAGTAGTAATTCACGCATGTGAATTTATAAAGTACTAATAATACTCCGCACTAATAAACACATATTGTTTGACATTCACTTGGTGTGCAATTCTTTTTTCTACGATATTGTACTCTATTTTTAAAAGTTTAAGTAATTAAAAATGGATTAAAATATTGTCTATATCCCGACTTGCCATCCCCCATCATGTTATATAAGAATATTCGAGAAAATTTAGGTGAGATCACTCCCAGTTTATTTTATATGGGTTTTGTGTTAATTAAATAAAATATTCTTTATCTTTTACAATTGTATAACAATCGAAAAATAAATTAATATATGCTATTGTTTAATATGTGTCTTACAATAATACGTTTAAATAACCCTGTGTTATTTATGTTGCTTAATATGAACATATAGGCTACAGTGGTACCTTGGCGTACAAGTGCCCAGAGATACAAGATTTGATATGTCGAGCAAACTAAAATTTGGTTTGACATATAAGCAAAAAATTATATGTGAGTATCCAGATTAGCTGGTTTAACAGTTTATGAAAAAGAAACACCCCAAAAAAGATTAAACTTATTGCGCATCTGAGCTATTTTAATGTCACTTCATTTCAATTCATTTCTGGAACAGTGTGACAAAGAGAGAAAAAAACAACCCTCCTTTGAAAAGTTTATTTTAAATGCCTGTTTGTAGCAATAGGGAAAGTGAAGAAAGCATGTCAAAAAAAAAAGTAAGACCAGCAAAGAGAAAAACAGTGAAAAAAATTAAGCATAAGTAACAAAACATCATAGAGTAACATTTAGGTTCAAATATGTTCACTCATTTAAGTTTAGAGATGAAATGTAGCATTAAAAGTGTAACGGGTAAGTGAATTAAATAGACAGAAAGACAGGGCCTATATGGTAAGATAAGAAAAAGTAACAATGACATAAAACAAATTAGAATAACATTAACATTGCATAGTTAAAAATAAATTTTTAAGCAATTAGCTTTGACCTACTCCACAGGATCATATATTTATTAAAGGTTGAATGGTAGTAAAATCTTTTTATACCATTCTCCTTAAATAACATATGGCTAAGAAAGACATTACTAAACAGGTGAATTCTAATTCGCCTGCCCCAAGGACCACTTTGTTTAAATGAGTACTTTACTTATATATATATATATATATATATATATATATATATATATATATATATATATATATATATATATATATATATATAGTTTTAAATTTATAGTTTTATATATATAGTGTGTGCTTAATTCTAGCCTAGAGGTAAATTTAGCCCATAGAGCCAGAGGGATGGATGCTGTGGCCATTTCGCTAAAACAATTATTGCATTTACATTATCACCAGCTGTAACTTTTAAGTGCAAAGATTAAAGCACACTAACTAAATATATTTTAATATGAACACAGGAATAAAATCATCTTGAAGGGTTAAAAAATATGAACACTAATTATATGTGTTTTAAAAAAAAAAAATTACCAATTGAAGAATGCGAATCAGTGTCTTATATCATATTATATTTGGTAAATTATATACCAGTAATAAAGCAAGCTCTATAACTCCGCCATTGTCTGGTCCCAAGTCCAGAATGGGAAAGGAGGAGGGTTTTGGGTTTGGGCTAGCAACCCACCATGTAAAAACAAAAACGCTACAGAAACGGCAACAGATCTAAATCAAACCATCATGGGAGAGCAACCGAGGATTGAGGCAGCTTTGCCTGATATGACGAGTCTAGATGAAAGCCGCAAGGAAGTCTCTACTCCGACACAGTCCTTAGTAACCCCCAAAATTATTACACGAATATGAGCTTGGAATGTGCGTACCATGTACGAAACTAGCAAAACAGCTCAAGTGGTCAAGGAAATGTCAAGATACAGGATCAACATCCTGGGTATCAGCGAAATGAGATGGACAGGCTCAGGCCTGATTACACTCGGATCAGGAGAAACTATAATCTATTCTGGGAGATCTGACAGCCAACACCAGGAAGGAGTTGGTATTATCATGGATAAAATATCAAGAAAAAGTCTAATAGGGTGGGAACCAATCAATTCTCGCATTCTTAGGGCCAGATTCTACTCAAGACATGTAAAGATTACCGTAATACAGTGCTACGCCCCGACAGAACAAGCAAAGGATGAAGACAAAGACATGTTCTACCACACTCTACAAGATCAAATCGACAGGACTCCACAACATGACATTCTGGTGGTCATGGGAGACATGAATGCAAAGGTAGGGTCCAGTAACCAGGGATACGAGCTCTGCATGGGTAAGGAGGGGCTGGGGGAGGCAAACAACAACGGCCAAAGATTTAGAGAGATTTGCCTAGAAAATGGTCTGGTTATAGGTGGCAGCTTATTTCAGCACAAAGAAATGCACAAATCCACATGGATATCCCCAGATAAGCGAACCAGCAATCAAATCGATCACATCGCTATAAATAAAAAGTGGAGAAGATCCATGAGGGATTTAAAGGCAATAAGAGGAGCCGACGTAGGTAGCGACCATAATCTAGTTTTGTGCAAGCTACAACTCAAGCTTAGGAGAGTCGACAGGAAAGTAAACCAGAGGCTATTTGACTCAGCTAAACTAAAAGATCCCACCATTAAGGCAAACTACGCAATTGAACTAAAAAATAGATTTAGTCTACTCGAGAACCTACCAGAAGAGGACACCAATATACAATGCGAGAAGATCCTGGATGTATACACAAAAACAAGCCAATGCATACTAGGACACAGGAACAAACAAAGGAAGGAATGGATCTCAAACGATACTTGGAATCTCATTGAAAAGAGAAGAGAAGCCAAACTTAAAACACTATCTGGAACCATGGAAAGCAGGGTACGGAACGATGTAGAATATAGAAGACTGCAAAAAGAGGTAAAGAGGAATGCTAGGAAGGATAAAAGGAACTATGTAGACACAATGGCCTCAGAAGCACAGGCTGCAGCTGATAAGGGAGATAGCAGAACAGTCTACAAGATTATAAGGACTCTAACAGGAGGAATAGCAAATAGATCATCTACTATCAAGGACAAAAATGGGAAAGTTCTTACAACGGAGAAACATCAATTGAAAAGATGGGCTGAATACTTTGAAGAGACCCTAAACAGACCAGATCCAGAAGAAACTGCTGACTTCACTGACATGAACATACATTTTGAAATGTATAGAGGACCCATCCTAGAACAAGAAATAATAGAAGCTATCCAAAAAACAAAAAGCAACAAGGCTCCAGGAGAGGACAGAATCACTGCGGAGATGCTAAAGGCGGACCCAAAAATAGGTGCAGAAACTCTATCAGGGATCTTCAATAAAGTATGGAATGATGAAAAAGTCCCAGATTCTTGGAAACGGGGAATCATTATCAAATTACCCAAAAAGGGTGACCTTAATGTTTGTGAGAACTGGAGAGGCATTAACCTTCTGTCAGTGCCAGGAAAAATCTTCTGCAGAGTTTTATTACAAAGAATGAGGAAAGGAATTGATGGGATCCTTCGTGAAGAACAAGCTGGCTTCAGGGCCAACAGGTCATGTAATGACCAAATATTTGTCTTGCGCACTATAGTGGAACAGTCCCTGGAGTGGAATTCGTCTCTCTACATCAACTACATAGATTTCGAGAAAGCATTTGATAGCATCCACCATCCATCATTATGGAAGATACTAGAGCTATATGGCTTTCCAGGAAAAGTCATAAACATACTCAAGGACATGTACTATGATAACCAATGCTGTGTGCGACACGAAAATCAGCAAAGTGAATGGTTCAAGGTAAAAACAGGAGTCAGACAGGGCTGTGTCATCTCACCTGTCATCTTTCTGGTGGTAATAGACTGGATTATGAGAAGAGCCACTGAGGATAAGCCAAGAGGAATTGTTTGGGAACTTACCAACCACCTAGAGGACTGTGACTTTGCTGATGACTTGGCTTTACTTTCACATGCCCAAAAAGACATCCAAGCAAAAACCACAAGAATAGAGCAAACTGCCAAAAGCGTTGGGCTAAAGATAAACTCCGGAAAAACCAAGCTAATGAAAATAAAAACCAAAAGTGCTCTCAAGACCTTTGCGAATGGAGCAGAGCTAGAAGAGGTCGAAGACTTTAAGTACCTCGGCAGCTATATATCAGCAAATGGCAGCATGGAGAAAGAAATTGCCACCAGAATAGCAATGGCAGCACAAGCTTTCAACAGACTCGCTAAGATATGGAAATCATCCTCACTGCAGCAGAGAACTAAAATAAGGATCTATAAGTCAAATGTACGTTCTGTGCTCCTCTATGCTGCAGAGTCATGGAAACTAAACAAGAAAGGAGAGAGCCGACTCAGAGGCTTTGAAAGAAGATCCCTCCAACGCATCCTCAGGATAAAGTGGGACGACAAAGTCCCGAACAAGGAAATATGGCAAAGGACAGGATTAAACGACATTGTCTCAGAGGTTCGAACGAGAAGATGGAGATGGCTGGGCCATGTCCTACGCATGAGGAAAAAAAGACTCCCCAACATGGCGCTGAAGTGGAACCCACCCGGAAAGAGAAATAGAGGAAGACCACTGGGAACATGGAGGAGGGAGATGGAAGAAGAAGTACAGGCTGCTGGCAAAACCTGGCATGAACTAAAGTGGCTCGCCCAGGACAGGGTGGAATGGCGGAGATTTGTTGCTGCCCTATACTCCACAGGGAGTGATGAGGATTAAGTTAAGTAAGTTAAGTATATCATTATAACTTTTCATTTGCACATTTGTATTTATCTCAGTTTTTTTATTTAACTTCTTAAAATTTTATACTCCACTCATTATTTCAGAGAACATTTAGAAAACAGCTACTGTAATCAGTCAAATCAATTCTAAAATATGACCCCAATATGTATGTATGTTTTAAGTGCATAAAAAACATAAATATATAAACAAGTATTTTTTTAGATAGGTCTATTCCCAGTAAGTCACATGCAAACCGTCCAACTAGTTTTTGATATTTTAAGAATCTTGGAATTCATTTGAGATTTATGTTTCCAATAGGTGTTAGCTTTTTGTTTCCTTCTTGTCTAGAAATTTGAAACAATTATGATTAATTATGAATCAATTAAAAACTAATAGACACATGTATATAAAAACAGTCATAGTAATTATTTTAATGCTTTTTAATAAAATAGAAAGTAAACAGGAATAGGAACTACATCTTTTTAGGTTTTATTTTCTAAAAAAAAATGTGCTGTGTTATAATTTACTGCTATAAACCTGCTAGTCTAAAAACATTTCCTTCTCTGTTTTAATATAATATATAGTTTTTATGTAGTATGGTAAAAATTTAAACCTAATAATCATCTTCAAATTTATGGACGGCAAAAATGTATTCTAATGTACTGCTAATATAATGATTTGTTTGTATTCATTATATCCTTCATACATTTAATAGTTAACAGAATGTAAAAATGCATCTAAAAGCTCAAACACTTTTTATTAGGTCTGAAAAAAAATATATTTCTAGATTACCCTTTAATGGCAATATAAATTCCTTTACATCTCTTTAGGTCTTCTGCATTTAACTCTGTTTCATCTGGAATGACATTCTGTGAGTCGTCATTGAAACGGATGATCACATCATAGTTGTAAGAATCAAGATTTGGATAGGAAAATAACAACCGTTCTTTAAGCTATAGAAAATATATAACAGGATTAATAAATGATAACTCAGCCTATTAAAAAATTAAAACACCTATTTATTTATTTTTAACATAAACTGCATTATTTTTAATAAGTATTAAACTTAATAAAATGTATAAGTTGATACGATTAAATTACAGAGTGAAATATTACCCTTTACATCAACAAAAGGTCATGAGCATTTCTCACTATAACACAAACCTCACAAGCCATCCAGTGTTCAAATATATCTCTGTCATCTACTTTACCATCAGGGAAATGCACACGGCAGCGAATCCCAACACTTTGTGCTTCTGGAGAAAACAATATTGGTTTAAAGGTAGAGGTTTCTAATTTTTCTTAAAACTTGTAAAATTTTGGTTTACAAAATGCATGATACATTTAGTTAGTTTCAGTGTATGAGAGTAAATAAAAACAAATTTGCCTGCATATTTCAAAGAACAGCTCTAAAAATAGCGTTTCTTTATTATTTTTGACAGATTAAAATTGTAATAAAAAAAAATATATAGTGTCCTGATGTTTTAAAATAAGGGAGCCATATAAATATGAACTTTTGTGATGATGTTGGTAATATGCTTCGAGGAGGGGGGGGGGGGGTGTCAGACAGTGCATTTAAAAGGTTAACATTGAATTTTAGCATTTATTTTATATTCTGAAAGACCTTTTAGTAAATTGTAATAAATATTGATAAATGTAATAGATTGGAATACTGACGACAGAAACCAAGCTGTTTGTATATAGAACTTTATTCCGCCTCAGCTACATGATGGAAACAGGAACAGGAAGTGACGAGACAATAACATATATATTAACATGGGACATCACTCAAAATAACATTATAAATATAAGACTAATACAAGAAGGGTGAGTTCCCTTGACTTCACAATTCTCAATATATTACATCCCTTTACCCTTAGTAAACAACAACACATCTCTCAATAGAACAAATGAGAGTATCCTAAAATCACCAAATATATTGTAACATGAACATTACATGATTTGAATCATTTGGTAGATTACATCCTTACAAACAAATGCAAATATGTTACAACATAATTAAAATACAAAACAATGATGTCAAAGTCCTTTTGACCTTTAAAATCATAGGTCTAACTTATTTGGGACTTTGATTGTCCTGTTTGACCTTCTCAGTGGCTTTTGATTTGGTGACTCAAGATTCTGACCATCTGGATTCTCTATCTCAGGAAATCTAGGATCTAAATCATTAATTCCAGAATTTACATTTTCTGACTCTAGACTACTTGGTTCACTCATATCAACAGAACTTGGTTGTGGAACAAACTGAGTTGGTGTGAACTGTTCAGATTTGGTGGGATTGACAGATTCACACTTATTATCTGCACAAGTTATTTTTAACTGGTCTGCATGTCTACGGACAATAAGTCCATCATTTGTTTTTACTTTATAATACACAGGTCCTGTACCTTGAACAATTTGACCTGGCATCCATTTTTCCCCTCTTCCATAATTTCTCAGATACACATTATCATTAACTGCAAACCCTCTTTCAATGGATGTTTTGTCATGATTTACTTTTTGTGTATGTTGATGTTGGGAAACAGACCTTTGAACAGTTGGATGTAGTAGGTCAAGGTGAGTTTTAATTTTCCTACCACATAACAATTCGCATGGTGCAACACCTGTTGTAATATGAGGAGTTGTGCGGTATTTGGCTAAGAACCTGTTTACTCTTTCATTCTTACAGTACTCATATACTTTTATCAAGCACTCATCTTTTTGTGTTTCTCTTTTAACATCATTCACATTTATATTGGAGTTATCCATGATAGTGAAAAGAACAAATACATCTTCTGGTACATAACTAAGGCTTTGGTTTTTTAAAGGTAATCGACTAAGACTATCTGCACTATTCTCAGATCCAGGTTTGTATTGCAATTCATAATTGTATGCAGTTAGTGTGATAGCCCATCTTTGAATTCTTGGTGAGGCATGCTCTGGCAGGGGTTTGTTTTCCCCAAACAAACCTAGCAATGGCTTATGATCTGTAAAGATGGTGAACTCCCTACCAAACAGAAACTTGTGAAATTTCTTAACACCAAAAATGATGCCTAAGCCTTCCTTATCTAACTGATAATAATTTTTCTCAGTCTGGTTCAAAGATCTACTGGCAAAAGCAATGGGTCTGTCACCATTTTCATCTATGTGGGATAACACTCCTCCTACACCATCTGGTGAAGCATCACATGTTAAGATAAGTCTTTTCCCTGGGTCATAGTGAGTTAGTAAGGTGTCAGAAGACAAAGCTTCTTTTGCTGCATTAAAAGCAGCATCTTGTTGTTTACCCCAGTGCCAAGTTGCATTTTTTCTGCAGCAGCTTGTACAGTGGTGATAGTTTACCAGACAGATTCCCTATGAACTTCGCATAGTAATTTATCAAGCCCAAAAAAGCTCTTAGTTGTTGGGTATTTTCAGGTTTGGGTGCTTCTTTAATGGCTTTTGTTTTCTCAGGTTGAGGTCTGATGCCTTGCTTGCTTAAAATATAACCAAGAAAACTAATATCTGTCAGCATGAATTGACATTTATCTTTGTTTATCTTTAAACCTTTTTCACCAACTATTTTCAAGACTTTATCAAGTGTTTTAAGATGTTCAATGTCATTCTTACCAGTTATGTACACATTGTCAAAGTAAACACAAATATTTGGAATGTCCTGAAAAATACTGTCCATGACAGCCTGGAAAATTCCAGGGCTAGATGATATACCAAAACATAGTCTTTCATATTGGTAGAGTCCTTTATGTGTGTTTATTGTCGTATAGACTTTTGAATCTGGATGCAGTTCTAGTTGAGTGTAAGCATGACTAAAGTCCAATTCAGAGAATTTGTCTCCTCCTGCTAAATTCAAAGAAATTTCTTCAATGTTAGGAATAGGGTACCTATTTAGCTCTATTTGCTTATTCAGTGTAGCTTTATAGTCTCCACAAATTCTTACAGAACTATCCTTCTTTAACACTGGCACAATGGGCGTTGCCCAATCGGAATAGTCTACCTTCTTTATGATGCCATTGGATTCCAATCTACTTAGCTCATTTTCAATTTTATCCCTCATTGCATAAGGTGGAACTCTAGCTTTGCAGTATCTTGGATTTGTGTCTTTAATGCTTATCTTCACTGTCCTATCATTTAGTAATCCTGAACTACCAAAGACACCTTCATTTTCAGATATCACTTTATCTATTGAAGTAAAACTAGATTCTCTTGCTTTGTTCACTGAAAATATACTCTCCCAGTCTAACTTAAGATCAACTAACCAGTTCCTACCTAGTAATGGTGGTCCTTTTCCTTCAACCACAAGAAGAGGAAGTTTAACACTTTGACCATTATAGCTTACATGAACCATACACTCTCCTATTACCGGAACATTGTCACCTGTGTATGTTGTTAGGCACTTGTGACATGGTTGTAGAGGCACTGATCCTCCTGTGACAGCGTCAAAGTCCTTCTTTGTGATGACGGTTAGAGATGCTCCAGTGTCAAGTTGGAAGAAGATGCTCTTACCGTTGATATAAACTGGTACGTTGATGGGAGCATGACTTGTTGATTTCACAGAGAACAGGTTGAACTCCGGCTGCGGATCAGTTTGAGCATTTTCACTGGTAGAGTGGTTCATTGGTTGGGTTAGGTTGTCTTGGTGAGAGTTAACATAGTGCTGCCTTTGGTTGCGGTACTGTCTTGACTGGCTAGATTTAGCAACAGACGAAAACTTTGCAAAGCAGGCCTTGGCAATGTGACCTTGCTTACTGCACTTATAACAAGTTGCTGACTTGAACTTGCATCGATGAGATGCATGGGGACCGTTGCATCAATGACATTTTTGATAATTATTACTAGATTTAGATCTAGGATTTGAACGTGCAGGTTGTTTAGCATAAGTTGAAATGCTCTGATGGGGTTGGTGTTTGTTGACTAACCTGCTGTCTACTGCATGGATCCCTGAGGGCGCTAGAGATCTCGCCGCATCGGATGACTGCTGGTATGAAGTTGCAAATTGTATTGCTTTTTCCAATGTGAGATCTGACTCGAGAATCAACTTCCTTTGAACATCAGGGCTGTTTACACCTGTCACAAACTTTTCACATAGTCTGTCAGACAGCGTGTCCCCGAATTCACAAAATTCACTTAGATGATGTAACGCAGCAAAATATTCTGATATTGATTCGTTTGGTTGACGAGTCCTACCGTCAAATCTGGCTCTACACAGGAACTTTGATGGTACAGGCGCATGGTGGTCTGTTAGCAGTTTGCTCAGCTCGTTAAAGCTCTTGGTAGTTAGACTAGCTGGTGCGCATAAGTCCTTTAGTAGCCTAAATTGTTGAGGCCCTATGACTGTTAACAAAACAGCTCTCTTTTTGGCTTCTATCGTCACGTCGTTAGCTTCAAGGTAAAAGCTTAACCTATCTAGATAATCATGAATGGTTTCATCATTTGAATCAAATTCTTTTATTTGGCCATATAGCGCCATTATCCTAGAAATACTTAGCCAATATGCTCTAGCAAGCTTCTTTTTAAGTAAGCAGGTGCTCTTTTTCTGCGGATGATTTATCCTCGTCGCCAGTTGTAATAGATTGGAATACTGACGACAGAAACCAAGCTGTTTGTATATAGAACTTTATTCCGCCTCAGCTACATGATGGAAACAGGAACAGGAAGTGACGAGACAATAACATATATATTAACAAGGGACATCACTCAAAATAACATTATAAATATAAGACTAATACAAGAAGAGTGAGTTCCCTTGACTTCACAATTCTCAATATATTACAATAAACATACCAAATAATGATCCAGTTGAGTTTAGTATAATTTTAGAAATAAATAACTATTGTAGATAACACTAATTGAAATTTGTTTTGCATGATGGATATAATATAGTATGTGGGGGGGGGGGGGGGAGGGGTTGGGGTATTTCGCCAATTTGAATTTGTAGGTGATGGGAAGGGGATGGATAAAAGTCATAAGAAACATCTTAAAAAAAAATAAGTTTTGGCTGTGGAAACTACTTATGGTGTGATAACAAACATAATGTAATGCAACACGTTAAAAAATAGGTCTATCTAATTATTCACTTTTATATAAAGAAATTAACATTTAGCCTACCTGGATTTATCAGGACAGTAGAAGACATGCCTAAAACAGTAAAAAAAAATAGCATGAAAATGCATTTAAGTTATTTAAGTGTAATTGATATACAAAAATCATTGAACCTTAAAACAATTAAGGTAAGCCTTTTTACAATTATTTCTTGAACTTTAAACTAGGGTTGAAGAGTGAGGGGGGGGGGGGGGGGAGGGTATGAATTCATAAATAAAATAAAGTATAAACCTCATAGCTCATGGGTTAAATTATTATTTAAGTGTAGAAATATTGATTACATTAAATGTAGGCCTGCTCTTATAGGTCACACAAAAATGACAAGTGGGGAGGGTGCCAACTATATAAAATAGTAAAATACTATTGAAATAAACTATGTGTGGTGAGGTTGTAAATTACAGTGTAGCATGAGTATTATTATTATTAGTTTACTAAGGTGATAAGAATGCTTACTGATGTTTCTAAAATATAAAAATAAAATAGGAAACATGTTGTGGAGAGTGTGGTTTGATGGAGAGTGAGTGATGTAATTCTAGAAATCTAGATCTAGATCTTATTCACAGGAGGAAGATGACCTGGCATTTTGTGATGTGATTGGGTGTTAAAAATGCCAACTGCTAACAATATTGCACTAGTGTCTAGATCTAACTTATTTTAGAAAGCTTAATAGCCTAATTCTATCCTAATCTAGAAAAGGTTATATAATTAGTTTTAATTGAATATGACTATTAGATCTATATAATATATAAGTAATAGGTTATGAATAGAGTCTAGACCAGGGGTTACCAACCCCGTGCCCGCGGGCGCCATGGCGCCCGCCGAACGATTCGTATGTGCCCGCCTCTCACTATTCGACAGAGACAGAATTTTTTTTTTCATAAACATTATTGAAAGGTTGAAGGGGATGGAAATCGAAACTTTAGGGGGGGGGGGGTGCAAATCGAAAGTTTTGTCCCCGGGTGACGGGAAGGGTCGCTACGCCTCTGGAAGGAGTTTGTCGATTTAAAATAGGTGGTGCCCGCCACCCTACCGATATTTTAGAATGTGCTCTAGAGTAAAAAAAGGTTGGGAACCCCTGGTCTAGGCATATACAAAATCAATATTTATTATATATTATATTTAGGCCTATACTTTAGGCCATTTAGGGACTATTTAATATTTTATAATAAAAGTTGCACTAACTTTTTAAACCAAATGATTTTAAATATAAACATAATTTACGCAGTGTGTTACCTTGATAGGCCCCTCTATAAATATATTGATCTAGATCTAGATCTAGATTCTAGATCTATGAGTGCCCCAACATGCAGATTTCTTTAGAATGGCATTTGAAATTGAGTGAGCATGTTTTTGCTTTGAGTTACAAGCACAATTAAGTTTATGCATAAAATTATATAAAATGAAGCATTTATTATAATGTATCTAGATCTACTGTAGTTGTAGGCCTGCAGCATATTCGTTATAACTTATTAGTAAAAGTTTTTACTTTTATAAATAATTAGATCTATATCTAGAATCTACATCTAAAATTCTAAATCTAGAATTAGAAATCTAGATCTAGATCTAGATCTAAATCTCGATTCTAATATTAAGTAAGTAGTCCTATAAGTTTACCAAACATTCATATTAGGCCTAATTAATTAATTTGTAAGCCGTGAACATATTTCGTGATTTTACTTTTGGTAATCTATCGTTTTATCGTAATCAATTCGGCTGCAGTAGTTAGCAAACATCAATACATTTCCATACAAATAGAAATTAAAGGGAAATGACTCAAAATAATATTTTCTTAAGATGGCCGCTGTTTTTTTTAAAAGCAAATTTAGTATCTGGAACATCGTTGTTAAATCTTAATTTCATGACATTTTTATTGATTTAAACCTTAAATGTGGTTTAATATTCAATTATCTTTAGTATTTTAGTAAAATATGCAAAAATATATGCATATTTAATATTTAAGCCATATTTATAATTATTAGTTACCTCCCTACACATTACTACTATTACTTATTTACTACTAGATCTAGTAATACTAGTGACGGCCGAATCGATTACCGCTAAAACGATAGATTACCGTACTATCTAGAATCTAGAAGTAGATCTACTACTACTAGAGTTGGATAACTAAAACAGTCGGTAATCTATCGTTTTGGGTACGTAAAATCGCCCGCGACTTGTAATGTGAAAAACAGGTGACTCCTTAAATTGTAATAATTATTTCACATTTTGAGGAGGATTTATGTTTTGAAAAATACAAAAATGTTTCCTTGTTTCATTTATGTAACTGTTTTTAAACAATTGAATTAAAACTTTTCAGTAATAAATGTACACCAGCGATGTTTCCAACAGATGCAACCATGCTCATTTACTATAGCAGCCATCTTGTTAAAGTTTTATTTTTATAGACTTATAGCGAGATTCAGGCGGAAGTCACTCTATTTTACAAATGGCTGCTGTTTATATACATATAGCAAATCTTGCTTGCAGACACTGCTGTTTAAAGTTAATTTCTGGCCTATATTGATATATTTAGCCATTGATTTAGGGGTAAAACTCCATTTTAGCGTATTTTAATCTCCGTTGCTTGTTTACCTCCAGTTGAGCGTATTTTATTATAATAACCGAAACACACCAAAACATTAGGAAAACACGAATTGAATATTTGTATTGTATTGTTGCTTTTCATAAATGAATAAAAATGAATATTAAAAAAACACGACTTATTTATTTTTTTGTATTTTTGTTTTAACAAATAAATAAAAACAACAAAGAGACTGAATGAAATGCTTTGTTTGTTGGTTGCAAAAATAGAGATCCACACTTTGTACAATAAGTGTTCCAATTTCAACTAACAGAATAAAAGTATTAAAAGGCATAAGGGGTCGTCCATAAATTACGTCACACTGTAGGGGGGGGGGAGGAGGGGGAGGGGATCCGTAATTTTGTGACGGTGTGTGATGAGGGGGAGGGGGGGTTCAGATGGTGCGACGTCACACTTTTGCATTGTAAAAAAGCAATGGTAGAAAGCAAATTCTAGACGTTATTTCGCGTTTTAGAAAACTGTTTTAATAAATTGTAATAGGAGTTGATTAAAATACTCTATTTTGACAGAGGCTGAGGTGTGACGTTATTTTTGTGACGACGTGTGAAGGAGGGGAGGGGGAAGGAAAAATCGTCAAAAAAGCGTGACGTCATTTATGGATGACCCCTAATAATGCTGCCGAAAGTGGGCCGGGGGGGGGGGTGGAATTTGGTGAGGGATGGCTTGGAGTGTTAGAGAATGTGTGACAACTCGCGTTGTCATTTTAAAAAAATAATGTTAGAGGTCGTCCATAAATGACGTCACACTTGTAAGGGGAGGGGGGGGGGGTCTTGCTTTTTGTGACGACACGCTTTTTTACGATTTTTACCTCCCCCTCCATTACACGTCATCACAAAAAGTCAGGACCCACCCCCCCCCCCCTAAAATGACGTCACACTTCAGCCTACAACCACCCCCCCCCCCCCTCAAAATTTCTGTTGAATTTTTCCAAAATCTTGTCAGAACTCTGTCAACATAGAGCATTTTGATCAATTCCTATTACAATTTATTAAAACCGTTTTTTAAAACGCAAAATAACGGCTAAAACTCGTTTTTCTAACATTGCTTTTATATAATGCAAAAAAGTGACGTCACACTATCTGAAACCCCACCCCCTCCCCCTCATCACCCACCGTCACAAAATTGCGGAAACCCCCCCCCCCCCCCCTCTCCCTTACGAGTGTGACGTCATTTATGGACGACCCCACATCATTTTTTTTTTAAAGTCAGATATTTACTCATACAAAAAATCATACTTGATACATATATCAAAATATTGGGAAGGATGGTAGATTTACTATGAATTTAAATAATATACAACTCTATAGTAAAAATATTTTTATCAGTTTTGGCAAAATTGTCAAATTAAAAAACACAGAGTTTGTACATTTATTGCATAAATACAAAAATATACAGGATAATTAACAGTCAACAGTGTATCAGTTTCATCCTGAGACAAATGCCTTTTTAAAAAAAATACAATACAAATAAACAAGTCGTGTTTTTTAAATATTCATTTTTATTCATTTGCTAAAACAAAAATACAATACAAAAAATAAATCGTGTTTTCCTAATGTTTTGGTGTGTTTCGGTTGTTATAATAAAATACGCTCAACTGGAGGTAAACAAGCAACGGAGATTAAAATACGCTAAAATGGAGTTTTACCGATTTAGGTTTATTATTCATTTATCTATAATATTTGACACAAACATATCACAATATATATACTTCTATTACAGCCTTGACAATGAGGTAACTTTTTCGTACATTAATAGCCGCGGGCGATTTTACGTACCCAAAACGATAGATTACCAAACAGGTCCTATTATATTACTATATTATTTATGCTACTTCTAACCTAATTAATTAACGCGTGAATGATGAGGCAACTTTCTTTTACATTACTAACCACAGCCGATTTTAGCACTTAAAACGATAGATTACCAATATCTATAAATCTAGTAATAGTTCTATAAATACTATCGTTTTAAGTACATAAAATCGTCCGAGACTAGTCTATTAATATGATTAAATAATATTAAATATGAAAAAAAGGTTAGGCCTACTCATTAAATTTTAGTAATTATTTCACATTTCAGAGAGGATGTATGTTTTAAAAGTTACAAAATTGTTTTCAAAGTTTCATTCATGTACCTGTTTTTAAACAATTTTGTATTAAAGCTTTTCAGTAATAAATAAAGACTAACAATGTTTCCATCCGTTGCAACCAAGCTCATTTACTTTAGCAGCCATCTTTTTTTTTTTGGTAAAATTATTTAAAGATTTAGGGGAAAGCATTCTAATATACAGATGGCTGCTGTTTATATAGCAAATCTTGCTCGCAAAGACTGCTGTTTAAAAATAATTTTATTCCCTAGGCCTATATTGATATATATTTAGCCATTCTTTCTTCTTCGTTCTTAATTTTTTAGCCATTCTTTCTTCTTTGTTTTTTAGTATTGGTAGGGATCCCCTCCAACACAATTAAGGATGCGTGTCAACTGGTTATGCGCTATTGAGGCCATAGACTCCGATTTAAGCCTGCTTTTCTTTTTGGATTTGCTTCCATAGCCTTTGTCCAGCCAAGAACAAACTACAAGGCAGCAGTTGTTTGATTTTGGAGTTGTATTTTATTGTATCTGATACCAGCCTTCCCCCCCCCCCCTCCCCCTCCCCTTCTTGCTGCCATTGGATTGTGTGGTCTGGCAATATAGTAGTTCCGCACCTGTAATTAATTTCAATTTTGTAAAACTGCACTCTCCACTAGCCACAGACACTGGAAGTGTTATAGTATTCTCAAGAAAATAACATTTGGTATACAATCTTCTTATTTTGGTTGTACTCTAATAGAGATGCACATCTGATGGTGACTTATGCTTAAGAAACTGCTACTTGAAACTCATTGCTAAGATCTTCAGCATCAATATCTTTATTAGCTTTATGCATTTATAATGTTTCTAAATGTTTGCAGTCAATAAGTAAATTCGCAGGTGTCTTCTTGTTGATATTGGATATAACAAAGATAGCCAAAGAGAATATTATGTTCTAATTATGAGAACCTCTCTTCCAAAGACTGTGTACCCATATCCAAGACAGTTTAGTAGAATTCTAATTTGAAACTCAGTTTTAAACAGTTTAGGATGTTGCAATGCCAAGAATTAATTTAGTTTGAAAATATAAATCTCTCCCTGGCTAACGAGATTTCTAATTCAAAGTGAGAGAAAACGAGCCCTACAAACTATATTAAAAATCAAAATTGCATGTCTTTTACAAATTAGATAATCATCCAAAATGTTCAAAATTAAAAGATTTAGATTAAATACAAAAATAATCTCAGTATACTAACAGAGGCGTGTCTAGGGAAGGGAAGGTGGGGCGGCCACTTTAGGCACTGAACCAAAGGGTATCTCAAAAGGGGTAGATAATAATATAAAAAGCGCCTTACTGAATTATATACAGTCAAAAAAGAATGAAGACTGCTACTTGGCATTACTGTCTTATTTAATTATTTTCTACATCAATTATGATAAACCAAAATAATAAAGCAAAGTGACTGGTAAAACACGACTTTTCCAAACGAGGGAAGTGGGGGCGCATTTTCACCATCTCGAGTAACTATATTATATAGGCCTACTTTTGGGAGGGGGCGCAAAGTTGATAGTCTGTCCTGGGTACTGAAATAGATCGCTACACTTTTGTATATTATATTACCCTGTCTATAGTTTATATAATATAATCAAAGCAGTTTATTATTAGGTACTTTTTAATAATGGTGATTTCACATTTTTGTGCCCCGTATGGACAGCACCCTAGGTGACTGCTTAGTTTGCCTTATAGGTAGCGCCGGCCCTGATTGTAGGATAAAAATATAATTAAAAATCAAATGTTGAAAATGATATACAATACTAGTGTCATTTTCAATAAGATTTGCTTCCCACATCTTCCAATCTTAGAATATTAGGAAATGAACTATTTTTAATATGAGTTAGATCTACTTATTAGACGTTAGCTAGGAAGTTTATAAATTTATAGGAAATTTTCTTGACCAAGAAGTAATAAAAATAAAAGCAATTTTAAAAACAAACAACGAAATTTTAATAGGTATTGGTAGTTGGTAGCCCATAATGTTATATTAAAGATGTCAGATTTTTAGCTAGATCTGTTGAGTTATTCCTTTGCTTTGTCACTAACATTGTTAGGCGTGTAGTAAAGCACATAGCGTGTTGACCAATAACTATTTTATAAAATATTTTTTCTCGGAAAAGTATAACATTAAATAATATAGGCTTATAATTCACATATAACGGGTAACAATGGCTAGTTTAATATAAACAATCTTGGGGGAGCTACCATCTCCTACCGAGCGCGTCCCCAGGTGGCGGATAGGGGAGAGGCCCTTAGATATGAGGGTTAGCTGTGAATACCAAATAAACAGCCGTGGACCAACTGGTTTGTGGTCATGGAGGATGAGGTGGGATATCCATTGGTTAGGATATCTAATAAAAAACATCTCATAAATCCAAGGAAATGACTTCAACGGCGAGCATGGGGCGCTATAACTCCAAACCCGGGCAGATGGGGCTCGTTAGCTGGGGACAGCAACCCATCTAGGAGAGACAACTCCAAAATCAAACAGCTACTGCCTTGTAGTTTGTTCTTGGGTGATCAAAGGCTATGGAAGCAAATCCAGAAAGAAAAGCAGGCTGAAGTCGGAGTCAACGGGCCATCTAGTATGGCGCATAACATGCTGGCACGCACTGCTTAATTTTATGATGGAGGAAAGAAATAGGACTAACAGAAGTGGCGTCCTGCCTGTGGAATCCCGCCGCGCAGGTAGGGGGCCGGGCTCTCCGCCTCGAAGGAGCCCACAAAAGCGAGCTGGTGGTTCCTCTATTCTTGCCTGGCCAGCCAGGGGCAAGGATCAGAAGGTAAATTCTACTGGCCAAAATAGTGAGGAAAACAACAAATTACTTGTTATCCTGCAGTGGAATGCAGAGGGAGTTCATAAAAAAAAGGAAGCCTTAAAAATATTCCTACATGAAAATAAAGTAGACGTTGCTTGTATTCAAGAAACTCACCTCAACAACAATCTTCGCTTCTCTATTAGAGGATACACCTGCATAAGGCAGGACAGGGAAAACAGACCTAAAGGAGGTATCCTCATTCTCATAAAAAATGACATTCCAACAACAGATATCGTTATACCAAACTCAACAGCATCTGAGATAATGGGCACCAAACTCATACTTGCAGAAGGTAACCTAAATATCTTCAATTGCTACTGTCCTCCTGATAAGGACCTGGAACTGGACCGCATCTCCCTGCCAAACAGCGAAGAGTGCCTGGTTGTGGGAGACATGAACAGCCACTCCCAAAGCTGGGGTTACCCTGACCTCAATGCTAAAGGAGAGGAAATTGAAGAATGGCAAGCAGAAAATAGGCTCATCCTTCTAAATAAACCTGATGACAAACCAACTTTTTACTCAAGGTCTTGGTTAACCACGTCTACCCCCGACCTAGCTTTTGCTACTAATGGCATATCCAAAAAATGCAAAAGAGAAGTTGCAGATCAACTAGCCACTAGCGACCACCGACCAATCCTGATCCAGATAGAAACATCAAACAGGCCAATTGAAGCCTACCCCCGCCCTAGATGGAACTACAAAAAAGCAAATTGGGAGCTCTTCTCTTCCCTCACAGACTCCTACACAAGACAAATCAACTGTAAAACCAAACAGGTGAACAAGTCATTCACAGCCTTCTCAAAAGCAGTTCTGTTAGCAGCCAAAAAATCTATTCCAAGGGGAGCAAGGAAAAATTATATCCCAAACTGGACTCCAGACCTCCAGATACTCCATGACGAGACAATTGATGCTAGAAACATTGTTGAAGAAAATCCCACTGTAGAAAATAACATAAAATTAAAATCAGCAAACGCAGTTTTTAGAAAAAAGTATCTAACTGCATTGAGGAAAAGCTGGCAAGAAAAAACAGAACACCTCAATGTAGATAGAGATGGTCATAAACTATGGAGTATTGCAAAAAGGCTAAACCAAGAAGAAAACAGAGCTACACCCATAGTCATCGACATTGAAAACACGATCAAAACAGAAAAGGATGCAGCAAAAGAATTTATAACCCACTTCAGCAAAGTTGGACAAATAAATATCAGCCACCAAAGAGTAGAAGAGGTTAAAAATCAAACTGAAGTTAAAGAAAAACTACAGAAAGTCTCTCCCCCCTCCTCCACTGGAATGGTAGCTCGAATTAGCAAGAAGGAGCTCGGAGAAGCAATGAAGCTCCTCAAACTTAAGCAAGCTCCAGGCCCTGACAAAATCTCAAATGATATGCTCATGCACCTGGGCCCCAATGCTAAGAAAAAACTGCTCCAAATATTTAATGCAAGCTGGAAATCTGGGAAAATCCCAAATATTTGGAAAAAAGCAATCATGATACCTGTTCTAAAAATAGGAAAACCCAGGAACAAAGTCGATAGCTATCGCCCAATAAGTTTAACAAGCTGCGTTTGTAAACTGATGGAAAGAGTAGTAAACAACAGACTGACCTGGTTTCTAGAATCGAACAATCTACTAGCAGACGAACAGGCAGGCTTCAGGAAGTGCAGATCTACTGAAGACCAAATCACCTTCATTTCTCAGGAAATAGAAGATGGCTTTCAAGAAAAAAAACCAACCTCAATAGTGTGGGTCGACTTTGAAAAAGCCTTTGACAAGGTTTGGGAGCAGGGCTTAATTTTAAAGCTAATAAACCATCAAGTATCTCATAACATGCTAAACTGGATAAAAGGTTACCTAAGCAACCGAAAAGCATCAGTCTCCATGCAAGGAAAAAGAAGTCACACAGTAACTATAAAAAATGGAGTCCCTCAAGGAGGAGTCTTGTCTCCTACTCTCTTCCTCATTTATATAAATGACTTAAATGAAAACATCCCAAGGAGAGTAAAAAGAAGCATGTTTGCAGACGACCTTTCACTAATCAGCACAGAGGAATATATTGGTACCTCAAAATTTCGTCTTCAAGAAACACTTGACAAGCTCGGCAAATGGACCAAAAACTGGGGCTTATCCATCAATACCAAGAAAACAACTTATTCAATCTTCACCTTATCAACTAAACATCAAAAAATGAAACTTACCCTAGAAAACCAAGAGCTAGAAAAAAATGACCACCCCAAATACCTAGGAGTCACTTTTGACACTCGACTTACCTGGAGAAAACAAATAGAAAACACACAAAGTAATGGGATCAAAAGACTTAATCTAATGAGGAAACTTGCAGGAACAGACTGGGGAGCAAATCACCACATCCTGAAAAAAACCTACACCAGCTATGTGAGACCTACGTTAGAATATGGTGCTTCGGCTTGGGGCTCAGCAGCAAAAACAAATATTAGCAAAATTGACAAAGTTCAGAACATTGGTTTGAGAATAATGACAGGAGCCATGAAAACAACACCCATAAAAGCTATGGAGGAAATAGCCGCTCTTAGCTCAATAGAAGAAAGAAGAGAATCAAAAATCCTCACTCAATACACAAAGCTAGAGGCACTGGAAAACCATAACCTAAAACAAAAACTCCAGAAACCCAGTCCATCAACCAGACTACAAAGAACAAGTTTCATCAAAGAAGCAAAGAATTTGAAAAAGAAATATGAAATCGAAAATATCATTCCTGAAGCAATAAAAACTCAAAACCTCTCCCCGCCTTGGATCTCCCACTGTCACTTAACCATTATTGACTCAATAGACACCATAGGAAAAAAATCTGACTATGATCTAGAAGAACTTAAGAAAATAACAAATAAACACATTAAGGATCAGTACCCCAGCAATACCTGGATTAAAGTTTACACAGATGGCTCAGCAGAAGATGCCACAAAAAACGGTGGGGCTGGCATCCTTATTGAATGGCCAAGCGGAGAAAGCCTGGAAAAGGCAATAGCCACAGGCAGCCTATCCGACAATTTTAGGGCAGAAAAAGAAGCTTTAGAACACGCAGCAAACCTCCTGTCAGAACACCCTGAATCACCGAATAGTCAGATTGTATTTCTTACAGATGCCAAATCAGTCCTGCAATCCCTACAAAATCCGGAGTCCTATATTCAAACACTTATGACAGCACTAGAGAGGCTAAAAAATACCTGCAGCAGAATTGTGCTGCAGTGGATCCCGGGCCACTGCCAGATCCAGGGTAACGAGATCGCAGACCAGCTGGCAAAAATTGGGGGAAAGAAACCACAACCGGAAATTTCGCTACACCCAAAAGAAATAAAAAGAATAATTAAAAACAAACAAACGCAAATGTGGTCTGTCACACACCCTCACTACATTAAAGACGACGGCTATTACAATTTAACACGAAAACAACAATACATAATCTTTCGACTTAGAACAGGCCACAACAGACTAAATCAACACATGCACAAAAAACTGAAGGTTGGGTGTAGCGAAATGTGCCCTTGTGGAAAGGCCCCGGAAAACACGGAGCACGTACTCCAGGAATGCACTCTGTATAGCCAGGAAAGAGGCAGACACTGGCCCCAGCCCACCCCACTCAGGGAAAAATTATATGGGACACCTGACAAACTGGAAACCACAGTCCGGTTTGTCCACGAAGTTGGACTTGTTGTCTAATCCTCCACCATATTCAAAAAATTAAGAACGAAGAAGAAGAAGAAGAATATAAACAATGACTCACTATTTATTATTGTTTGTGCATTTTGTTATGTAGGCCTTGTTGTTTGCATTAGGTATCTAGATCTACAATGCCCACCCCAAACATTCTTTAGCACTTTCCAGTCTCAATTTAAAAAAAATAAGATATTAGATTTGAATTCAAATAATAGTAATGTTTTTATTTATTAAATTGCAACGGTGACTTTCCTTTTGTTGTTTCTGTTTGTTATGAATTATATGACTACAACATTGAAAGTGAAAAGTGAAGGGCTTGAGTTGAAAGGGCGTACATTAATTATTGTTAACGTTTATATACCTTAAGTCTGTAAATCAAATAAATCTAATCCACTTGTCTAGTCCTACAAATTAATAAATAACAATATGTTTCTAGATATGGCTTTATCACATTTGGAATCACTAAAATTTTCTACCCCAATCTAGGCCTTAACGTAATTTGAAAACTATACAGAGACAAATAACTTTATACAAGCAATTTATTGGAATAATATTAAACTTATATACTGACTAAACAATACAAATCTTAAAGTATCATTTCAAAATCATACATAGACCTAAATAGTTATTTTCACACCGGTAATTTTTAGATTTCCATGTATACTTCATTTCATTAGATATATTATTTTCTTATTAAGTTAATCTTTTAAAAAAATGGGTTTGCACAATTTACAGTTATATATACAAAATCATAAATTATTTTACATCAATAAATTATCTTTTGTTGCCATATTAAACATTTATAACAACAGTCAAAGCCATTTTTTTTTAAATACTGATCATTATCTTTAAAGAATCTATATCTAATTGTTAATTTTTTGTAATGTTTGAATTTAAAATATACTTAATTACAAAAAAAAATTAAATTTGCTAGTTATTAGATATTTATTTCAACAATGGCATTAAAACTGGTTTTTTTTTCAATCTGTTGTACTTGGTTTTTTAAAGGTATATTAGTTTTAGATTTTCTAGTTATTTTCAGCACTGTTACTACATTACAGTTTTAGGGTAAAAGTTTTAAGTTTGTGTGGTTAACTCAGTATTTAATTGTAACTAATTTAAAAAAAAAATACAATAATTATAAGCATGGCTGTTTTATATTTAAAAATTTAATTTCCGAAATTGTTTAAAAAAATCTTTAAAATTTGTTACACGCTTTTTTGTAGTTAGATTCTTGTGAAATGTATGTCCAAATCAAACAGAAACATAGCTTCTATAAAGTATCATTTTCTTGTTTACAGGTTCTAATGATGCAAATCAAAAGTCAAAGTTTTAACTGTTTATGCATTTATGATACATAAACAATTGAGCAAGATATCATAAAATCATCACTGTAAAAGAAATAAATGGACTGTTCTGATAAATATAATGATGGATACAATACATATGATCCTGATACTGCAGGTAAAACTGCTAGAATGTAATGCATTACTTACACAAATAAAACAGCTACAAAATACTGTGTTAATTTTAGCAATACATAAAGGTGGCACAGTGGAAAGTGTTGAACTTACATAATAATATGCAGTTTATACAGATTTGGTTATCTACATGCCAAATGTTTTTTAATTAATCTGTGGTTTCACTTATGCTGAGTTAATTGTCTTTCTTCTTGGTGAAGCTACATTAGTCTGTTGTTAGATGCACACTCTGGCTGCTGTTATTGGTTGAGTTTTATTCATTAAATAGCTTAATGTGACATTATGTGTAAATAGTTTTATACAACATTATCTTCAGTTCAATCACTGTTTATTAATTATTTTTCTTTGATTTTCTTTACAGCACAAGATTCAGCAGCAACCAAAATTAAGTTCTGCAATATTAAATTTCATTTAAGTAAGAAAAATGTGCTACTCAAATTTTTCAGAAATACAATATATTTTTAAAAAAAATATATTAATTGAATTCAAAGAGTTAATATTCCTAACTAAAAAAAAAAAGTAAAATTACTATATAAGCATCTCAGCTTTTATCTCAAAATGCTATTTTAACTACAGTAAAATTAGTTGCTTCTTATTTTCTTTCTTTTAGAGAATCCTGAAATCCAAGAACTATGTGAGCTGTCGATTGGAGATGAATGGAAAAATTGTAAGAAACCACAAGGCCATGGTGGTTTCCTCCCCTGGCAGAAATTTCTAGAAGATCCAAAGTCACATCTGTGTAAAGCTGGGATAAATGATGACGTCACAACAGTTGATTACATAAAAACATCTGGAGCTCTGGTTGTGCGACTTGTTGTTGGTTATGTCAGTGGAGATAGACCTGAAGAGTTGTATAAGTCACTGTTTAAACATCGTGAAACAGAATATAATTTTACTGGAAGTGGAGCTGTGATCCACACAGAGCCCTCAATTGAAAAATGTCGATGCTATAAGTGTGGAAAATCAACTGAGAAGAAGACAACAACAACATGGAATGTTTACATATCTACAGCCACACACGTTGTGTTTGATCATACAGAAGGTATCTGTACAACAGCTGAATTATTTTATGATTCTGATGACCGCAAGCGTGTTAAGAGATTGTTTGTCAATTTTGTGGAAACAAGACAAATAATTGGAGATTCCTGCATATTAAAATGTACGACATGCGATGAAAAAATGTACCAAGATTTGACTGAACTGTTAACGAAACAAAGAACACTTTACGCCGCTCTACCATTGTGTAAGATCCCAACAGCTTTGATCATATCTCACCCACACGGCATGCACAAACACATCAGCTGGGGACCTTGTCAAGTCGCTGATACAGCACAAGATCAGATGTTTTGTATGAGTTCATATAAGTACAAGACAACAACTTGTCCAGGAAGTAGCGGAGCACCTGTGCTTATTTTAAATGATACATGTAATGAACGGCATTCATCCTTTGTTACATGCAATTTTCTCTCTCATTCTGGATCCAATTCTGATGGAAACTACTCAGTGGTAACGAAAGAGCCTACTCTAAAGGCGGAATCTAATATTGTGAGTAATACAATAAAAATTTCATTATATATATATATATATATATATATATATATATATATATATATATATATATATATATATATATGTGTATATATATGTATATATATGTGTATATATATGTATATATATGTGTATATATATATATGTGTATATATATATATATGTGTATATATATATATATATATATATATATATATATATATATATATATATATATATATATATATATATGTATATGTATATATATATATATGTATATTAAAATAAGATTTTACAAGAGGCTAAAAATCAAAATTTTATGGAACATATGTTTTTATTTGGCTGATATTTGAACTACTTGACTACTTGTAAATAAAGTTTACAGACCTAATTTTTGGAAATATTAATGAACATTTAAATAAACATTTAGTAATTTCAAACATTATCTGATTTATAATTTATACAAATTAATTTGATTCAAATGCGAAATTTTTTATAAAGATTAAAAATGTATATCATAATTCATACAGTTTAATTACTAGTGATATTTTAAGATTTATAATTTCATTACATATTTTAAAAATATTTCTGTTTTAAATTACCCCTTTTAAAACAAATTTTTGTTTTTTTAATGGTGTAAATAAAAATGTCTGTGTAACGTCAAACTGAAGCCATTTAAAAAATACATTGTGAACCTTTCCCTGTGTTGATGTTTCTAAATTAAGTATACAATTTTAATACATCATTCTATTAAAATATAATTTCATAACATAATATAATAAAATTATCATACAATTACAAATTATTGAGATTTGCAAAAGACAACGAGTAATTCTGGATTATGTAAAAGTGGAACATGAGCATAAATAAAGACATGCTCTAAAGGTCGGAACATCTGTCATTTTGGAGGAATGTAGGATAATTCGATTTAAGAGAATATGATATAGCACTTTATTTTAATATTTTTAACGGCACATATATGAAAGAGGAATCAAACTTTGTTCATTTTATAGATATAAAGGTGGGAGTAGGTTTTTGCTTTGATAATTTTAGGGGTAGTTTTTATTTTTTTATTTTCTGGCAGCTAGTAGATTGTGTAACATTTGGGTTTTACTATTTAAACGCATAATTTACATGTGAGTTCTAAGTGAAATGTACAATACATAACAGACATATCCCAACTACAATTATTTTACTTCTCTTATAATAATAACGTTCCTCACTTTGACGTTTGAGATCTATGCTACATTTCTTAATTTGGAAAATGTGATTAAAGCTATTTTTTAGTTTTACTGGAAGCAATGAAAAATATATTTTCATGATTACATTTTTATTATTTTCTTGACAGGAAAAGGTTAAAATGATAGTGACAAAAGAGCTTGCCAAGAGGAAGAGGACAGATTTTGTCGGTACGCATGTGTGTTTTTTTTCTATCGTGAGTTAATTATTTTGAATGGATTGAAAGATTTTATAAAAATAAAATAAATTCTATAGACCTCTGTGTATTTGCAAAAGTAATACTCCATACCACAAGGGGGATAGTAATAACAATAGAATTTTTTTGTATAAAATGAAAAAGATAATACCATTACTTACAAAAGCAATATTTTTCAGGTGGCCAATTAGAGGCTGATTTCAACAAATCTGTTACTGACTGTAAGAAAAATCCAGGTCACAAGAGTTTTATTCCTATAATAGATTTCAATAACAGCTGTCTACCTGAGAGATATCGTGATAGTGATGTAATGTTAGAATATATAAAAACTTTAGCTGCTATATCATGCCAGTGTAAAACAAAGTTTACAAGTCTTGAAAGACCAGAGTTTTATCCTGATACTCAGGTACCATACCCATTTTATAACGACAGAGGCAGGCACCTCATGAGACTTGGAACTTGTTCCATCAAGTCTGTAGTGAGACAAAACAATTCACTGTGTAGATGTCATAAATGTTGGGTTTCAGCCACTCCTAGTGAAGTACACTCTCTTATTTACGTGGCATGTGCATCACATCTTGTTTTTGATGATCGTGAAGCTCGTCAGACAAGGATTGTGTTAGGATTTGATGACAACAAAAGTCCTGGTGTGTCTCTGGACGGTTGGGAGTGCGTAGACGGTGACATAAAATCAGACACTGTAATTTTGCAATATGTAACGTGTGATCTTGAATTGGCAGACGAGTTATCTAAGATGCTAGAACGCTTGTATTATTTGGAACTGAAGATTTCATTGAAGTATTTATCTGGTGATGTAGACAAACTTGCTGTTATAATAAGTCATCCACATGGGTGCCCTAAACAAGTATCTGTTGGAGAGTGGACACAAAAGCACCAGAGTGAAGAAGATAACACTTACGACAACATCAATTGCAGGTACTGGTACACAGCATGCACTTGCCCCGGATCATCGGGTGCAGCAGTTTATGTACTCGGTCATGAATTGTCCCATATTACAAAACGCCATGTTCCAACCCACGTTCATAGTGATAATGTAGGCGATGGTTGGAATAAAAGTGGGTACGGCGTAGACAGTCTGGATACCCAACAAAGAAATAGTGATAAATGTACAACTAGTCCAAGCACATTGGAAGATATCTGAAGTGACTTGATTACAACGAATAGTTTAAACACATAAACAACGAACACCTGTTTTATCTTACCTAATCAGAACATCAAATCAAGGAAAGGTAATCTGGCTAGGATATGTAATGTCCTAGGGGTTCGCACGCCAAACCAAACTCCTGGGTTAGCAATAAAAAAAATTAAACACTCAAACATGCTGTCCAAGTCACCTAAAGCGGTTTATTTCAACATTACGTGGACTTTTTAAGTAGGTTTTTTAATTTAGCTTTATAATTGTTTACATCCTTGTTTGATGGTTGGTCATTCAATCAGTATGTCTGTGCTTCTTTCACTTCTTATGTCTCCGACGACAAAAATGTCTAATGTTTAACAAAGTGAAGTTTACATTAATCATTAAAATTTAGTTTAAATCATATACATTATATAACAAGCGAGAAATATGAGAATTACCTTATTTACTTTAATATTTAAAATCTAAATCATCCTCAACACTTTTGGGTCGTTGGGGCACCACTGAGGGTGTGTTTAGGGCTAAGTGTCGCATGCCGGCACCCACCCACCCCCATGCTTGACCATCTAGGTGCGCTCATCTTGGTCACGTCCACGTTCAATGGTACCGTATTAGTATTATTAATTTTATCCTTACTAATTTACTATTATTATTAATGATCACACAATCGGTAAATAGTGTGAACTGTTTTTAACCCTGAGAGACGACCCTTTTTGTTCCGAACGGTTATGTTTTTAAAGCTCATTTTGTTTAGCGTTAGATCTCGATTTCATTAAGAACTTAAAAAACGGCATAGATGTAGCTACTAATTGATTTTAAGAACTTAAAAATCGACTCACTGTTTCAATTTTAAAAACTCATATTGCTAAAATGTAGAAATAGTGCAAATACAAAAACAACTTCTAACAATATGCTTTTAACAAGATACAATTAGATAATTATTAATATGTAATGAGTAGGCCTATACATATGTATTTATTATTTTTGTAATGAAATATGATTATATATGAAACGTGTTCAATGAAAGATAATGTATGATTTTTACGATCATTTGACTGAGATCAATAATGCCGTTGTCACTACCATCCTTGGAGAGCTTTGGCCTGCTTGACATATATTTTCTTGTAGGACATCCGACGTCACTTTTTGAACGTCAGGACTTTAAGCTGCCATAAGTCAGCCTCCTTATCAATCCACCTTAACCCTAGTCAAGACTTTTATCCTGTCCCTTTTGGGATTTATGTTACAGCCTATATAACTTTCATTCTCTATTTGTTCGGCATTCTTTCAAGATGAGCTAACCATTGCAGTCTTCCATTTAAAAAAAAAAATCTTTGCCTCTATTGTACAGTTTTTGTACTTTTCAGACATTTATTTCTTATTTTGGGTTTTTTAGTGATTATTTTAGCGGTCATTTTTATTTACTTTACCGGGTATTTTTGTTTTGCTGTTTATTTCCAGTCCCAGCTCAGTAAATGCATTTGTATTATTGATATCATGTATTATCGATATTATTTCCCACTAATAACGCAATATATTTTGTGTGATTAAAGTGCTGGTGCGGTTTATTATACATTTAATTAATAACAGTAACATATTAATTATTTTATTTAAACAGTTGCTTTTTTAAACTGAGCAGCTTATCATTAGTTTTAACCATTCATTTCTTTTATGCGTATTAAAGTTTTGTTTTTGTATTTTGAGCAAAAAACGTACTGTTATCTATTTAGATGCGTGTCTGTATGAATTTTGTGAAATAAAATGTCAACATTGTTAAAATGTGTGATTTTTCCCTTTTAGTCTGCCCATAACCTATATACGTATAAGGCCTCAGTATCATTCGACTAATCATTGAATCTATTTCACTTCTGTGTAATCTAAGTATCAATATGTAATTACACAAATGGTTTGAGAGAAAATTTAACTTGAGTCTGGGGTAATATTGTATCGCTTCTCTGACCGTACAATTATTTTGCAAACTCTATTAGGTACTTGTGGATAAAAAATAACTAAAGACCTCTCAACTCTTTTGTTCAAGGTACGTTCTATGACTATTTATCTAAACCATCTCATATAGGTAGGAACCGGTGGAAGTACCATTTATACGTACATTTTCTTTCAAGATGGGTTGGGTTGCCTAATTGTTTTTTTTACCATGTGCTTGTTTTGTACCCCAACGATCTATAGTTGTTTAAACATTTGACATTTTGTTTTCATAGCATTTTAAATTAAGAATAAACTTTGAACATTATACTGCTTAATTCTAAAGTTGTTAAATGATGTTACATGGATTAATATTTTTAGAAACATATAGGTCTACGTTGTTAGTACTATCATAGTAATAAACCTATCACATTTTACAATAAAACATAACCTTAAAAAATATGTTTAATATTAAATACGAATCTAAGGGCGAAGAAAATAAAACTAATATATGATTTCGTCTATTTTGTTTAATTCCATAACTTTTTAAGTAGAGAAATCCTTTAAAATATTCAATTGTAGATTCTTCCAGGTGAATTCAAATACATGAAACAACCAATGCAGTAGTTTTAGACACGCAGACAAATGCATCTGTTATGTTAATATTTTCTTCAAAGTTACACATTTGTGTTACCTTTATAACACAACATTACCGCACAGTGTTTGAAGTAACACGACGCATTATTGGTTTGCAGTGTTCACTGTTTACACAGTATGATCATTAGAAATCTCTCCCTGAACTGCTTGATCAGTATGAAATATAAAATGAAATTTAAAACATGATTAACGTGAATGCAAATCATTGCAAAGTAATAAAATATGTAACCATATATGAATCTGTTGGTTGTTTGTGAAGACAAAGATAAGAGCAAGTACGGGAAATACATTATAACAAAGACAATAACGACAGCTATCATTAAGTAAGTTAGCATAAGTTCTGTTTGTTTTGTCCTGCTAGGAAGAGTGTGTTTGAATATCCATGTCTTTCTTTTTCTATATATGAAAAGTTTAATGACAACAACGACGGTTAAAAAAAGAGACAACGTAAATGGAATTGCAATAAAGAAACTGACAAAGATCAATTCTACTGATTGGGTTACTAAACAAGCTGAAACTACTGTAATCCCTGAATAACAAAGAAACAAATAACCATAATCAGTGAAAGGAACAAACACGTTTGTGTTTTGTTCTGTAAAATTTTATTAATCCTACATTTAACGCATATTTTTTCAAGAAAGCCACGAGTACTTTTTAAAATAACGTCAAGAATGTTTTATACCACAGTATGTTGCAACATATTGTATGTGCTTCTTTTGTACTGTACGTGAGTAGTTGCATGATATATTTTATCAGATATCATGTAAAGAGCTTTATTTTGTCTTAGATATCATCTACTTCTCTATATTGTGTCTCGTATATCATGTAGTGGGAGATATTTTGTCTCAGCTATTATCTAATGAGTTATGTTTGGCTCATATATAACTAAGTTTTTTTTCCAGATATATCTATAACAAGACGTGTACATCGCGTGGTATATTTTTAAAACAAAACTCGAATACTAGGCCGAGAGTCTCTACCTCATAACGCCGTCTTGAGTTCGTACAATGAGTCTACAATAATGTAATTGTAAGAAGTCTACAGAAAACAGAATAACTTAATATTTTTTACTAACTTCAGCAGCTCGCTGCATTTAACTTATATAAAAGTAAAGTAAAGTTTCCCTTTCAAACCTGACAGTCTATGGGGCAAGTGAAGTAGAGTTCACTTGTTTCTGTGACCTCGGCATATGAAGAACTAGTGTGGTCAGCACTATGCCCAGCCGCCTTTACTCTCCTTAACGTGAGTTAGGTACCCATCAGAGTTGGGTGGACTCAGGGACGGTCTACTGACTTGAACCCGGATTTTAACTCGAGACTAACGGGTTAGCAGTCCAGCTCTCTACCGCTAGATCACTCCGTCCCTTTAACTTATATATAAGGTCCTGAATCAAATAACACCAAAACAACATACACACGAAAGTATTTTTTTTATTATACAAACGACTAGGTCAGTCTATACACATTATTTACTTACGACGTATCATTGTTAGTTGAATTATGTGCTAAGTCCAGAACGCCATTGACATTGTCATTGAATTGTGTTGTGTTCATCACATCTACCAGTCGGCTGTCTTTATTCATTGTATTCATTTCTTGCTTAAAACATAATCATTTGAATTATTGTAAAAATCATTGTATAAAATAAAACAGATTTAGTATATATTTATAAATAAAATAGTTTATTAGCATCTACAAAATATGTTTTTGCTCATGGATATAACTATGGCTTTATATTTATATTTAAGGAAACATCTTGCCACACAATATTACTTTAAATATTCTAGTTTCTTTTTATTCCATTTAAATAGTATAAATTAAAATTTTATTTAACATTTAATTGTTACGTTTAAATATTAAATATAGTTTTCATGAAACACGATCAATTTTCAACTTATTGTAATGAATTAACGTAATATGTGAATATCAGTACATAAACAACGAGGGCCCACAATGTTTACAACAAATGACACAATTGCTTCTTTATACGAACGTTTATCCTATTGCACAACACCACCCTCTTCCCTTAATATGTTTCAACAACTCACCAATAAATGTCACCTAAATATCAAAGCCATCTCGTCTCGCTGACTATGCGTTGCAATGATGCGCGTGCGTGCTGTGGTCACTCTAACCTATCTCGTCACTTTCATTAGTGTTAACACTCAACCGTATGTCGACCATACTATACAAAACAAAACACTCCTGAAATATCTACGTTAAAATATTATGTCATTTTCACTGCATAAGTTCCGCAATTGGAAATTAAGGTCATCTATAGTGCAATTTAAAAAATATATATATATAGGTTAGAAAAACGAAAAAGGAAGAAACCAGCAATACAATTTTAGTCATATATATTTTTAAATATTTAATTAATATTCCTATAGGCAACAATGAGGCTAACAAAAAAAGAAAGTAGCTTACATAATTTTGTAAAGTGACGGGGCTTAAGTTTGTAGTCAAATCTTTTGACATGAAGAAAACATGTATACTAGATCTTGTATTAAAACTATTACAGTTGAAAAACTACCCGTAAATGTAAACACAAGCTAATGCAGAGCATTAATCTTGGAAAAGGGATAGCGATTACAAGACATTACCCCGCGTTCTGTTCCCCAAGTCTATTTAAACACTTGCAAATTTACCCTAAAATAATTATCACTCTGTCAATAACACACATTCTAATAGCCACTCCCTCATACAATAGTATTAACTACAGTATAAAATTATCGCTATTTTTAATTGACTCATCAGCAAATAAAGATTATGATGATAATAAGGATGATGATGATGGGGATAAATACGAAGATAAGAATGAGAAGGATGAGGATAAAGATAAGGACAAGATAATAATCATTAAAAAAGTTTTAAAAAACCCACGTTTTCTGATTGAACTAAAAAGTAGAAAATAAATGCTATAGGCCCTACATCACAATAATGCAAGCGATCACTCTACTATAAGCGAGCAAAAACGTGGGGCGCCGAAGTAAAAGTTATATTACTATTGATTAGATAATACTATTGACTTTTATTAGGGAGCTTGTAGAGAGTCAACAGTATTAGAAACTGTAAGAAAATCACGGCGCCCCACGTTTTTGCTCGCTTATAGTAGAGTGATCGCTTGCATTATTGTGATGTAGGGCCTATAGCATTTATTTTCTACTTTTTAGTTCAATCAGAAAACGTGGGTTTTTTAAAACTTTTTTAATGATTATTATTTTCTACTTTTTAGTCTTTGTCTGTTTGTTTGCATTAAAATCTTGCTATCGATTTTATCTTTTCACTTTTTTTGGGTAAACGAAGACAACTCGTAAAAAGACAACTCGTAAAAAGACAACTCGTAAAAAGACAACTCGTAAAAAACACGTTGTTTGAATACGTTACTGACTAGAACACATAGATTTGAACCCGTGTCGAGTGGGATAGCAATCGTGTGCCCAACCACTCGACCATATCGTCTCCCCCAAACTGGCCTACCTCCTGTAAGTTTAAACTCGGTTCAAGCTAAATTCTCTGCCCCTAAGCCTGTGGCGACATGTGATCGTTCGCTTCACTGCGCGCGAGGTACGCGTCGCTGGTTTTTTTTGTAATGGCTAGCAGAGGAGAATTATATATATAGATTATATAGCGGTCTAAAATGCTCAATAAAATGTTTCCATTGATCAATTTAGTAATAATAACAATTGAATATTCAATGGTCATCCAAAAGAAAGCTTCCCTGAAAATTTCAGCGCGCTAGCTAACTGGGAAGTGCCAGAAATTTCGATCGCAAGATTGGATTGGAAAGACAAACAAATAAATAAATAAATAAACACACAGAGAAAGCAAAAGAAAGTTAAAGAAAACGTGGGAAAAAAATGACAAGGCTATGACCGGACAATGGCAAGGTTAAGGTTAAAACAGGATAGAATACAGGATAGATATAGAATACATACTTAAGTGTATTGTTTAGAGTTTAGACAAACATAGTGAAACAACAAACCGATGGTCTCTCTGACCTAGATTGTCATAAACATCTCTTATATCCGCGTTATTAACAGCTGACATTTACAAACATTCAGTACTGTGTCGAGATATCTCAGTCAAAACCAGGGCGTGTCAGATATCAAATATTTACTAAAGGTGTTATTTATTTCGAATAAGCTTTTGTTTTCAACCTTATATTTATCCAAATATATAAACTAACACAACATACGATTTTTAAAACCCTGTTTTTATTTTTGTATTTACACAGTGGTAAGGTAATTAATTAAACGTGTTTGTTACTTTAGTGATGTTTTTATTATTATCAACACAGCTTATAATATTATATACCTATCAATGTCTTACACAGCTGTGACGCCGGCATTACACGGCTGTAACCCCACCCTTTCACGGCTGTAACCCCACCCTTTCACGGCTGTAATACCAGCCTTACATGGCTCTTATTGCTGGGTTACAAACTGTAACGCATTAGTGAAAACGTATTATAATTCTGGTTATTAGAGTATTAAGGAGACAGTTTTATTAGGGCATTGTGTCGTCCAATTGTAAAGCGTTAGACTGCTAACCATTGATTTCTAGTTCGGATACCGGCTCGATTCATAAGGCCGTCCCTAGATCTACACAGCTCACTTAGGTGCCGGACTCACGTATGGTAAAATAAAAATTACTGACAACATAAACCCTGAAAAAGTCGAGGTCACCTACTACAGTAGAACGTCAGGTACAAAAAAGAACTTTACTCTTAACAAATGAAATAATAATTATGCTCGTTACAGGATGGGTTGGTACTTCCTGTCGTCAAGCAATACATTGTATTATCTTTTGTTTCACATGGTTTCACAATGGGGGTCATCCGTAAATGACGTCACTCTTTTTTTGACGATTTTTACCTCCCCCCCCCCCCCTCCCCTCCGTCACACGTCGTCACAAAAAATCAGACCCCCCGCCTTAAAGTGACGTCACACCTCAAAGTACAACCCCCCTCAAAATTGCGGATGAATTTTTTTTAAACATCGATATATTTTTCCAAAATATTGTCTAAACTATTACAATTTATCAAAAGTGATCTAAAACGCGAAATAACGTCTAAAATTCGTTTTCTAACATTGCTTTTTTTATAATGCAAAAATGTGACGTCGCAACAGCTGAACACCCCCCCCCCCCCCGCCTCCCCCTCATCACGCATCGTCCTAAAATTACGGACCCTCCTCTTCCTACGAGTGTGACGTCATTTATGGATGACCCCTTGTGCGATTACTTTCGGCACATAAATTGATACGATTACTTCAGGGGTGTGTGTGTGGGGGGCGGGGGGAATCGGATGTATTACGTTTAGGTTTGAATAAATAATGCACTAGAAAATTACAACAAAGCTTCCAAATCGATTTGCTGAAGGTCATAAACATTCTATTATCAAACCATGCTATTTTGGAATTGAAATCGTATTTCCACCTTCAATGCTGTCTGTGCCGGTTTTGTCTAAATTATAAAACATGTTGGGCACATTGACTGATTACAGCATTTTATCCGATAAGGCATAGAGGCCTATTTGATATTCCGGTCATTGCGCTCTTCTTTAGAGCAAGCTGACATTACAAATAGTAATATTTGTATTGGCTCGATACGTTGAAACAGTACGGTTTTGTTCCAGCATGTCCCACTCTTACTTTAACACTTGTGTATACAAGAAGTATGTAAAATTATTCATTTAACCTTACTGGTTGCGTACATGTATGTGCCACTGTTATTAAGCACTGTGTGCAATCTTTCAATATAAAAATAATCCGGGAATGCTCTCCCCTAAACTTTCTCGAATATTCTAATATAAAATTACGAGGGATGGCAACTCAGGACATAGACAATATTTGTTATCCATTTTTAATTACTTAAACTTTTTATAATAGAATAGAATCTCGTAAAAAAAGAATTTCACACCAAGTGAAAAGTTTCCCTTTCAAACCTGACGGTCTATCTGGCAAGTGAAGTAGAGTTCACTTGTTTCTGTGACCTCGGCATATGAAGAGATAGTGTGGTCAGCACTATGCCCAGCCGCCTTTACTTTCCCAATCAGGCGTTAGGTACCCATCAGAGTTGGGTGGACTCAGGGACGGTCTACTCATTGAACCCGGATCCGAACTCGAGACTAACGGGTTAGCAGTCCAGCTCTCTACCGCTAGAACACTCCGTCCTACACCAAGTGAACGCCTAATAAAATGTGCATAAAAGTGCGGGATATTATTAGTACTTTATAAATGTACATGCGTTTTTTGAGAAATCGGAAATAGCGTAAATTAGTACTTCTGGTCAACGGAAATTACTCAAAATTTGACAGAAGGTAGAGACTTAGAATTTTTACTTACGTGTGAAATGTCACGCATCTATCTAAAATAGTACGCTAGTTATAAGCTTTTGAAAAAATTCAATGTAGAAAAAGTACCACTTCTGATTATCGGAAATCGCTCAAAAGTTTATCAGGATCTAAGATTTTGATAAATATATGAAATTTCATCAACCTAGCTGTAATGGTACTCAAGTTATCGTGTTTACACACAGACAGACACACAGACAGACACACGGACATACGGACACGATTGCAAAAGTATGTTTTTCCGTATCAGTGAGGTGTAAAACGTCGAGATATGTAAAAATCTCGATTTTTTTTGCACGATTACAATACTTTCTCTATACTTCGTATATACGAGAAAGTAAAAAATAGGCCTAATAAAAAAATGTAATTGTCTTTAAAAATCTAACTCTAGATTCTAATCATTTTATTTTGCAAATGAAATTATCTGAAATTGAAATAGATTGTATGACTCGACTTAGATCTAGAATCTGCTACTTAAGTTACATTTTTAAAGTAGTTGCTTTTTTTGTTGTAGAATACTTTAATAAACTACTCAGGCCTACTTACTATGTGCCTAATTATAGTAATATATCTGATACTGGACTGACTTTAGTTAAATTTAGAAGCAGATCAGTCGTACTGGTTTCTACTTTGTTTCCCTGCATGGCCCGGAGGGTAATAAATTACATAAAAGATGCTATTTGTGTTTGGCTGAGAACTAAGAGCAGCAATACATGTTACCTACAAAGAGATCACGTTTTATGATGGGTTAGAAACGATTGGGGGCTGGTTATCAAGTATCATGGAGTAAGAAATTGTGATGGTCGTAAATTACATAACATACCATCTCTACTGGGCTGAGAACAGTAATCCATGTTACCTACACAGAGATAAAGTTTTATGATGGGCTAGAAACAGGTGGGGACTGAGTATCATGTAGGTAGGACATTTTAATGGGGAACCATTAGTATATTGTGTTGGATCACTTCCCTCCTGGATCACGAGGGTAATAAATTACAGCAGTGATAGTTACCTCAGAAATAGATAAGCAGTTTTATTTGGGATTCTGTAGGGTTTAAGTGGTTTCACGTTTTTTACTCTCTATTGCTACTAAATCTTGTACTTAACTAAAGAATCCAGAATGTATACTAAGTAGATCTAGATTTAAATTATCTATATTACTGCATTTTATGTCAACACGAATATAACCATCTTCAATTCCTAAAAGTTTTTACGTATTGTTTATGTTCTGTGGGTGCGAGGCTCTCAATATATAATGAACATATTTTAAGACACGCCCACAGCTGCGAAGCAGCTGATTGTTTTCTCGCGGGTGTTCACCACCGTGGCGGAGGATGTAGGTATCACGTGATTTATTTCACGTGTTTGCAAGGACTCTATAGCTTAGTTAGCTAAACAGACCATTGAAAATATAAGGAACTAATTAAATTACATAAATTTAATAATGGCGAAATTGTATTTTTAGAAATGTTTATTTAAAAAGTGCACGAATATTTGTAAAATTGCGTAATAATAAAGTGTTTCACATTTAAATTAATGAAAGCACCAATATATGTATTATTGAAAATTAAAATTGTAGTTGAAAAATTACAAAATTCATTATCTAAAACGTAGAAACAGTGTTAGAAATGTTCACATATCAAAAAGAACTAATTTCTTTGAATAATAAATACATTGTCGAAAACTGTAATATAAAATACTATCACATACTTCCATAAATGTAGACAATTATATCTCACTAGACTATATAATTTACATTTTTACCATGTGGTATTTTTTTAAATATGTTTTAAAAATATTTATTTTATTAAATATGTGTAGGTCTATGTTCCTTTTGGAATAAATCATTTTTATGTTTTGCTGTTTGCAAGTTATAGTTATGACACAAAGAAAAATAAGAAACATTTATTTCAAATAAATATAGCAGTGCAAGGAAACAGCATAACGGTTTTAGCTTGCACTGTAATATTAACATTGTTTCTTCACGTAATGTAATTTCATTCAAATTTATTATACATAAATATAAATTGAGTTAAATTCTCTCATTTCATTTTTTTAGCAGTATTGTTCAGATGCTTATTTAAAAAAGTAAGTTTTAGATTGTACTGTAAATATGACATTTTCAGGCCGCTGTGCGTTTAATGATGGTACAAGAAGAAGCTGATTATAATACGCTGATGTTTTTAAACTGTACAAAATGAGCTTAAAAAAGACACCCCAAATACATAAATGTATTATATACGTATATTTCTAAGTTGGTATGTGTTGATGATTTGCGTTATATCTTAATATAATCATAAAAAATGTTCAAGATAGTTTTAAAAAATTACACTTCGGCATGGTCGAGTGGGTTAAGTTGTGGTTGCTAAACAGAAAAGTCCCGACTTTCAACCCCGGGTAAATGAGGCTCGATAGCTGGGACAGACACTTATCTAGGAGAGATATGGATAAAAATGGAATGTTTAAATTAATTATTAATAAGGTTGTGCAGTTATGATAAGCCTACATTTTGAAATTTATAAAAGTTAATTAATAATGCAACTATCTATTGTTATGATTTCCTTTAGGTTAACAAATAAAACCAAAATAAAATTTAAATGTATTTAACTAAGGAGCAACGCCCAGTGAATAATAGCTCTTTTATCTAGTTATAATTATACTTGCGCATATATCTACTTAAAAATGATAATTCATATAGTATGTTGTAAAATGTTTGAGAATGGCGTTTCATCACCTGGGGAATGAGGCATGTGGACTCGACGTTAATCTTAAGAGCGTATTAAGGGAGGGACTTAGAACATGAGTAATAATCTTATAGTAGGTAAAATGGAATAGATTTGTGCAGGCTCTTGTGTATAGAAAATTACGAAAATTGAAAATGCTTTTCATGCGTTCACAGCACTCAGCAAAGCTTCAAAATATACACTCAGTCAAAAAAAAAAAAGTAAAAGTAATAGCTGCTAAGTAAATAATAAAAACAAATTATTGTTTGAATAAGCATGGCCTAAAGATTTAGGCTTCAGATGATATCCATGCATCTTCTTTTCTTGCTAATGTTATACACTTAGTAATTCTCAATGTCGAGCTCTGTAAATCAATATACGTCCACGTTTAAACATAGTGAATGTGAATAGGTGCAATAAAATATGCTGTTCAGCAAAACTGAATCATTTTTAAAGAAAACTTTGATAGGGAACTATATAGGTGTACTTGTGTACTTATTTCGTAATAGTACTGATTTCTATGAGTCAGATTAGGTATAGCGATGAATTTTTTATTCTAATATATCGTAACAGCTAAATTATCATAAATATAAATTAAAAACATAAATCAATAATCAATAATTAAGTTAATAAAAAAGTGCAATTTGTGTAAATCTTTGGTTCGCACTAATAGCTAATTTTAACGAAACAAAACAATTATTGCTTTACCATATTGAGATGGATTTCTCACACCGCTGTACAGCACATCTAATGTGTCTTCACTTCCAACTAAAAATAAAATGATAATTTTCTTACTTTATGTCTTGTTATATATAATTGCGTCCATTGTTTTGTTTACCTTAGTAACATCTGTGTATTTACCTTCTGGAGTTACTTTAACAAGATCTTGTGATCTGAGGTGTAGCTCGAGAAAGTTCTCTATAGACCTACTTCTTATGAAGTGTTAGAATAAACTTGATTTGTTTCTAAGTACTACGATTTGAGTAATGTAACAAATTTGATATTTAAGAATTTTAACAGCCAATCTTTTTGGAATAAAACTAAAGATTAAATCTGTTGCTAGTCGATCTCGAGGATGCTGTTAACCATTATGGGAATTTATACTATTACCATTTCAGCTATTGTTACTGCTACTGTTACTGTTACTGCATATAAATAAATAAATACATAAATATATGTATATATATATATATATATATATATATATATATATATATATATATATATATATATATATATATATATATATATATATATATATATATATATATATATTGGTATATACAAGAATACACGAGTAAACGTTTGTGGAATATACATTTTATCTATTTAATATATGTAGCTGTAATTTTACCTGACAGATACGAGTTTGGAGATGTACATATTCGAGTGTAACCGTTTTCAAAGATTTTATCTAAATCTGCGAAAAGAATTTCAAAAATTATTTAGTTAAGCTACTTCAAAGGTACATAAGAGTATTTTAGAGATTATATAGGAATAATTGTACGTTAAATAGCATTTACACAGTACGTGTAATTTATACGTGTTCGAATACTACTCTTGGTAGATGTTTCTTAAAAGCCAATACCAGGAGTATATTTTAAGTTTGGGGGACGAAATTTCAAATCTAATTACAGGATCATTGTATTCACAAGTTTCTATCAACGTCTACCTATTGTGCGTACATGTAGATGGCATTTTACTCTATTTTTGTAAGAACAAGACATCATGAATACTGTTTGAGTTAGTTTACTCTCAAATTATGAGTTATCTCCATTATTATAATGTTGTTTTGGATTTCTAAACTACATAATATAACGTATGTGCCATTTCAGGTACGTGGAAGAGATTTCATATAATGGTACACGATTTAATTCGCTTGATTACTATGCAATTTCAAAGATTCTCGATGTCAGAAGTAGTAATTTATTCAATTTTATATCACTTTGGTGCGTACTTCTATTCTCTTGAAGTTTGGATTAGACAGTGTATAATTACAAGCCTTTATTTAAATAGCTTTCTTTTGTTTGTAGTGCTCGTCGTTGGCATGGAATAAATTCTCGATTACAACGCAATATGTTATAAATGAGGACTAAATTGGATCGTTAATTAAGTTTTAAGAATATTAATAAAGTTTTCAATAAAGAGTATTAATATTATACATACATTGTTTGTGTTTATTTGGTTTCCAATTGTTTTTAGTCGTAAAACAAAATTTAAGTAATGAAAAAAAAAACCGCAGTAAAATAAAATGAAAAAGCATTATTAACAAGCTATTATATAATTATGCGATAAAAAGTAGGAAATAAATAATTGTTGTTCAATATAAATGGCTTAATAAACAACCAATATGTTAATAATTTTTTTTTCAAAATATGTAGTTAATTTAAAAAAAATCATATTGACCTTCTTCTGATGGATTTGTCACACTCTCGTAGATCGCTTCGACTTTATCTGATCCACAACCTAAAATCAAATTCAAAGAACATACATTTCTTAATCAGAATAATTTGCATATCTTTTGGTTAAATTTGTTAGAGGTGTTTTTAATAAAACATTCATTGATAGAAAAAACTCATGTTTACACACTCAGTATGTATTCGTGAAAAATTTCATTCAAATTAATGATAATTTTTTGTTAACAATTTGTATAAGTTTCCATTCAAGCCACCTTGCAGTACTTAAGGCTATATAATTTAAAAAAAAAAGATTTGATGTGGTGTATGTTTATAAATGTTCATTGTTGTATGCAGATTTTCTTTCATGCATCTCACTACCCCCTCCCCCGGCCAATAAAAAAGATCGTATTGAAAAAAATGTATACTATATATAGTGTCCATCCCCTGAAAATATGATGTGCACCCACCCAGAGGTTTCAATATCGGAAAATAAAACATGTATGCAAACCTTAATTCTTTAAACATTTGATTGTATTCGATGCTTTCTTTTGTCTTAGTATGGCATTGTAACTGTCCGTAGTCCACTCTGTTAAAAAACAACGTTATTTTTATCATGTCAAAAACAAAAAAATGTTATTTATTGCATTCTGATTTTGTAAGAGTTTTACTGCTAAAATGAGTTGGTGAAAATAAGGAACCTTGAATGGCCACTTATCATGAAATTATTGATTATAATACATTTATTTCAAGAAAATTGGGCATATGATCCATGTTAGCTGTATGAAAATCTTTCGAACTTTCAATCTTGAAACCTTTTATTTCCTTCAAAGTTTTATTGTGTCTTTTGTGACTTTGTAATTTTCCTCAGTACACTCTTTTAAAAAAAAATGTGCCATTATTTGTATTATGTCAAACAAAATACAAAATCTCATGCGACACAGCTAATGCCACAATGTGATGGCCGCGTCTCCGTCTAGGGTCAACTAGCTGTTTTGAAAGAGGGGTTTGAGACGTGGGCAACATTGGGTTCTTTTTAGCCTTCTACCTAATCGTTGTGTGCTGATTTCCAAGGCCAATTAAGTTATTATTATTATTGTTTTAAATAGTACTGTTGCTATTTTATTGTATTACTAGAGTACACGTCGAACGTTACTGCGATCTGGTTCTACACACCAAAATGTCGATAAGTCGATAAGTTATTGGGTGGTTTCATCAACGCGTTATCCATTTAACATTTAGTTATTTTACCTTATTATTCTAGAAATGAGTTGTATAAGTTGATTGATTATATTTCTTGAGCGTAATTTTTGGGGTCCATGTTTGTCTTCTCTACAGCGCATACCTCCCAGGGCTTGCTGTATGTTAACTTGAGTAAACATTGATTAACTCAGTAATAGTGATGTAGAACACATTTCGCCACTCCATACCGATAGTACCATTTTAATTCTTTTTATTGCAGAAACCTTACCAGGAGTGTTCTCAAAGTTTAATGGCGATCGAAAGAACGGTGTAGTATAGGATAGAAAATCCACCTTCAGACATAGTTTCATTTACATAATTATTATTATTTAGATTATTATTGTTAATATAGTACTTACTAGCTTTAGCACATCCAAAAAAAAACAAAAATCCTACAACAAACCCAAATCCAAATTGTAATGTAACATTATATCCTTCCAGTTTTACTAAAATAAAATATGAGTTGAATTATTAATAGCATAATATTAATTTTAATGCAATTTATGTACAAGTATTAATTATAAGAAACTGAAGTAAATGAATATAACCTTTTTTAGAAAATAAGGTGTTTTTCTCATAGTATGTATACATATAAACATTCATATATATATATATATATATATATATATATATATATATATATATATATATATATACTTGTATGGTTGGTCCTTTTATTCAAATATATACTTACATCTATTTATTGTATTGGATATTATCTTTCGAAGATAAAAAAATATTACGCAATACATCATATAATTGTATTGTTAAGAAATGAACTTACAATTTAATGAGCTTCGAAAATAATATACATTTATATATAATACATTATATATATAATATACATTTATAAAGGTTATTAAATATTATTTTACAATGAGTTCTTGTCGCATAATATCTTTTTTGGAGAATAACAGTATGCTAATTTCCTTTAACTGTAAACTCTACAATTTTATTCGTGTTTATAATTTCCTTATTAGTAATACATTTGTAAAGGTATCTGAATTTTAATTTAAAAAAAACAATTAACGTAATAAAAATTAGAGATTTGAAAATGTGTGCATTTTATTGCTAACTTTAATTACTTAAAAAATATTTTTATTATAAAATATATTCCTATTTAAGTAAGCTTTTAGATATGCTCGAGAATCATTAAGCTACATCTATAAAACCGAATCATTGCATTAAAACAAACAAAAGAGTGGTAATTTTTATGTATAAATGTAAACGATTCGATGTTATGTAGGTTTTCGCTCTGCCAGAAAATGATTAATTGTCATCTTTATGATTTTAATGAGATTTAGGCTTTACTTAACCATTTAAAAATAAAATGAACTTAACACTGGTAAAAGTATATCGCATTTTGTTTGTTAAAATTTTCGAGTTACATTGGTGAGAAATATATTTTATATCGACAAAACGATTAAATAAACATTTTAAATGATGTTTTCAACAATATACACATTTACATTGTGTTAACATGATATGTTGGGACAGTTTATAATTTGACCTAACATTAAACGAAACACATTTATCATTACTGCTTTTAATATTTGTTCAATTTAATTCGATCTTTAAGAGCTATACAAAATGTTAGTTTTCAATTTTATTATCGGATGCAAATCAATTACTGGAATTAATTTAAATGATTATTTACGTATTTTATTTCAGCTGTCATCAATTAGAGCTCATGAGAATACAGACCAAAAATACTTGCATTCGACTTGAGGTATGTTTTCTGCTATTTCTTGAACTGCTAAATCAGAAAACCCTTTGCAATAGTAAACTTTCGGTAAATCTGGGTGTAAGAAATATGTTCTTGTAACAGTAAATTGATTGTTGCACTAGACAAAAGGGGCTTTTAAGTACAATGTTTCTCTTAAGTTATAAGGAACAATGATTAAACAAATAAACCATAGGAAGTTAAAAATTATTTGTATATATAATATATTGTTATTATATTACTTACTAGTTTTTGCCCATCCAATAACATACAATAATGCAAATATCGAATCAGCACACACCAAATCAAAGTACAATGTTACATTACTTCTTCTTTTATACATTTCTTAAATAATATATGAGTTGATTAATTGATTGCATTAAACTAAACCGGGAGTAATCTCCCCTAAATTTTCTCGAAAATTATTCAATAACACTACGGGGGATGTCAACTCGGGAAATAGACAATATTTTAATCCATTTTAATTACTTAAACTTTTAAAATAGAATAGAACCTCGTAGAAAAAAGAATATTATTAGTGCTTTATAAAAATTCACATGCATTTTTTTAGAAATCGGAAACAGACTAATTGACTACATCCTTTATAAAAATTCACATGCATTTTTTTAGAAATCGGAAATAGCCTAAATGACTACATCCGGTCGACGGAAGTTACTAAAAATGTAAAAAAAAGGCAGGGAATTATATCTTTTACTTATATCTGAAATTTTATTTATGTATCTGGAATAATACTCAAGTACTAGGCTTTTGAAAAAAAATGAAAGTAGAAAAAGTTCCACTTTTGGTAATTAAAAATCGCTGAAAAGCTAATAAGAATCTACAAATTTGATATAATAATTATACTTTAGACATATAATAAAGCACAACTATTAAAATAACTATATAGAAAAGAGTGGGTCAATATGTTATGTATTTATTACCTTTACTAAAATTTAAGAATCGACCCACGCTTTTCTTTATTCTTATTTAAATAGTAGAGCATTATCATCTATTTAAAGAAAAATATACTTTCTAATTTTAGTGCATTATCATACAAACACTTGTTATTAAAACAATGTTACTATGGCAAAGCCAATGCTATACAATTAATAATAATAACATTTCCTCAGCTTCGTGTTCATAGAAATAATAAATCGAACTGTTGGAAGAAAAAATTCTTTTGGACAAGAAATATATTTTTGTAGGTATATATATCAAACATCGAAGAAAACTACTTGCCTTTCAAATCTTCTTCTTTAACAGTCAAAATACTTTCGCTTTTCCCTCTAACGGAGACTTCGTTGCCGTATTCGTCAAACCAATTGACAAAACCATCACTTCCGCTATCTATTCTTTTACACCAAACGGGTAGACTTCCTCCAGTTTTATTATAAAAATCTATTGGGTTATTGCTTCCTTTTAAGATACTAAGGATAACTGTTTCTGGTATTGCTGTAAATATATTTTAGTTTCATTTTAAAATCAATTCAGAAATGCTGTATACCGTAAAAAATTAAGCAGGAATAATCTTCCCTAAACTTTTGCAAACTCGGGATATGGACATGATTTTTAATTAATTTTTAAACCTTTTAAAATGGAATTGAATCTCGTAGAAAAAGTATATGCGCACCTAGTAAACAGCAAACAATGTGCGTATAATAATACTGAATATTAGTACTTTATAAATGCATATGTATTGTTTTTTAGAAATCGGAAATATCTTTAATGTAAAACATCCGGTAACCGGAAATTACTCAAAATTGAAAAGAAAACAGATCATTAAATCTTTTATTTATATGTGAAATAGTGTCTATAAATCAGAAAGAATACTAAAGTTATACGTTTTAAAAAAAAATAAAAGCGAAGAATAGTTTCCTTTTCTAGTTACCAGAAATCGCTGAAAAGTTGATACAGAGCTACACAGTTGATATAATACTTATATATGAAATTTCATCAACCTAGCTCTAACGGTATCAAGTGATCATGTTAACAGACAGATGTACAGACACAAAACACACATAGACATACGGACAAAATTGCATAACTAAGTTTTTTCCGACTCAACGATTTGCGAAACGTCTGAAAATCACGATGGCGATTGTATGCATGATTACAGTACTTTATCTATACTTCGTGTACGAGACAGTAAAAGGTAGGCCTACTGCTAAAAATTTACCCAAAACATTTACATGTATAGCTAGCAGAGGCGTATCCAGGTTTTCCTTGTAGGGGGAGCGAAAAGAGCAAAAAAGGCGCCAAATTTTTAACACGTTCTATATACGTGTATTATATATATATATATATATATATATATATATATATATATATATATATATATATATATATATATATATATATATATATATATATATATATATGTATATATAAAATTACTATCTGTATGTTATTACTAAGCTATGATGTAAAATAAATTGAAAGTAGCACTCTGAAGAAATAAGAAAAACACAGAATGTAGGCCGACAAAACAAAAATTGTATCAATCTAAACAAAAAATATATATATATATACACACACTACAACCAAAAACAATGAACGTAACACAATCTGTTTTGTAATTCTTGTAAAAAATAATTTCTTACATAATAATTCCTGGGAAATTATTTAAGACAAGTGAAATAGGGGGCTCCCGGTCAAAAACCCCCCGGACATAAACCCCCTGGACATAAACCCCCCGACATAAACCCCCTGGACAAAAACCCCCTGCGACATAAACCCCCTGGACAAAAACCCCCCGCGATATAAACCCCCTGGACAAAAACCCCCCGCGATATAAACCCCCTGGACAAAAACCCCCCAATTGAGGTTTATATAAGGAAAAACCAAAGATGACGAGAAACAAAATTAATATAAAATTATTAATTTCAAAGTCAATCATAATAGAAATTGGTTGCAGGTTTGTGTTTAAGACCGTTAGCTGCTGTAAGAGTGTGTATGTTTCCTGTGTTTTATTTTGAAGCAAGGCATAAACACATGGAACAGAGCTTCCATTGACCAATGCATGGACTGTGTACAGTTGTGAAAACAATACAGGAGCTGTTTTGAATGTACCATCCATAAACCAGTGCTGATTAACCTCCAATAACCTAAGGTTGTCCTTGGTTCCAAACAAAAACATCCTACCTTTTGATTTGGCACCGGAATTGAACAGAAGAAATTGTTGTCCATCTTGTGTCATTGTATATTGTTCAGGAATGATTATATCATCAACATTCCTTGGATCAGACAGTGGGTGTTTTAGTGTTTGACGTTGACGCCTGATGTTACGCCGTATGTGTGGAACCAAGGGCAGCTTGGCCTTGGCATCTCCACTAATCTCCACTAATCGTAGTAATGGACTGAGTGATGATCTGCTGGGGTGTTGCTTCCGTTTCTTCTGCCAGTTGTTTATCTGCTGCACTACTTTACACACTTCCAGTTGAAATGGATCTGGTCCATGCGAATGTTCATTACATCGTCCAACAAGCTGTTCACCATGAATCTTTATTTTTGCTTTGCATTCTGCCTTGTTGCGTCTTTTGGAACACTCAAATGACACAACGCCGTTCGCCTAATCTTTTTGCTTGACATAAACATAGCCTTCAAAAATCACTTTTAAATTTCCTTTATTGGACTGAACGAACTCCATTCCAGAAAATATACGATTTGTCGAGAAATAAATTTGATTTTATATTTATACCATGGTTCTGTATGCCAAGGTGGATATGAACCAAGCTTCCGCCGGTGAATCCCTCACATCTTTTGAATTGTTAAGAATGTGTTGCTTTGATCCGCACGGCTCCCACATGTGGATGACCTATATCTAAGGTGTTGTCGGTGCCCGATCTTTGATCAAATACAACTAAAGTCACTCCTTGATTTCTAAAAGCATTTTTTTAGGTAGAAACTATTTTCTTAGTCGTAAAAAATTAAATTAATTTTAATGTATTTTTTTTTAATTTCTTGGTTCACATCATCGTTATTATTTCTTTATATAAACCTCAGTCCGGGGGTTATTATCCGGGGGGTTTATATCGCGGGGGGTTTTTGTCCAGGGGGTTTATGTCGCGGGGGGTTTTCGTCCAGGGGGTTTATGTCGCGGGGAGTTTTTATCCAGGGGGTTTATGTCGGGGGGTTTATGTCCAGGGGGTTTTTGTCCAGGGGTTTTTTGACCGGACACCGAAATAGGGGAAATAATCACTCTCTTAATATAAATATGTATATATCTACACATTTAATTAGAAATGTCAAAACAAATAAATAATTACTTTAGATTATAATGAAATTGTATAACACTATTCGTGTTTACAAAATGTTTTTGTCTATAATCAGAATTTAATATATCGTCATCATAAATGCTAAAGTATTACAGCATAATGAAAGTTTTTAAAATCAGATATGGTATAAAACCACGCTTTTCGAAATAATAGAAATAGATTCGGAATAACAGCCCACGTTTAACTAAATATCGGTCTTTTAGTTCAGATCATATATATTTTAATTAACTACTGCTTCTTTGTGTTCTTTAAAGATCATTTTTTTTTAAAATAGTGATAGGTATGGGTTTGATCACTGTATTGATCACACACCTTTTTACTGGTAATTGCAAAAAAAAAATATTCACTGAGTTTTACGTTTAAAAAGCTAATTTTCTGGCGGCATGGTATTTTGGTACATCAATACCCGTTTTTCTACATGTACTTAACAGATCAGTTCGGGGTGGGTTGGGGTGGGGTGGGTTCAACTTCATTCACCACTATCCGTTCACTTTAGGTCAATTATCGAACCCGGTGTATACCTAAGTGTGACATTAATGTAGCTGTACATAATTGTGGTGGTGAGGGTGGGAGGGGGGGGGGATAACCAACTCAGAGTGAACATAGCGTCAGTTTTTAGATGACTGTTCTAAACATACATGTATATTACACAAATATATATTACACAAATATATATTACAGAAATAGATTTAAATAAGTAGCAGTAGTTATATGACAATATTTTTTTACAGAGGGGTCTATGGGGGAGGGGGGTTGTAACTGTTTCATATAATTTGTAATCGTAATCACTATCGCCCAAAGTGTAAGAATACTACTACTTCATCGTGATGACGTCAAAATTTCCCCACCACTACGCAATTAGCTCATAAGTAAATTTAAATAGAGGTCCACATCAGTTGTATTTGTTTCTGTATTGTAATTTTTTTAAAAATTATTCACACGATTCAAACTCTATATATAAAGTAATTATGTGTGAAGTTTTATGTATAACATTTTCTATTTCAATTATTCGTAAGCAAATACATTATACAGTTGCCTTAAACTCAACACCCCTCTTGCCAAGTGGTACTACCGTAGAGGTTTTTTAAACATTGCAATTCATCGTAATGGTTATTTTTAGAATGGCAAACTGAAGCAGCTGTTAATACGTGTTGTAAACGTAGACACCACTAAACTAGTACAATAATGCTTAATTGCTGCATGAAAAGAAATCTTGTGATTTACATAGATGTGTCGACCAAAATTTTTTTTACCAAATATCATTGTTTAAAACTTTGAGTTTAAAAAGTTTCCAAAAAGGCGCCACTTTGCTGAAAATTGCCAGAGGGGGAGCGGTCGCTCCCCCTGCTCCCCCTCTGCGTACGCTACTGATAGCTAGTTATACGCCAAAGTAAAATACGCTAGTGCTTATTGCGTTCAATAGAAGACGAAGTAAGGAATAGGCTTGTAACATAACGTGACGTAACGTAGAATAACGTAACGTAACGTAACATAATACATTGTGTACTGATACTTTAACTAATGATCAGACAACAAACATTTACTTATTTATATACAGGGGTCGGCGTTGTCGAGTCTAAAGATCGAACCCAATGGCAGATGTGGCTCGACAGATGGCACAGCAACTATTCAAGGAAACGACTGCTACATTTTAGTTTGGTCTTGGTTGTCGCATAACCAATTGATACGTATACTTAATTGTGTTGGATGGAATCCATTCCAACAATAAAATGAAAAACGCGGAAAGAAATTATAAACAGATGCTGATATGTTAAAAATAATTTGTTTTACAAAGTAGTTTTAAAGTTGAAAATTCGGGGGAATTTAGCAATATTAGAAATATATGGTCAAAATTGAGAAACATGTCAATTAATTATGCGTACACTCATTTAATATTGGTTTTCTTCTATGTCCACATATACTTATTACTACATTGTCAATACCGAATCCGTGTTTAAGTTAATAGAGGTTCCTTGAGTCCACCCAGCTTTGACGGGTACCTAACTAAAGTTATGGAAATCAAATGCGGCTTGGTATAATGCTGACTACACCCTCCATTTATATACAGTGTTCAAGAAACATGAACTGTACTTCATCTCCCAATGGATCGCTACGTATAAAGATGTATTTTTACTACTTTTTGGAATATCAATAATTGGTTTAAATTGTTATGTTTATTGCCACCTTTAGCCTTCAGCCACACAATCAATCCATCTATTTTTTTTTACATAAAAGATAATGCATTTTATAATTTACTTACACATCCATCTAATGTAAATAAGTATTTTCTTTTAACTTAACTAAAAACGTGTGTATTTACTTGCGTGTGCTGATGAACACAAACAATACAGAAATAATGGCATGCACAGCAAAAACATTCTGGCTTTAACAGCAGTAGGTCATTGAATGAGAACAAGCTTTCATTTGAATTGGTAACTTCACTAAATATAAATCAATTTTGTTTAGTTTACTTAAAGCTTGTTGCAAGTTGTGATCAATAATGTGTTGGCTGCATTGTATCATCGATATCAATAATATAAATGATGGGAAATCAGTGTATTGATTTACAGAATGGTGCCAATCGAATGTAATCAATATACAGTCCTTTGTGTTCGATAATGGGTCGTCCATAAATGACGTCCTACTCGTAGGGGGAGGGGGGGGGGGGTCCGTAATTTTGTGACGGTGTGTAATGAGGAGGGGGGGGGGGGCGATTTGATGGTGCGACGTCACAATTTTGCATTATCAAAAAGCAATGTTAGCAAACGAATTTTAGACGTTATTTTGCGTTTTAGAAAACTGTTTTAATAAATTGTAATAGAAATTGATTAAAATACTCTATTTTGACAGAGTTCAGATAAGATTTTGGAAAAATATCGATGTTTTAAAAAAATTTCAACTGCAATTTTGAGGGGGGGGGGGGGGGGAGGGAGGGTGTAAGCTGAGGTGTGACGTCATTTTAGGGGGGTGGGTCTGGCTTTTTGTGACGACGTGTGACGGAGGGGAAGGGGGGAGGTAAAAATCGTTAAAAAGCGTGACGTAATTTATGGATGACCCCTAACATTATATGTATTATACCGTGCTTATTTGATCGATGCTATTAATGTAAATGTATTTTAGTACCAAGCAGCTGAGGCTTCTTTCTTCGGAACAACAGCCCCGCTATTGGAGAAAACTTCAATTATGCGATAGGACAAGCTATGGTTACCATTCGGTAGTTTCTTCAACAAAAGCTGGCATTAAATGTAATACTTAGATTTCCTTTTATAAAAGGCGAAAGAGCGATCACATTGCATTGGTTACTCAATTTTACTTAACGTATTGCCCGTGTACGCGCTTTAGCGATTTCACTACTCTGTGTGCATTGTATGCATTCATTTTATAACGCGCCAATAATCTACATTTTTAAAAAATAATAATAATAATACAAAATTCAATACCATAGCTGAATGTGGTCTACAGTATCTTAAATAACCTTGTTTATAAAGCTAGACACAAGAACAATTACTAGATGAAAAAGATTTACAAGGGCTTCTTCTTCTTCTTCGTTCTTAATTTTAAGTGTTGGAACGTATCGAGCCTAATCTGCAATAGGGTTTGAACTCAATAATGAGCTTTGCCGACTTAACCACGCCTCCAACACAATTAAGTATACGTGTCAACTGGTTATGCGCCATTGAGGCGATTGACTCAGATTTTACGCCTTCCCAAGAGTATTCTCAACAACTTCTCAATATTTCATGGCGATCAGGTAAAAGAGGTAGTAATGCATCAAAGGGAGACAAAAAAGACGCACATTGCTGTATATATATATATATATATATATATATATATATATATATATATATATATATATATATATATATATGAGCATAGACGTATTCACAGGAGACGAAATTGAAATTACTTATTATGTAGGACTGGGCTGTCAATTATCCCTAGGTCATTCCAGCACTATCAATTTCCCCTAACCAAACCTGTACGTTGCATCCAACCCACTAATCTACGGTAAACATTTATCCTCCGACTTCTAAATTAGTCTATACTTAAAATACCTGAATGCCTGTTGAAAATTAGTCAAGGCAGCAGAGGACCGAAAACAATGACAGTAAGTTATGAGAAAATCAACTGCGGAGCCCAATCGATGCCTAGAATGGTTAAAGCACGATTGAGAAAAGTAGTGATACTTTAAATTATAGAGATAGTAATCAGCAAATATGTGGTCGACTGTCAAGTGAACTAAGGGCAAAGTAGTAATAATGTTGTAGTAGCTAATAACAACAAACATTATCGTAGTAGCTAATAACAACAAACATTATCAATGCCAGTAGCCAAGTCTGATGACCACTTGACTTTGCAAGGATTTACAGTCGGCAAGTAAACTTAAAATGCTAATCAGGTGACTACCGGTCAACTCAATGCCCGCAGTTTACAGTTTGTGAAAAATTAAAAGTTTCTTAATAAATCAAGCGTATGCTACATGTGAATGTATTAGTCTTTAGAAATACTTGGGACATTGATAACAAAAAATACGAGTTATAACAAATGGTATAGCAGTAACATAAAATAATGAAGTAAGTAAATGATTCAAAACCAGAGCACTTAGAAGTAGGACCGACGGCCCTCAACTCCGCGTGCGGTACCCAGTAAGAGAGAGTCAGAAGAGAGTAATTTCTTGGTGTCCTTCCCCTTAAATCATCAGTACTTTGTGTATCACGTGGTTAGACTCTCCATCCAAACTGGACAGTGTGTTTGGTGTACACGTGTTGGTCAAGCCAATGATATGATTGGCCACAAAGCTACATGAATGAAAATTTAAAAAGCCTTGCTTGAAAGTTTCAATATTTGACGACGGTTAGACAGAGGGATCAAGTAAAATAAAAGCTTTGAAAAGACGACGTAATTCTGTCTATGTAGAAGTGAGGTAGCTATATAAAGTACTACTTTTTAATCGATTTCATACTATTTTAAGAAAAAACAAAATGGGTGAAAATGTAGCATTTGTTTGAGTAAATAATCTATTCAAGATACCTTCACGGCATTTATAAATTGACACATATGTGTACATAAAAATCGACTTGTTTATCCTTTTTCTGACTGGAGTAGCTGATGGTGTTGTAGTACCTGCCACTTTGTGGTAGTACGTGTAGTTATAGCTGTTGTGGTGGTAGCTGGTGTGGCGATAGACAGTGTAGTTGTAGCTGGTGTGGTGATAGACAGTGTAGTTGTAGCTGGTGTGGTGATAGACAGTGTAGTTGTAGCTGGTGTGGTGATAGACAGTGTAGTTGTAGCTGGTGTGGTGATAGACAGTGTAGTTGTAGCTGGTGTGGTGATAGACAGTGTAGTTGTAGCTGGTGTGGTGATAGACAGTGTAGTTGTAGCTGGTGTGGTGATAGACAGTGTAGTTGTAGCTGGTGTGGTGATAGACAGTGTAGTTGTAGCTGGTGTGGTGATAGACAGTGTAGTTGTAGCTGGTGTGGTGATAGACAGTGTAGTTGTAGCTGGTGTGGTGATAGACAGTGTAGTTGTAGCTGGTGTGGATAAAGCTGTCGTTGTGCTAACTGGTGTAGCTGTAGGTGGTGTTTTTTAGTTGATGTGGTGGTAGCTGGTGTGGTTGCAGCAAGTGTACTTGTAGCTGGTGTAGTTGAGGATAGACTCGTGGTAGGTGTGTAGTTGGAGTTGTTATGGCGGTAAGTGGTGTGGTTGTTGTCAGTGTAGTAGTTGCAACAGGGCATTTCGTATTAGCTGAATCTGGGCAGAGTAAGACATTAAGATTTAGAATTTACTTTTCCAGTTGTTGGTTTTATTCTTGGGGTAAATGATTTTTCTCTCATACCGGTAAAACCTGTTTGAGAAGAGTTCTTACGTCAATCAGACTACAACACGATCTGTAGAATAGCACATTTCGCAATTATAGCATCACGCACTCGACCTACTGTTTTATGCTAGGTTTGTTACCAGTGTTTCTTCCAGACTTTTTTCTCCGGGGGGGCACTTGAAATTTTTTTTTTGGGGGGGGGGGGGGCGGTAGACTATCTTCGGGGGGGGGGGGGCGGACACTGCTAAAAGTATATATTTTTTATATAAATTATATAAATTTCATTTCGTTCGGGGGGCGGTAAAAATTTTTCGGGGGGGGGGGGGCTTCGTCCCCCGAAGAGATGCCTGGAATAAACTCTGTTTGTTACGTTTACTCACCTACACCACATAGTTGAGGATTGTGTCGAGATTTCAAAAACCGTTCACCGAGCACGTGACTGATTAAAAATAGATGCTATAGTATTTATAGTTAGGTATAGCTTGGTGGTAACTTAACTGTTAAGAAATGTAACGCTTTAAAACATGGATTTTAATTTTATTTTTATTTACTGTATCATTTGAATGATTACATATAGAAACACAAAACCCATGGGCGCCTAGAACTCAATGTATTTGATATTACGGAATTACCAGTGGTATTAAAAGATTTTGCTATTTTTTCTTATCCATTTACTTTATTTTAACTCAACATACATAGTCAGTTTTTACCTCCATATTGATTTCAGATTCCGCTTTAAAAAATTCAAAGCTTTCTTGGTTATGAGTAGAACACATTTATACATTCCTTAACAAATAATATTTTTGGTATTATGGCCATTTATACGTTTTTCTGTTAGCGATGCTGGCTGAGTAAATGCTAGATGAGGCATTACTTATTTCTTGTCTCAATTGTAAAGTTATTGTTTAAGCTTAAAAATTCGACGTCTATAACCCCAGCCTTACACGGATGTAACCGTAGCCTCACACGGATGTAACCACAGCATACACAGCTGCATACCTAACTCATGTGACCACAGCTGTAACAAATCATAGGAAATGCAACCATTACTCTTAAGATTAAATAATTATCATTAAAAAAGTTTGAAAAACCCACGTTTTCTGATTGAACTAAAAAGTAGAAAACAAATGCTATACAGCACAATAATGCAAGCGTTCACTCTACTGTAAGCGATGAAAAAGTGGGGCGCCGAAGTAAACGTTTTTTATCGGTCATTGTTAATATAAGATGTAACAGTTATATTACTATTGATTAGATAATACTATTGACTTTTATTAGGGAGCTTGTAGAAAGTCAACAGTATTAGAAACTGTAAGAAAATCACGATTGGTAAATGTTTCAAGTCGCTAAGTGGACTGGTTGCCGAGATATGTTCGAGGGTATTTGGCTTTTCCGGGAAATCCAGGAAGGAATTCCGGGAATTTTTTTGGCCTATGTTCATCCTCGGAACTTGCTAAACATATTTGCTTTTGGAACTAGTCCTTGATATTGCTTCGTTGAGGAGGAGATACGACTTAAAGGCTGCGGACACACATCCATCCAGAAATGACGAGTTAATAATCGCAATCCCAGTATGGAAATTGCGCTAAAAATAAACTAACTAGGGAATTATTTTATGTTGTATGATGGCAACCAATATAGAAAGAATTGTTTATATAATCATAAAGCCTTACAGTCAAATTCGGATTAGTAGAAAACTGGTTTGAATATGAAGGCTAGCTTTATGATACAATGTTTCATATTTGGCCTCTTCAATGGCCATTTTACAGTTGAAAAGTTGGATGAGTTTTGGTGTCGTGGAATATGGGTGGAAATAATGTAAATTACATTATTGACAATCCCGATAGGGTGTGTGTGTGTGGGACAGGGGGGAGGTGACACCATGATTTAAACATTCAAACCAGAGAGAAAACAATGCTACACCCAGCAGTGGCGTAGCGAGGTCGGGTGTCACCCGGTGCGGCACTTAATGTTGTCACTTAATGTTGTTATGGCGGGAGGTAACTCTGTATAACTTTATTGAATGAAAGCAGATTTGTGCTAACTCCCTTTTATAAAAATGCTATCAATATTTTTGTGTTAAATTAGCTTACACAATATATATATATATATATATATATATATATATATATATATATATATATATATATATATATATATATATATATATATATATATATATATATATATTAACTAGCAGCCGCCATGGAAATAGTATTATTTTTTTACAAAAAAAATTATAATGCACAAAAGGAGGACCCATCCGTAGTTTAAAATAGCTATGTAATAAATGTTAAAGTAAATTGTAAAAGTTTTTTGTTAACTATGTGGGATGACACAATAATTGTGAAACTATGGTTCCATTTATTTAATAAACACTTCAAAGTAGACTTTGTTTAGCCATTTTATAAGGAACGTTGCAATGTTTATTTATTATTTAAAACCAACATTTAAAAAAAATATTAATTGTATTATTATTGCCTAGTGTAATTTTAAAAAAATTCAAGACATACAAATAGGCCTATGCTTATACTAGTATCTTTAAAAAATCGACTTCGGTTATTCCCAATAATCCTAAATCTATAAATCAATATTTATATAATGCTCTTTACTTTTATTATTATTATTTTAAACTCTTCAACTACCTGCTTTTATTTTTATATATAGTTATGTTTTATTTCTTGGTTCCCTATTATCTTCTTTATCACACAAACAAAAAATAAATAAATAGTACAAATACCAGGAGTCCATTTACTATTTACTACTAACCAGTATGTAACTAGCATACTGGTATTGTTACTGTTGAAATCTAGAAGCATTTAGTATTTGAGTTGATCAACTTAGTACTATGATAGACTATAACCTATAAAGTTAAGTATATCTATAAATGAACAGTTTGACAGGAGTTGCATTGTATGTTGGAAGTAAAAAAAAAAGATTTCATATTAGCTAATAGAAACCTAAGTTGAAAAAAAAGAAGATTATGATTATGAGACTATCTAATAGGTAAAGAAAATAAAGATAATATCTGATAATTCTTTAGATTTGTAAAATTAGCTGATAAGATTTACTAGGTTCTCTTACATTTAAATCTATAAAACATAGCTGTACCAAAAGATGGCTAATAGATGTAAAAACATTGATATATGTTATCTAGCAAAACAATAATAAAAAATATAATTTGGATTGCCTTAAAGAAAACAACACAATTTAAAGAGCAATATGATCTTATTATTGTATTTCTCTTTATATGGTTTTGCTCAAACAGACATTATTTTAAAATTATAACAAATCATTAGGTATACTATAAAATTAAAAAATAAAATAACCCATGTCAATAGTGTAATCTTTGTTTTATTTCGTTGAATCATGCCTGATTGTTTAATGGTCTATATTTTTTTTGTATTAAACTATGGGATAAAACTGGAAAAGTAGGCTAGTTTAAAAGTAAAATGAAATATTGGATTCTACAATTCTCTTACCAATTATATTATAAAAGACAAAATCAATAACATCAATTGGCTTGTTATAGATACATACAGTTAAGCAAGAAGTCCATATAAAAACCACAAAAACTTGTAATTTATTTTTCTATAAATTGATCAGTTTAACTGCTACTTTCTCTGGAGTAAAATTGTTTTACTCAAAGCCATGATATTTTTCTTTTTTAAATTAATATGTGAACTTCTACTAACATTTAGGTATTGTAAATTAGTTGAAATTAAATTTACAGCTATTTTAATAATTAACTTTTCAAACAATCATGAGCAGATGAAGTAGTTAATTAGTTTCTTTGACCTTTGTAAAGGGATAGAATAATTAACATGAAGCAATGGCAATTTTTTTTTACTTGCTGGCATCAGGCACTGAGTACTCAATGTCCTAAACCAAAACTCAAGACATTGAAGAGTACTTATAGTTCTATTGTGCAGATTGATAATAGTCTGAACATATAAATGTTTAGGTTATTTTTATGGTAACAAAATATATAACATGTTTATCCAATTCTATTCATTATTCTTTCCCATAATTCAATTTTTATTTATCTTTTAGTATAACCATAAAGTAATGTACTTTCATGACAAGTAGTAAACAATATGCTAAAATAGTGATGGGCAACGGATATACTTTTAATTATTTTTTTTATAATATCAAAGTTATTTAGATATTTCATTTCATGATTTTAAATATAACTTCATTTACAATGAGTGCCGTATGTTTGCACATGCTTTTTATCTTTACATTATTAATTTTCTTTAGAAATTGCTTTATTCTATTTTAAATTTAACCTACACATAGTAATTTACAAAGAACAATTTATAAAATAAGTAACATCTTGGAGGTTAGTTGAGACTGAAGGTAATAGTCATCAGGACTAGAGCCCAATGTTAACATAACATAAATTATGAATAATGTTAAAGCTTTTTCTTCCACAAAAATTTAATTCTTTTTCTTAATCTTTTTTAATTGCTTTGCATACAAAAACCATTAAAAAAAATTACAAGCATGTATGATAAATTTATATTCCTTTTTTAACCTATTGTTCAAATCCACGTTTCCTTGTTTCTTAAACTTATTAAATAAATGTTTTCCTTCAATTTAAACAATTGTTTTTTTTTTAACAGTAGACAGTTGATAGTTTAAAACAAAGATCTCAATTGAATAGTTTATATAATTTAGCGGTTACTTGCTTAATCCACAGTTGAAAAGTAACAATAGTGGTCTGATAATAACTTTTATAACCATAAATCTGTATTAGTGAATTTATTTCATTGTAAAAGTATAAACACTAGAATGTTGTAAATTAAATAGGTTACAATATTTAAAATCAGTTTCTTGAAACAAGAGCCAAATGTTTACAAGTCTGTAAAAGTTCTGAGGTAAATTCTCTTTCATCCTCCATTAATTCTTGACTCTCATCATGGAAGTGGACAACAACATCAAATTTGGCTTGGTCAAGCTCAGGGTAGAAAAATAAACATTTTTCTTTGAACTGAAATAAATTGGAGTGTCGCTGACAAGCTGATTGGAATACCTGTTTATGCTTAATGTTGAAAATTGTATGAAACAACTTTGTAATGATAATATGCCTGTAGAGCTTTTTTAAAGATATCTTATTGGTTGGTAAAATAATTTTGTTTTCAGCTATGTTAAAAGATTCAAGGTATTTTGAATAATTTAAAATACATTATGCCAGTCAACTGTAATACAACACATATTACTATAACATATAATCATAATTCTTTTATCCTTTATCACTCATTTTGTTGTTCTTGTTTATTCTTCAATTAGTGTATATATATATATATATATATATATATATATATATATATATATATATATATATATATATATATATATATATATATATATATATATATATATATATATATGTATATATATATATACATATATATATATATATATATATTTATATATTTATATATATGTATATATATATATATATATATATATATATATATATATATATATATATATATATATATATATATATATATACATATATACATATATATATATATATATATATATATATATATATATATATATATATATATATATGTATACATATATTTATGTACATGTATATATATGTGGGGTTGTGATTTAGATCGTTTAATATTTCAAAATATTGCTATATCATATGAAACATTATCATAGGTTACCTCCCAAACTGTCCATTGTTCAAAAATGTTTGCTCTCCTAGTTGTCCCATCTGGCAAAATAATAAAACACTCAATTCCACTTGACCCAGCCTCTGTATACATAATTTAAGAAAAAAATTCAGTAGATTGTTCTTAAATGTGTTTAAGTTCAGATAATGAATCAGAAAAAAACAATAAGATATTCTTATCAACTTACTCTTTTATTCTGTTAGTTTGCTAGTTTGTTTTAAGCAAAAGTATATGTATATATATATATATATATATATATATATATATATATATATATATATATATATATATATTATATATATATATATATATATATATATATATATATATATATATATATATATATATTTAAAAATTACAATACCTGGATTTATCAATGCTTTACTGTCCATTATAAGTCTGTGTAAACACACCAAAAACAAAAGACACTTATTTTTGTTTTACTATGGTAATATTTAATATGGTAATACTAATCTTATATTTTTTTTTTGGTATCATTAGAGGATCTAATGTGAACTGATGAAACATATTTAGTAATCACTGCTAAATCTATGTAAGTATATAGTGTTAATTAAGTATTTTTATAAATGTATGTAAATGTAACTGATTATTTCTTGATTCAGGTATTATATATAAATATATAAATATAATTTGTATGGCATTAGGGGTCATCCATAAATGACGTCACGCTTTTTTTGACGATTTTTACCTCCCCCCCCTCCCCCTCCGTCACACTTCGTCACAATAAGCCAGACCCCCCCCCCCCTAAAATGACGTCACACCTTAACCTACAACCCCCCTCAAAATTGCAGTTGAATTTTTTAAAAACATTGATATTTTTCCAAAATCTTGTCTAAACTATTACAATTTATTAAAACAGTTATCTAAATCGCGAAATAACGTCTAAAATTCGTTTTCTAACATTGCTTTTTTATAATGCAAAAATGTGACGTCGCAACATCTGACCCCCCCCCCTCCCCCTCCATCCACAATCGTCACAAAATTACGGACCCCCCCTCCCCCCTACGAGTGTGACGTCATTTATGGATGACCCCTTATATAATCTTAGTGTACATAAATAACTAATATTATTTCAACCTACTACTATTATTTTTTATGCATGACAAAAATATTAGAATGCAATAAATCGTAAAGTCGCGTCGGTAAAAAAAATCCTGCAAGATTAAACAAGTATGTCAAACACGTACCTCGATGTTAAAGTTAAATGATTTTCAAAACCAAAATGTACACATATATTTTACAAGTTTTTTTCTCACTAGAAGTCTATTTTGATAACTGTAAACTTCATTTAGAAGCTAGCTGTTGCTATGTTGATTTCAAGTATTGCTTTTAATTCTTCTTATGTAAGCATAAAATGTGTTTGGAATTTTCCGATATATAGTATTGGATATAGATTTACCCCAAATGTTTTGTCTATTAGTATAAATAGAAGACAATCTTTTTTGTTTTTGTTTTTTTTTTGTCGTCATCAAAGCCACTCCGTTTAAAAAAATATTCAAACTTGCTGGGCAGTATAGACTATGGATGTTTCGTAATTTAAATTTAAATGTAACCTCCATTGAAATAAGCCAGAGTATTTTCAACAATTGCCACCATCTTTCCCACCCCAGAACTTTTTTTGAGCAATCTATTTCTCTTTCTATTTATAAATACTACGTTGATGCCATTTTAAGATAGCAAAATACGTACGTATATTATATGCTTTTCAGAAAATTTTTTTTTTTTCGAAAAGCCGGAATTTATGAACGTAATATTTAAACAAAGGCGTAGCTACAAGAGGGTTGTGTGGTGGCAAAATTGGTTCATAGGCAATTAACATGCTCATTTTATGTTGATATGTTGAATTATACACAGTTGTAGAAAATAAATGGCTACAATGCTTTACACACTAATGTAACTGTTTCTGACGCCAACAAAACTGTTACGGAATATTGAAATGTAAAAAGTGCCATCAGCATTTTTCAACTGGAAGTGGGGGACATTTTTTTTACCTGCACGATTAACCTCACTATTCTATATGAAAGATAGGAGTGCGTAAAATTGATAGTCCGCCCCGGGCAGGGCCGGCGCTACCTATAAGGCGAACTAGGCGGTCGCCTAGGGCGCTGTCCGTAGGGGGGCGCAAAAATGTGAAATCGCAATTATTAAAAAGTACCTAATAATTTATAAATTTGATAAGAATTCATTAACTGTTATAGAAGGCGCATCGATATATTTAGGTGCCCAAGACGAACTATCAATTTTGCGCCCCATCTTCAAATTAGACATATATATATATATATATATATATATATATATATATATATATATATATATATATATATATATAAGTATTCGCGTTGGTAAAAATGCGCCCCCCACCTCACTTATTTGATAAGGTCGGGGCGCTTTTTAACCAGTGTTTCTTCCAGACTTTTTTCTCCGGGTGGGAGGGGGGCACTTGAAATTTAGGGGTGGGACACTGTTAAAAGTATATATTTTCTATATAAATTCCATTTCGTTCAGGGGCGGTAGACTCTCTTTCGGGGGAGGGGGGGGGGGTGGAATTCTACGTGTAAGCCATTGCATTCGTTTCTAAAAAAAAACAGTATTTTCGGAAATTGGGAATTTATTAACGTAATATTTGAAAATATGGATAAGGAAAATTAAGCTTAGATACTATTATAAAAAAAAGTCAAAGTTTCACCAGGGACGTATCTACTAATCGTTATAATCCACAATTCAGTGAGTAGTGTGTCTGTTTGTGAGGGGGGGGGGGGGGGGGGAAGAGACATATTAAAGGCCCCAAAAATTGCTTTGAACTGTATTAAACTTACTTTTCTTTGACCCATAGTGGCCGCCGAGTTTTCTTTTTCTTTTAATAAAAACAAGTTTTTTTGTCGGAAAAAATTCTTTGTAAAATAACAGAGACCGTAAATTAAGGAGCCTCCTGAATTTTAATTTGGAGCGTTGATTAAGGTCACGCAATCCATTTTAAAAAATAATTTTTTAAAATACCCCAATGTAAAACAAAATTTCTTTGCTATGTTGATAGATCACACATTCGAAAAAATATTTATTTTTTTACTACTCGATGTTATTTACACGACAAAAACAAAAGGGGAAGTAAAGGCAGATAGCGATGGTGCAGAACACATCATCATTACATATGGAACGGAGATTCCCATTTTGAGCAAGCAGCTTTACCTGATTGGGGGAATGCTACAAATATCGATATGTCTGTAGATACAACGCATGGTATGCATTAGCTTAAATTTTTGTTCTGCCGTAGAATTTAATATTATATATATATATATATATATATATATATATATATATATATATATATATATATGGGTATATATATATATATATATAAATATATATATATATATATATATATATATATATATATATATATATATATATATATATATATATATATATATATATTTATGGGTATATACATATATATATATATATATATATATATATATATATATATATATATATATATATATGTGTGTGTGTGTGTGTTTGTATATGTGTATTTGAAACTTACCTTTTACGTCATTGATTTACCTATGCTCTATGGTAACAAGGTTGTTATGCGCCCATGAATGAGGAGTATACAAACAACCAACTTTACTGTTAATGTATTGGCATGTTTCGGCAGGTTAATTAATATATGTATGTGTAAAGGTTTTCTATGCATCAGTAGAAATATTTTGTAGGAAATAATGTTTTATTAAAATGTTTTATACATGCTTTTAACTTATGTCGATATAAGTATATTTTCAGATTTTTATGACCCACTTAAGCATAAGATTTTATAACTTTCTAGTTAACGAAAATTTCCTATCCAATGTTAGATGTTGCCATGGTATTGCTGTAAAATTAGAATGTATTAGAATGTAATAGAATAGTATTTATGTTTTAAAGTACTAAATGTAGTGAAAACTAATTCTTCAGACTGATTTACCCACTACGGTGATTATTAATACGCTATGTAGTGCGACATAAGTTTGTTGTGCTTCGAAGAAAATGAGTTTTCAAGTGAACATTTTATGTGTAGCCTGATATTTATTAAAACTTGAAAGATACAAAATACGTAACAACATTTTTAGTAAATAGGGATTACATAATTTGTGCAGTTCATAGCGTTGTATTGCAATACTAAAGAATTATCATGTTATACCATAGAGACTAAAAATAGCACATTTTTACACTTCCCCGCACTTAAATAGAAACGGGAATAAACAAAGTTTAGACTAGGTGGGTTAAGTGCCATTTTTTAAATGGATTTTCATATTCTGATTCATGTGGAAACCCGTTCATAAGGTGAGGCACTGGTAAAAAAAATAGTAATAGATATAAAAACATACGGACAAAATAAGTGTTAATATAAAAAAAATTCTTTTCTTTAAGCCAGTTACAAAATTTTTGACTATTTTTATATACCCCTCTTCGCGACAAATAACCCCTAAATTAGGTTTATAAACGAAATCTAAAGACAACAGCAAATGAAAGTTTAAAAAGAAAATATACATTCAGTATGAGCATCGTAAAATTGGACAGGAAAATTATAAGCTAGTCTACAACTACTTTCTTCATCTTTGGCATGTTGATTTTAACTAGCCTGCAATATTCCACCAATGGTGACTTTACAATATTCTCGAATCATGCATGAGATATGTTAACATTTATGATTAATGCTTGATGTTGCGATATGTGTGTAGAATGTGTCGCAAACTGACCTTGGCTTCTCCACTAGCGTCTAAATTAGATACTTTGTGTTTTTAAACATTTGGTTGTTGTCATATAGCTTTTGGTAATTATGGCTTTCACGTTCGGTGCTTGCTCCTTGATTAACATCTATTTTACGGAGCAGCATTTATTTTATTATTTATTTATTATTTAGTGATAGTGATAGAGAGAAAGAGAGGGGACTGCACGGAGGCGCTTGCAGCTTGTTTTCTAACGGCTCCCAGAAGAGAATTATATATATAGATCATCATCTAATAGACAAAAAATGGATTGCTCCGATATGTATACTGATATAGACAATACAATTGATCCTGATCAAGCAGGTAAGATAGATTGTAAGACATACATTCACGGTAAATATGTTTTGTTTACAAAATACTCTAATAATATTGGCATTGAAAAAAAAAAGTGTCTGTTTAGAAGAAATTATATGCAACATTAGATATTTTACGTAAGTTTTCACATCACCATATAACGAGATAGTGTGGTCAGCACTGTGCCCAACCGCCTTTACTTTCCCTAATGTGTGTTGTAAAATTATGCTTCTTAAATTGTAACTTAATTTTTGATGACTTTTTTTCTAGAAGCTACATAAAATAAATAAATGATGTTCATTCTTTTCACTTTAACACTCTTATACATTGTAGACTTCTTGAATTTAATAACTTAATAGCTTATTATGACTTATCTTTTTCAATCTGCTTTTTTAAATAAAAAATACATATTGGAGAAAAGAATATTACTGTAGTTCTATTACTGCTAAATAATGTGTTTGTTTGTTAATAACTTTGCAGCAAAATGCTCAACTACAAGAAACAGAAAATTTTGTCAAATTGAACCAAAATATAGTAAGGAAAGTGTATTGTTTGTCTTTAAAAACAATAGTAAAACTGTTTAAAACACAGAACAATTAAGCTTTAAGATTAATAATCTGTACATAAAAATAAAACAAAGACAAATGATAAAGAACATACATGACAGCAGTGCATTTATCCCTACCTGCCATTTTATTACATAACTGAAATTCTTCTTTTAGAGAACCCTGAAATCCAAGAACTAAACGAGCTGTCGATTGATGACGAATGGAAAAATTGCAAGAAACCACAAGGCCATTGTGGTTTCCTCCCCTGGCAGAAATTTCTAGAAGATCCAAAGTCACATCTGTGTAAAGCTGGGATAAATGATGATGCCACAACAGTTGAATCATCATTAAAACATCTGGCGCTCTTGTTGTAAGACTTCGTGTTGGTTTTGTTAGTGGAGATAGACCTGAAGAGTTGTATAAGTCACTGTTTAAACATCGTGAAACAGAATTTAACAGGAAGTGGAGCTGTGATCCACACAGAGCCCTCAATTGAAAAATGTCGATGTTATAAGTGTAGCAAGTCAACTGAGAAGACGACAACAACATGGAATGTTTACATATCTACAGCTACACATGTTGTATTTGACCATACAGAAGGCAACCGTTCAACAGCTGAATTATTGTACGATTCTGTTGAGAGTCGAAAAAAATGAGAGTCGAAAATGGTAGTTCCGAATTTTTAAAGTTGTTTTTAAATCAAATAATTTTGTTTAGCATAAGATCTCGATTTCTTTCAGAACTTACAAACTGCAAAAAGGAAGCTACTAATTATTTTTTTAATTATCGACTCACTCTTTTAATTTTAAAAACTCATAATTGCTAAAAAGTAGGCCCTATTAACAAAGCAAATAAAAAATAAATTAAAATAAGTTGCTTTTAAATGCTTTTTATGCACTGAAATTAAAAATTTAAAAAAATCATCCTTTATTATGTAAGATACAATTAGATTAGCACTATGATATGGCATGAATATATATATATATATATATATATATATATATATATATATATATATAATATATATATATATATATATATATATATATATGCATTTGTTCTTTTTATTTTTGTAATGAAATATTATTACATTTGGCAAGTGTTCATTGAATTTCAATATATGCTTTTTACGATTATTTGACTGATATTATTCATGACTGTGTCTCTACCGGCCTCAGAGAGCTTTGGCCTGCTTTACATATATATATATATATATATCAGTAGGAAGTCCGGCGTCACTTCTTTAACGTAGAGACTTTGAGCTATCGTAGGTCTTCCTTGTCATCAATTCACCTCAGCCAAGGCATGGCTTTTAGTCTGTCCCGTTTGGGATTTTGTTATAGCTTATATCACTTTCAATCTTAATGTGTTCGGCATCTTTTCAAGATGAGCTAACCATCGCTCTCTTCAATTTTAAATACATTGTATGCCACTATAGTTTTTTTTGTCTGTTTACTTCCAGTCGTACATACCGAGATGCTGCTTCTAGATCAATAAACACATGTATGTTATCAGCATCATTTCCCCCTAATAACGCGAAATCATTTGCGTAAACAAATTGCTGGTGCGGCTGATAATAACTTTTATTGATAACAGTACCATGAAAACGTCTTTTTAAAAATATTACTGATTTTTTTTTATAAATGAACAAGTTGACATTATTTCTATCTATTCATTTCTGTTAGATGTGTGTTTTATATAATTTTAAGCTTTGTAGGTTTTTATTTTATATGTGATCAACTTATTCCTAGGTGAGTTTGTGTATGTATTATTAGAAATAAAATGACAAAATTATGAAAATGTGTGTGTTTTTCCCTTTTAGTCTATTAGAACCTATTTCAATTCGGCGCGATAGAGGCTCAGTATCATTCAACTAACCAATCACTTTGTTTTATATATACTTCTATATTAATTATTAAATAACCTTATCTTTTTTAATATGAAAAGTCTAACTATTTCTGTTTTTTACATGAAAAGCAGCAATGTGTTTTTGCAAACCTATTTATCAAATATTTTTTACTTAAAAACCCTTAAAATATAAAAATTTGTTCTGATTTAAAGTTCTAAATTGTCCTAAAGTACTATGACAACTTAAGTAATTGTTGACTAAAACGTCTTCTAACATTTTGAAAAAAGAAGAAATTCTCAAGCTAAATTCTTGTCTAATGTTTCGGTATTGACATTAATGATAATTAAACACCGAACCACAAAATAAGATGCTTTTTTTTAAAATATAATATTATAAAAAAACATTCCCAGCTTTCTATGTTAAAAATTTCTGCAGTTTCTATTTCGACACTTTAACTTACGTTTAATTAGAGTGATCAATCTGTGCATCTATTTTTTTTTCAAGACAAAAAACAAGAATAAATAAACTTCGACCATTGATATTTTATTCAACAAATTAGTTGAGAGAAAATCAAACTCGTTTCTTCAGAGTAGACATTTTAAAACAAATCAGTTGCGGTAAAACACATCTAAAGATGACGTTATCGGATGGTAGAGCTAACGCATGTAAACCTGAAAGTCTCGAGTTCGAATCCTATGTTTCCTGACTCACGTTAGGGAAACGAATACGATTGGGCATTGTGCAGACCACTAAATCCATTCATATGCTGAAGCCATTTAAACATGTTTACTTCATCTGCCCTTTATATCTTCGATATAAATGGGAAATATTATGTAGGTGCTAAATAACATTATACACATTTAACAACGATTGAAATTCTTTATTTTTAAACGCAAGGAAACTAAACAATAAGTGGTGCTATTAATTTTGCTTGCATAATTAAGACTAAATGAGGCTTTACTTACATTCTGTTAAAATTGTTAAGTTATGTTTTACTCAAAACCATTACACGTCTGTAACTATAGCCTTGCATGGCTGTAACCCCATCCTTACCGGGTGTAACCCTTACACGGCAGTGATCCCAGCCTTATACGGCTGTAACCCCGATATTACACGGCTGTAACCCCAGCCTTACCGGGTGTAACCCCGATATTACACGGCTGTAATTCCACCGCTACACGGCTGTAACCCCAGCCTTACACGGCTGTAATTCAAGCCTTACACAGCTCTTACTGCCGGGTCATAAACTGTAACGCATTAGTAAAAGTATTATAGTTGTGATTATGAGAGTATTTAGGGGACAGCATCATTATGGCATCGTGTCATTCAATTGAAAAGCGATAGATTGCTAACCAGCAGTTTCTAAATTGGATACCGGGCTCGATTCAATAGGACGTGCCTGAATCCACCCAACTTACTTACCTGACTCACGTTATGGGAAAGTAAAGAATTACTGACATATGCCGAGCTCATTGAAACAGGTAACTTTTGCCTCACCTACAACATGGACCGTCAAGTAAGAAAGGGTAATTTACGTTTTATTAATGAAATTATAATTATGCTCGATACAGTATGGTTTCGGACTTCCTGTCGTCAAGCAATACATTTTATTATCTTTTGTATGACACGGTTTCACATTGTGCGATTACTTTAGGCACATTAATTGCTACGGTTACTTCAGGTGTGTGTGTGTGTTGGGGGGGGGGGGGGGGGTGATGATCGATAAAATATAAAGTAAAAACTACCACATTTTACAATAAAATATAACTTAAAAATGCTTAGATCCTAAGATTTTAATCGATGTTGCATGGATTACTATTTTTAGAAATAAATCGGTCTAAGCTCTGTTATTGCTATCATAGTAATACAACTACCACATTTTACAATAAAACATTCGCTTATAAAAATTTAAAAAATATATTTAGAATATAAAATATGAATCTAATGGTGAAGAAAATAAAACTAATGGGCCTATATGATTCAGTCTATTTTGTTGAATTCCGTAACGTAGAAGTAGAGAAAAAAAATTAATTATAGATTCTTCCAGACAAATGCCAATACATGAAACACAACAAATGCAGTAGTTTTAAACAAACATAGACAACTGCATCTGGTAAGTTACCTTTTCCTCACATTTACACATTTTTGTTACCAATTTATAACCAACACACCGCACAGTCTGAAGTAACACGACGTTGTTATTTGCAGTGTTTACTGTTTACACAGTATGATCTTTAGAAATCTCTCCCTGAACTACTTGATCAGTAGGAAATATAAGATGAAATTTAAAACATGATTGACGTCAATGCAAATCAAAGCGAAGTAATAAAATATTTCATTAACTAGGTATTGTTTAGTTGTTTCTAAAGACAAAGATAAGAACGAATAAGGAAAATATAACATCATAAAGAAAAATACGACACATATCAGTAAGTTAGCATAAGTTATGTTTGTTTTGTCCAAGCTAGGAAGAGTGTGTTTGAATATCCGCGTCTTTCTTTTTCAGTATATGAAAAGTCTCATGACAGCAACGACGGTTTAAAATAGAGACAAAATAAATGGAATGGCAATAAAGACAATTACAAATATCAATTCTTTTGATTTTATATCGAATGAATTAAAATTAACAATTATCTGGACGATTATACAACTTATTAACAAGGTCCCGGTGTCCCCCCCCCCCCACCAAACGAAATTTATTTATATAGGAATCATATATTTTTACCGGTGTCCCCCCTTTACCCCCCAACTCCCAGAAAGAAACACTGGTGGCATTTGTTGATCACACAGTCTAAAAGTAGACGTTACATTTATAGTCGCGTCCCGTTTCCTACTTTTTGATAGTTTTTTTTTTCCAGACACCTTTTTCTCCATGTGGAGAGGGGGGTGAGAAGAGCATTTGTAATTATTGAGTATAAAAACATTGAACCAGAAAGTCGTCATTGATGCTTCCAAAAACAGTAGTTAATTTGCTTATCTTCCTTCGAAATCAAGTCAAGCGCGAAACGATTAAATTATTTCCTTTAAAGTATGATAAGTAGCTTACGATCTAGAAATAAAAACTAAATCATCTATATTATAATTCTCTTCTTGAAGACGCTAGAAAACACCAAGCCGTAAGCGCGCTCCCTACCAGCCCACCCCTACATGGTCTGGTGAGCTTTGGTCAAACTAAATGTTTACAATCGTAAAGCCGGGTTTAGTGACGGCTATTAGGGACAGATAATTTAGTTTGAAACGATTTTACACTTAGGGGAGGTAACTAAGAGGAGGCTGCTTTCACGGAGGGGGGGGGGGTGTCGGGTAAGGGTTGGGGGAAAGGAGGGTGGGGGTAATATCGTCCTGAACAACCTACTGATAGTGTTTTAAAGCAAATATTTTCAGTGGCAGCATTGGTACTGTCGAATTCACAATTATGAATAACTGAAAAGTAGAAAATAAAACAACTAAATAGTATGCCGCGGGTCGGCTCGTAATACTAATAATAAGTTTAGCTTAGGTTTAGTTTTGGTTTTAAGTTTTGGGGATAAGGAACACGTTTTGTATATTGTTCCTTTTATTGTTTGTATTTAGATTTATCAATTCAGTTTAGTGGCAATGTTAGGGTTGATTTAGCATTATTGTTATGCAAATATTTTATGGTTAGGGTTACCTCATAGTTTCTGCTTGATTACACTTAAATCTCTATTGCCCCTTAAGAACATTCAGAGATGTCTCATCGGTTTCCCTCTGGATTATATTAAGTGTATTGTGCAAACCAAGGCAGCTAGGTGAAACACTATTTTTAAAGTCCTTGATTTAGCTTCATGAGTATGTTTGTGTTTGTGTGGCACCGCTAATCTTACAAGGTTAATTTAACCCAATTCCCATTGCTCTAATAAGCTGACAACTGGCACAGTGGTTGATACTGGATGACAGTAAAAGAATATTCAGCTTTTAATCTAATTAGATAGAAAATTGAGCTCAAATTCGATACAGTGGTAGATCTTGTGTGACAATAATGGAATATTAAATTATAAATTTAACTCTACAGTTATAAAAATTAATGTAATATAAATGTAATCAATAATAACATGGAATAAAATATAGCATACTTGTAATGAAATGATGAGAGGGTCGTCGAGTGTCAACTCTTTTCAGTTCACGGTTGGATAACTCGTGTTTAGATATGTGGCAGAACAGATTATTAAGTTGCAGTCTGGATGCCTGGTTTTGTGTAATCTTACTAAAGCAATATGATGATAACTAAAAATGTGCTATCTCTTTCGGAATATATATATATATATATACCATTTCATGGGGAGTTCATTGATAGTCAACGTTATAAAATAAAAAAAAATTAATGTTAAAATTGATCAGTCAGAGCCCAGTCTTATTTTAAGTCATACCAGCTTCAGCTTTGAGTTTAGAGAGTTTAAATCAAACTAAGTATATTTGTTTTTACTTTTTAGTGCATTTTTCTTTTCCTCCAAAATCCTAAAGGGATAAGCGCCGAAAAAAAACAAAGCAAAATCTTGATTTTTCGTCATACTGGGTTTTTTACACGTTTGGATTCTTTGTCCATTGGTGTATTAAGAAAAAATAACTGTAAAGTAGTTTTTTTTCTATGTGTTTAAAGTACAATTTTATAACAAATTAATTTAAAAAAAAAATTCCAATCTTACGCGCTCTCTACTTTGCCGGTTTCAACATGCTGTGGGGTAAAACCTATTGATCTTTTACTACGACCGCCAGTTCGAAAAATCTTTAGAATATATTGGCTTTAATTCTATAAGATACTATTATTACACTCTGCGGGAGACATACGTATTTATTTTTCAGACGGTGTTACGCGTACTAGAAAATCAATATTACCAACGCGTTGCTTTTGTACGCGAAGCTGTTTGTCTGTCTAATTTAGACGCTTTATTCAGCAGTTCACCCCCTTGAAGTGTTTACTGGCCCATTATATCCTGTCAGCTGACGGGTTATGCATATAACATATTCATTATAACAAAATTTAAATAATAATCATTCTTTAAATATTGATTTATTGATTTTGAACGTTCAAAGATTATAATGCTGCCCCGAGGAATACTAAAAGACTTTCCGACGAATAGGCAACTTCTTTAGAGCTATTATGAAAAATTTAAATTCTATACATAGCTTTAATGTGTTCTCCATTGCTCAATGATAAAAAAGGGCTTAGAATTCTAAATGGACTTGGACCTGGACCAGAAACGACACCTAGTACTACACCTAGATGTTGATCTAGACGTAGATCTTAAGTTTAGCCTAGTCCTAGGCGTAGACCGAGACCTAGACCTGGGTTGAAATAAGAAGTAAGACGTAGAAGTTCACCTTCACCTTCACATTCACTTTCACCTTCAACTTTATAATCAATTTTTACTTTGACACAGACTCACACTTTGACTTCTACTTCGACTTCAAAATTAAATACCTCAAGTATTTATTTAATATTAAAAGTGTATATAAATGTACACAAAAATACCACAAAACTAAAATATATTTTTTGAGTTAGGAATAAGATTATGGTCATTATTAAGGTTGTATTTCCTGCAAAATTTCCAGATAAGGTGAAGATGCCCGTTCCGAATGAAGTTCCGTTGTCGATTACATTTCTCAAAGACAAATGATTTCACGGACAAAAGATACCAGGACAAAATATATCAGGACAAATGATATCATGGACAAATGATATCAGACAAAATATCTCAGACTTTATTTCGACTGTAGGCCTATATAATTAAGTAATGAGCTCTTTATATTTTTACCAATCATGTTTGCGCCAGTAGTATATCAGGTCACTTTTGATTATTATTTTTGGCGAAGGAGCGCAGGGTGAGGAACAATGACATATAGTAAAATACTCGGGATGTGGATGCGCGGGATGTACAATGACATATAGCAAAATACTCCGCCAACTGGCGCATCGGGATGTGGAGGATGGTGGAGCAGGATGCGCGGGATGTACAATGACATATAGTAAAATACTACGCCAACTGGCGTTGGCGGAGGAGTGAAGGGTGATTCACCTTTTGGTGACCTTGTGACGTAATCAATGACCTTGTGACGTAATCATAGACCTTGTGACGTAATCATCGACCTAGTTACGTAATTTTTATGCGTTTTTTAATGAGTTTTAATGAGTTTTTTAAAATTTTAATTAATTTTTTATTGACTAGTTACGTAATGTGATTTTAATTATTTTTATTTTTAAATTTTTAATTTTTATTGACCTAGTTACGTAATTTTAATGAGTTTTTTAATGAGTTTGAATTTAATTTTGTAATTTTAATTAATTTTTATTAACGAGTTACGTAATTTGATTATTTGTTTGATTTTAAATTGTTTACTTTGTTTGTTTACTTGTTGTTTATTTGTTTATATTGTGTAATTTTTATTGACGAGTTACGTAATTTGATATATTTCTTTTCTTTGTTGTTTAATTTGTTGGTTTGTTTATTTGGTTGTATGTATGTTTTAAATAAAAGACTAACACTACCCGTGTACTAGTCTTTGTATAACATCCATTTAACCAGACATGTAACATCTGTTACTTATCGATCCGCGATCCTTTGTTGACACACGCTGTGCGGTTTTTAATGGGTATTATATCGATCGCAGCCGCTGGGCCATTACAGCATGATGTCCCACCTAATTAAATTGGTTATGCTTCACCGAGTTTCCCCCGCTCGGTTGACGGGTTATGGTAATTAACGACGTACATTAAGTAGCTTTCCGCGAAGTACGTAGGTCATTATGCAACAGCTGTTGTGCGACAGCTGGGGGTGTAATTAGGCTGATCAACCGGACATTACCTTGTTGGTTTTCTAGTACGCGTATGCTACACGTATATACACACACACACTCAATCACACACACTAAAATTAGAACAAAAGTCTTCTTATATTTTATTTGTTTATTAACGTTTTTCCAATTCATCAAAGGCTTTTAAAATTTCATCCTGTAAACTTAATAGGCGCTCAAAGCAGACGCGACTCATACTAACACCAGACTTTGTAGGAAAATTAAGATCGATCCCATCTATAAGCTCTCTAAGATTTAAAGTGTTTTTGTTCATGAATTGGCTGACAATCGCCAATTTAAATCCGGTGTGATTCATCGTTCGTATTTCCGTCACTTTATTGTTACCTCTGGCCACAAGTATCCAATCTTCATTAGACATCTTGAAATAATCTTTTATAATTAGTTCCAATAATTTGAAGTGTTAAACGTAATATAATACGATCGTTAATATATTGACGATTCGCTGATGCCGAAAAGGGTTGTAATATAACTTTTAAATTTGCACCGCGAGCTTTCTTCAAAACAAAATAGGCTGCATATAACCCGCAACTGTTGGTTAGAATATCTTGTAACACTCTTGAATTGTAAACGAGTGGTCTGTTTGAGTTATTTTTTATAAAAGACAAAATGGCTGGCTCCCGATGTGGTAATCCAAAACTATCGAAATAAGTAAATTGCGATAGACCGTTGAAAAATAGACCAACCCAATGGCTCCCTGCCTCCGAGGACGAATCTAGATTGATAATGAATGCCGCTTGCTTCGTTCTATCGAGACGCGCGGGTAACTGATCACGCGCTAAAACAGCAAAGAGAGTTGTGCGTTGGACAAATAAGTCCGCGCCCAGTATACTTTGTAGTTCTCTTGTGTTCATTTTCTTTTATAGGTCGATTTAGGCGGTGTAATCTGTCAGCACTTGTCTCGTTTTCGAAATTTCTAACACCGAATCAAGTTCAGCATACACAATAACTTGAATAGGGTCAGCTGTAACTTGTGAAAATTTAAGTTCAATAGAAACAGGTCCAGATTTAGCCAATTCAAATTGTTCACCATCCAAAAGACTAGGGCTTAAATCAAAAGCAAAAAGGGTATACCCGTTCTTAAAGTTTTTATAATCTATCCCATTCCCAGCATCTTTTCCAACCATACCAAGAGCGAGGTTACTATTGAAAAACGCTCTAATGGCTTGTTTCTTATCAAAGTCCATGACCAGTGGTTTTCCCGATAACGAGCGACCATCAACGCTTACATTTAAAAACGTCAAGTGAAAATGTTGAAAATTGAAGGGGTTTTTCGTGTAACTGCCATTAAAGGCGGTAGAGGCGACTAGTCCGATCACTAAACGGGTCGGTGTTTGACTCATATACAAATTGTCTTGGTTGTGACTTAACATACCTTTCGGTATAGCAAAGGTTTTTATTACAACGCGTTTAAAAGGGTATTTGGCATTTGTTGTCGTTAAAGCCTTTTCGTGTGCGATAGAAATGGCGGGGTTAAGTCGGGCTTTTCTAACCACCAATGTTGCGTACGTTATAACCGCTTTATATCCCTTGTTTGGTTCTGCTGTCAAGAGAGTGAAACTGTCTTTTGCGGGTGTAAGTTTAATTTTAATGTCAACCCCATTCAGCATATACCGATCTTGAGCGAAAATGTCAGAGTGTATACGTCCCATCATATCGATCTCATGACTTTCAGCCGAGGTGGTGCGGCGAATCCTATACCCTTCATTATTGTCATCTTTGAATTCCTCAAAATAACACGCCGAGTCCCTCGCATAAAGAGCGGCCGATAGAGACCCATTCTTGGCCTCTTCCCCGTGATTTAACGTAGCTTCCAGATAGGCGCGATACGGATAGGTGTTCTCACTAGCAGTAATTAGCGTATCGTTTAGAGAAATATCCACTTGTGAAAATAAACTGTGCAAAAAATAATTGACGGGTGCGACATCAACGTCCGCTGGTATTGAATCACCATTTGCTAAGGTCACTTTAGCGCGCACGTGTAAATAAGTATTAAACAAATCGAGATAGTCTTCACTGTTGCCAGAAATTGCAAATTCTATAGGTGCACCTTGTGCCAAGGATGCCAGGGGGTGTATTTCAACAAATTGACCCTCCTCGACGGCAGTTTGTGTCGGGGGTGTACTAAATAAATCCAATCCAGAATGTAAGCACTCACATGAACTCGGGTGAATAAGAGCCATGGTTAAGCAAATATATCTGAATACTTGGGATGCTTCTTCTTAACACACGTCTTCGAATGTTTGTGGTTTGGTCTGCGTGTTAGTTTTATCTGTTGTTCGAAGGGTTCACCCGGTGGTCTCGAGAACCCCCGCTTTCTTCTCAACCCGCTTCCTGATTGGTTTTGTCCTAGGTGATCAACGGCCCCTTGCAATAAACGATGTCCGGCTTCCTTGGCGTGTTCTTTAAACGATTCTCCAACGTCTCTTCCCGCTAATGCGTCGTTTGCAACTTGCAACCCGGTACTAACACTTTCTCTGAGTAAAGCCTTACCTCCCGTCTTTATCCAAGGGAGGACCATTCGACCTAGACCACTAAAGAAACTACCAATACCGTGTCCTCTCTGATTTCGTCCACCGATAAAAACGGGTAAACCATCACCGTACTGGTTACAGTAAAAATCCTCGTACAATTTAGGGTTTCGATGTAAAAGTGTGTGTTTCACCATGGTGTGAGTTATTCGAGCTCGAAATGTTTACGTGTTCTAAAATGGAGTGTCAACACTGACGTTCCACTTGTGAATGAGAGCGTTTGTCCCAAGTCATCGCATAAAAGTATTTCTACAGTGTCGAATGAAAAGCGGTTCAGGGGGATGTAGTGGGGTTTGTCGTAAATACGAAAAACGGAACTTGTGTTCTTCTCAACGATCGGTACGGTTCGAAGCAAAGGGACCATGACATCACCAACCGGTCTCGTTTTTACGAGGTCACAATAGACGAATACCGTTTTTACTTCGTCTTCAGGGAGATGTTTCTTCCTAACTCTACCAGGAATATGTAAATAGCCTGTCAACTTGTCACGGATGGTACTTTCTATTCCTGCCGCAATTACTTTCACGACAACTTTCTTAAATCCCTTGTTACAGTTTGAAATTATAACTTCCACTTTTTGTTCATCAATATCTCTTTTTATTAGTTTTTTAATAGCGTTAACAAACGAGTCTATGTATTGAGGTTTGGCCTGTCGTAATCCAAATATAAAAAGGTTAACGTCTTCACCTTCTGTACTGGAATGATACTGGAGCCAAATTTCATGTTGTCTAAGCATACAAAACGCGTTCGGCATTTGAATCTCGACCAGACCAACTTCGTAGTGTAAACTCACATCGATAGTCTGTGGTAATTTAACGAAAAAATGCCCAGCCTCGTTGTCTGGAAAAACATTCGGCGATGTATTGCTAGGCAGGGTCACATAAAAACTCATTGTAAAATTTTGGTCCTTGCAATGGTTGGGTTAGGTAAAATATATCCGAGACAGCTGGATAACAACACGACCCAGAGTTTTCCCTCTTTGTCGTCGACCGTTACACGCGTCAGATTAAATAGTGAAAAAGCAATGACGACAAATATAACCAACATTTGAGAGATGAAAACGATTTCCGGTCGTGTCCTTAGTCTACCGAACCAGCTCGAAAGGGTCGAACCAATAGAAGACGTGGTGGATCTAGGTCTCACCTCGATCCCACCGAACGGTCTGAGCGTTTCTTCCACCACGGGCTCATCCAGATTTAGGCTTTTTACCGTTTCCTCCATCCTTAGTCTTTATATTTCGAAATGTCTCTAGCTGAAATCCAACTATTGAATGAAGGGTTATAACCGAACCACTTGACTAAATACTCTTTACCACCAACACCCTTTCTTTCTTGTATAATTTGTTCGACGCGGTACACTTTTTTGTCCCCCACTTTCTGAAGCTCCTCTTTGTAAAAGGAGCCTTTCACTTCTTCACCTGAATCATCTTTCAAGACATACGTTACGGGTTTTGTTGTGTTAACTCGGCTCACCGTAAACAGTTCTTCCGTCCACGAAGGGGTATAACCCTTTTTAAATGTGTTTCGGCTTTGGGCGATCCGTACACGATCACCTTCGTTAAATACTTTTCGATAAGTATTGTCCAGACCCTTTCTTGATTAGTCAAATTAACATTCACAGGGGCCATACGAATACTCCTATGGTACGAGTGGTTATAGCTGGTGATCAAGTCATCTACGACATCAATGTAACGAAGACGATTTGTTTTTGTAAAGTACCGCCACATTTTTTCTTTTAATGTTCGATTGAATCTCTCAACTATAGACGCCTTAATATCTTCATTCTCAGTGGTAAAGAATTGAACGCCCTTGGCTTTAAGAAATTTTAAAAATGTCTTGTTGACAAATTCACTACCTTTGTCTGTTTGAAAATTTATAGGTTTTCTAGTCGTAAATATTTTACGTACGGCCTCCGCTAGAGCCTTACCCGTTTTTTTCTTTATCGGAATCGCCCAGGCGAATTTGCTAAACACATCGATGCAGGTCACTAGGTATGAAGCACCACCATTGTACTTTCGTAACATGCGCATATCTATAAGATCCGCTTGAAACTGGTGATTTATCCCACCGGTGATGGTGGCGCGCCTCTGAAAGCGTCGCCGAAGGGGTTTATGTAACGTGTAGGTATCCTGATGACTTAACCATTTTTTAATTTTCTTAGTTCCAATTTCAGGGTGCTTAAACACGCCGCCGTAGGCACCTGGTCTACTAGGATCATAGTAATGTCTTTTTAGTGTTTGGTTTTTTCCCACGCGTCCCATTTGGTAGTGCTTGTTTTAGTTTTCTTACTTCTGGTACGTTTCGAGGGTGGTGTTTTTTCTACGTGTGTCTTCGTTTTCTTCGAGGGGCGAATATCAGAGTCAGGCGAGCCGGATTTCGTTTTAGTTTCAGATTCTGTTATGTCTATCGTTTCTTTTTTAGGTTCGGTTATGTTTTCTTGTGGTTTTTCAACCTCGGTCGTTGGGGTATTCACGGTGGGTAGTTTCACATCGACTAATCCTATGGACTTGTTTCTATAATCACTAAGTCGCGTCGTGTAGAGCTGTAGTGTCTTTAGATATTGTCTCACTTTGTCGTGTGGTGACAAATCTTCCCTATTTAAGATATGTTCCATTTGCATATCCAAAAGGCGTAGACTATCGTTGAGTGTATCGGGTGGTACATAGGTTTTTTGTTGCATAGATTCTAATATACGAGGATCCATTAAAAGCATTTTCCTGGCCATCTTTAAAATCCCAAGACACCTTTAAGTACACCGAGGACTGGTCCGAGTAAAGCACCTAGGAAACCACCGGTCTGCAAAATTTGCTTTCGTCTTTTGACGGTTAATGACTTTTTGGTAAGTTGTCTCAAGTTCACTTTGTGACGACGCAAACGTCTCTTCTGACCGGGCGTGAGGGGAACGTTGCCTTTTAAGACATTGTGACAGCACTCGCATAACGTTTTTACGAGTTGTGGGGTAGCATTTTCGACAACGGCTTTTACGGCGGGTGGTTTGGCCCGAGCCAAAAACCTTAACATCTCACCTTGTTGTTTTACCGACTCAGACATGGTTGCTTTTATTTCGGGACGTAAACGACTTGCTGCTCGTAAGAAAAGATACTACTGCGTAATCTCAGATTATCCGGTGTTTCCTGTCGAAGGTCGATCAACAAATAACCATGAGGGGCCGATGTTGCGTCCTTAAAACTTTCCTGGACATACGAAACGCGACCGGGATACATTTGTTTTGCCAAATTTGTAATTTGTGAACCGTTTCTCGGGTTCTTGAACAACACTATGTAATGCGAATTGAGACTGATGGTTCTTTGTTCTTTATTTTTCCCGAATAGGTTTTGGACAATATACATGACACTAATATTACGATGGTGACTCCCTTTCGTAAACAATTTTGTAATTCGGTCATCTGTTTCCGCCATCAAATCATCGATGACGACTAGACGTCGACGTTTTCCATCCCCCATTGATCCACTTTCTAAGTCAGGAAGACCTTCCACAAACTGAACGTTCTTCATGGTATCAAACAAAGGCTGCCACTCCCCGTAACAGTAATAAATTTCCTCAGGTGCAGGATCCATCATCTCTGACACCTGGGATAAAAATGTTTTGACAAATACCGTTTTACCACTCCCAGTTGGCCCAGCGATCAGAGCGGTAAAGGGATGTTTCCATCTCGGATCCATCGTTTTAAATGGTTGATTTTGCTTCCAGTCAAAAATCTTATATAGGATACCGAGTTACATAACTTTCAGGGACAAGTAACAAAACAATAACACATACTTGTCTTTTAATATAAAAGTAAGAAAGTGAGTTTCTGTGATTGTGTGTGTGTGTGTGTATATACGTGTAGCATACGCGTACTAGAAAACCAACAAGGTAATGTCCGGTTGATCAGCCTAATTACACCCCCAGCTGTCGCACAACAGCTGTTGCATAATGACCTACGTACTTCGCGGAAAGCTACTTAATGTACGTCGTTAATTACCATAACCCGTCAACCGAGCGGGGGAAACTCGGTGAAGCATAACCAATTTAATTAGGTGGGACATCATGCTGTAATGGCCCAGCGGCTGCGATCGATATAATACCCATTAAAAACCGCACAGCGTGTGTCAACAAAGGATCGCGGATCGATAAGTAACAGATGTTACATGTCTGGTTAAATGGATGTTATACAAAGACTAGTACACGGGTAGTGTTAGTCTTTTATTTAAAACATACATACAACCAAATAAACAAACCAACAAATTAAACAACAAAGAAAAGAAATATATCAAATTACGTAACTCGTCAATAAAAATTACACAATATAAACAAATAAACAACAAGTAAACAAACAAAGTAAACAATTTAAAATCAAACAAATAATCAAATTACGTAACTCGTTAATAAAAATTAATTAAAATTACAAAATTAAATTCAAACTCATTAAAAAACTCATTAAAATTACGTAACTAGGTCAATAAAAATTAAAAATTTAAAAATAAAAATAATTAAAATCACATTACGTAACTAGTCAATAAAAAATTAATTAAAATTTAAAAAAACTCATTAAAACTCATTAAAAAACGCATAAAAATTACGTAACTAGGTCAATGATTACGTCACAAGGTCAATGATTACGTCACAAGGTCATTGATTACGTCACAAGGTCACCAAAAGGTGACTCACCCTTCACTCCTCCTAGTATTTTACTATATGTCATTGTACATCCCGCGCATCCTGCTCCACCATCCTCCACATCCCGATGCGCCAGGCTGAGAGTATTTTGCTATATGTCATTGTACATCCCGCGCATCCACATCCCGAGTATTTTACTATATGTCATTGTTCCTCACCCTGCGCTCCTTCGCCAAAAATAATAATCAAAAGTGACCTGATATACTACTTGCGCCCTGTTTGGTTCGGGGCAAAAGGCAGGACGTTTAGGAAGGGGGGGGGAGGTGGACAAACGCGACAAAAAATAATATTTTTTGCACCTTGATAGTGGTTATGAAATAACAAAAAACTAATCGATTGCAGCAGTGATTGTTCTACATTAACTAAAACACACTGTTGCGTAACAGACAAAAAAACGACATATCATAGTATGAAATTTTTTTAAACCACTTCCATGACATTCTCTCTTAATTGTAAAACATGATTATTCCAAGCCAGAAATGAGTTTGAGCATATCTCTGTGTGATATGTTGTCACATGATGGATATACTTTGCAATGAAATGATTTAATTTAGAATTTAGTGAGACAGTCTTCTATTATATAAATATATAAAAGAAGGGGGCCCCGAAAATAAATTTGGGGGGAGAGGGGGGCGTTTTAATATGTTTTGCCTAGGGCGCTAATTAGTTGATACAAATTTTTTAGACCAATTTACTGTATCTCTGTAATTAATACTACAGAGAAATTCAAAATTTAAATATTTATCGATTTTAGTCTTTTAGCATTACTCTTAGCATTACTGTTATTGAAAAGCCGTTGTTGGGAATTCCATTTCTATTTATATATACTACGTGGAAGCCATTGCATGCGTTTCCAAAAAAAAGTATTTTTGGAAATTGGTAATTTATTAACGTAATATTTGAAAATAGGGATCAGGAAAGTTAAGCTTAGACACTATTATAAAAAAGCAAAAGTTTCACCAGGGCCTAACCGTCATAACCCACATTTCAGTAGTGTGTGTGTTTGGGAGTGGGGGGTGGGGGTGGGGGGAGACATATTAAATCGTCCAAAAATCGCTGTGAACTGTATTTAATTTACTTTTGTTTGACCCATAGTGGCGACCTAGTTCTCTTTCTCTTATAATACATGCACCGTTTTTGTCGGAGAAAACTTCTATGAAAAGAAAATAGAGACCATAATTAAGGGGCCTCCTGAATTTTAATTTGGAGCATCGATGAGGTTCCCGCAATACATTATAAAAAATACTTTTTGTAAATACCCTAATGTAAAGCACAATTTCTTTGTTTGGTTGATAGATCACATATTCGAAAACAATAAACTGTTTGATTTTTTCTAACTGCTCGTTGCATGACTAAAACGAAAAGGGACGTAACGGCAGATACCGATGGTGCTGAACACATCATCATTACATATGTCGGAACGGAGATTCCCATTTTGAGCAAGCAGCTTTACTACCTGATCGGGGAATGCTAAAAATATCGATATGGCTGTAGATACAGCGCATAGTATACATTTTTGTTCTACCGTAGAGTTCAATAATATATATATATATATATATATATATATATATATATATATATATATATATATATATATATATATATATATATTTATTTATTTATTTATTTATTTATTTATTTATATATATGAGTGTGTGTGTATTTGTATATGTGTATTTAAAACTTACCTTTTACGTCATTGATTTACCTGTGCTCTATGATAACAAGGTTGCTATGTGCCAATGAATGAGGAGTATACAAACAACCAACTTTACTGTTAATGTATTGGCATGTTTCGGCCGGTTGATATATGTATGTGTATAAGTGCTCTTTGCATCAGTAGAAATATTTTGTAGGAAATAATGTTTTATTAAAATGTTTTATACATGCTTTTAACTTATGTCGATGTAAGTATATTTGTTTTAGATTTTTATGACCCACTTGAGCATAAAATTGAATAATTTTCTAGTTTTCAAAAATTTCCAGTCCAATGTTATATATTGCCATGATATGGTTGTAATTTTCTAATTAACTAAAAAATAATTCGCTCAAATACTTTTTAAAACGAAATACATTAATAAACAAGTATTTCTAAACTGAACAAGTTAAATCCCAAGTTATTAAAAACATTGTTATATGCGCATGAGTTGTAGAAATGCAACATCTTTGTTCAATGGCACTGCCATTCAGTGGCGTAGCGAGGTCGGGTGTCACCCGGAGCGGCACTTAATGGTGTCACCCCCCCCCCCCCAGAGGCGTTGCGACCCTTCCCGATGACAAACTTTCAAGTTTTCGATTTGCATCCCCCCCCCCAAGTTTTTTATTTGCACCCCACCCCCTCAAACTTTCGATTTGCCCCCCCCCCTTAAGTTTTTCTCTATATATTTTGCTATTTTTTGCCTTGGTGTCACCCACGTAAATGGTGTCACCCGGTGCGGTCCGCACCCCCGCCCCCCCCCTCGCTACGCCCCTGCTGCCATTATAGGTCAACTTTTTAAATCTAGACTTACTTGAAATGGGATTTGGTTGTCCCTTTTGGTTTATATAAATTTTAAAATCCGAAAGCGATTTTCTGTTAATATAGTTTTGTATATTTGGAGGGTCCAATATTGAGGGGATATATTTTACCCTCATTTTCTGACCCACACACTTTAATTTTGGATCTCATTGAGCTATGTATGTGTGGTGGTTTACACAGGTGTTTTCAGTGCTAAATGAGCAGTTTTAATGACTATTTTTGTCTAAAAATCAATTATCTGGCACTTAGATAAGATTGAACCTAGATTTCTGTAGTAGAGAATATTCCTTCTTTCTTTGAAGTGTTACCAGTTTCAAGTATTTCTAATTAACCAGACAGACTGGAAAACGGGTTAATCATCGACTATTTCTCAAACCTTTGTTACATTTCTCTAGACCCGTGAGTTTCGCTTCCCTCCTCCCCTTCCTAATAACAATCTGGTTTAGACATTAGGGGCCGTTTCCGTTAATGATGGACCAACGCTCTCAAACACAAGATTCAAATTCTATAGTTACAGGTCAGAACAATCAGGACATTTAAAAAGCACATTCAACAAGAAAAGGAGGTTAAGCTACACACAAACTGACAGACAAACGTATATAATTTCTTTTTCGCTAGTCTGTCGGCTCTAGACTTCAGCAATAAAATAAATTCTTAGTATTTATTAGTGCTATCTTATGTACAACATCTGCACCAAGAATTTCGCAATTTGATCTGCCAACGTGTCTTTTCCATAGATATAAAATAACTATGACTATGCAATTTTTAAATAAACAGAATGTTGTCAAACATCAAAATATTTTTTTATGATAGTTAACTTTGTTATATAAGTATTTGTTGATATATTTGTTGATATATTTTTAATTAAGGTATTTTTTAAAGTACTAAAAGTAATAAAAACCAATTCTTCACTGTGATTTACCTATTATAGTGGCGACATAATTGTGTTGTGCTTTGTAGGAAATGAGTGTACATTTTATTTGAAGTCTTATATTGATTAAAACATTTAAGATACAAAAATACATTATAACATTTTTTAAGTAAAGGGGGATTGCACTTGTGAAGTCCATCGTGTTGTATTGCAATACTATACCACTATGCTGTAATACCACATAGACTAATAAACCGGGAGTGATCTCCCCTAAACTTCCTCGAATATTCTTATATAAAACAACATTGGATGGGAACTCGGGATATAGTTATGATTTTTAATCCATTTTAAATACTTAAACTTTTTTTAAATAGAATAGAATCTATTAGAAAAAAGAATTGCGCACCAAGCGAACGCCAAAACATAATGTGCATAATAGTGCGGTATATTATTAGTACTTTATAAATTCACATGCGTTTTTTGAGAAATCGGAAATAGTGGAAATTACTACTTCCTGTCAACGGAAATAACTCAAAATTTGACGGAAGGCAGAAAATTAGATGTTTCACTAACGTGTGAAATTTCATTTATCTATCTGAAATATTACTCAAGTTATAGGCTTTTGAGAAAATTCAAAGTAGAAAAAGTTCCACTTCCGGTTATCTGAAATCGCTCTAAAGTTGATACGGATCAACGATTTTGATATGATACTTATATATGAAACTTCATCAACCTAGCTGAAATGGTACTCAAGTTATCGTATTTACACTTACACACATACACACACACAGACATACGGACAAGATTGCAAAACAATGTTTTTTCTGACTCAGGGAGGTGTAAAACGTCGAGTTTTGAAAAAATGTCGTTTTTTTTTTTGCACGATTACAATACTTTCTCTATACTTCGTATATACGAGAAAGTAAAAATATAACGGTTTTAGCCCTAAGTAGTAGAGACTTCCGTGTACATGAATAGAAACGGGAATACACCAAGTTTAGACAAGGTGGGGACCCAGGTGTGACATTTTAAATGTATGAGCAAGTTACTAAAAGTTTGTATTTTTATATGGAGAAGTGCCTAGCCATATTAAGACGTAAATATTTAGTTTGAGGTCTAGCCTTTCTTTTTGTTAGTCATAAGAAATCAAGAAATATTTTTTGCTGTAGTGAAATTAATTGAAATTAGACGTGTCCTGGACAAATAAGGATTCGAATAATAATTTAAAGTTTGTTATTGTTATTTATCAACCTAACATATACCCCTCTTTGTAACAAATAACCCCTAATTTAAGTGTATAATAGAAAACTAAAAGACAACAGCAAATAAAAATTTAAAGGAGAACATTCATACAAAGACAACATCCTAACACCGTACTGGAAATTTCTATGTTAGTCTCCTGCTACTTACTTGTTTTGGCATGTTGCTGTTTTGTTGGCGTATTTCATAAAACAATGATAATTACCTACTCATAACTTGGGATAGACGTGAATTTGAAAACAAAACAATTCCTCCTTCTTGTTTCTCGTTATAATAATCTAGAATAATGTTGAAGTCACAACATTCTAGAATATCAAAAATATAGGCATGAGATGTGTTAACTTTCAATAGTTGATGCTGCAATATATGTGCCGAACGTATCTCAAACTGACCTTGGTTTCTCCACCAGGGTAGAATTTTTTTGCTTTACACGAAACTGACTTCAAAACCAAAATCACAATTTGAAATTTAAAATTAGATATTTAGTATATTAATTAATTAGTTGCTTTCATCAAGCTTTTGGTATTTATGGCTTTCACATTCGGATGTCGAATATATAAACTAATCTTGTCTGTGCTTGCTGTTTGATTAACATATATTTTAAAGAGCAATATTTCTTTTAGGCATCTGTCCGGAATTGGGATTTGACAGGTGGGGATGATTTTGCTGATTAGCGAAAATGGTATATCGGTGTCTATACTACTCGGCATCAGTGGTATCCCAAGAGGTTCCTAAAAGAAACAATAGTTGGAATTCCGATCGATTAAGAGGGTCCACTATTGTTTTTTTGCGGAGTTCCACACTTAAATAGGTTGATTTAAGAGCCTCATATACAAAAGGTTTCGAACTCGGGACTTTCGGGTAACTAACCATGCGCTTAATGCAACTACAACAGCATTAGTACACTAGTTCAGCATATTGAGAAAATGTCGCGGTGTATGTGGGTAATCAAGATATACAAAAATAATTTGGTCAATCATAATAATATATGTTTTTGTAATTTCTAAACAAACTGAAGTAGTTGTGCTATAGTACATATTTTGGATGATCAAAATGTGGTTTTGTAGAATTTACTGTGAAATATTAGAAATGATCATTTATTTAAATAGCTTTTTTTTTGTCTGACATAATGCATACCATTACTAGATGTCACATTAAAAAAAAAAAACAACAACCAAGCCATATCATTGATGGATGTTTGTAATGTTTGAACAATAGAGCGCCCAACTCAAAACGTTTTAATCTTGTTCCTAAAAAAAAATACTACTGTACTATGAGATATGTTTCTTATTTGTATATGATGGAATCGGTATTTAGTTTTCCGTAATCTATAAAATAATAATATCAAACGCAGGTTCGTTTTCAAGTAATATTTATAAAGAATAGATTAATTTATACTTCGTTTTTTTCCTGCTAGACCACATTTGAAACTTATGTTTAAATTAAATGCAAAAAAAAAGCAACTAAATTTTCTATATTTTTTGAACAGGTTCTTTTGCTGCAGATTAATAGTCAGTTTTCACGTTTGAGATTAATAGAATAAATACAGAAAAAAAGAAAACGTGAGACGAATTTCATTAAATCATCATCTAATAGACAAATATGGATTGCTCCAATATGTGTACTGATAACGACAATACAATTGATCCAGATCAAGCAGGTAAGATAGATTGTAAGACATACATTCACGGTAAATATATTTTGTTTACAAAATACACTAATAATATTGGCATTGAAAAAAAATTGTCTGTTTAGAAGATATTATATGCAACATTAGATATTTTTACGTATCTTTTCACCTCGGCATACGAAGAGATAGTGTGGTTAGCACTATGCCCAGCCGCCTTTACTATTTCTAACGTGTGTTGTTAAATGATGCTTCTTAAAGTGTCACTTCATTTTTTGAAGCCTTTTGTTCTAGAAGCTACATAAAATAAATAAATGATGTTCATTCTTTTCACTTTAACACTCTTATACATTGTGGACTTTTTGAATTTAATAACTTTATACCTTATTATGACATATCTTTTTCAATTTGCTTTTTGTAAATAAAAAAAGACATTGGAGAAAACAATTTTACTGTAGTTCTATTACTGCTAAATAATGTGTTTGTTTGTTAATAACTTTGCAGCAAAATGCTCAACTACAAGAAACAGAAAGTTTTGTCAAATTGAACCAAAATTTAGTAAGGACATTGTATAGTGTGTTTTAAAAACAATAGTAAAAATGTTTAAAACACAGAACAATTAAGTTTTAAAAATAAATAATCTGTACATAAAACAAAACAAAGACAAATGATTAAGGACATACATGACAACAGTGTATTTATCCCTACCTGCCTTTTTATTACCTAACTGAAATTCTTTTTTTTAGTGAATCCTGAAATCCAAGAACTAAGCGAGCAGTCTATTGAAGACGAATGGAAACATTGCAAAAAACCACAAGGCCATGATGGTTTTCTTCTTTGGCAGAAATTTCTAGAAGATCCAAAGTCACATCTGTGTAAAGCTGGGATTAAAGGTGACACAACGGCTAATTACATTAAAACATCTGGAGCTCTGGTTGTGCGACTTGTTGTTGATTATGTCAGTGGAAAGAGACCTGAAGAGTTGTACAAGTCACTGTTTAAACACCGTGAAACACACCATACCTTCTTGGGAAGTGGATCTATAATACATATAGATCCGTCAGTAGATCGGTGTATGTGTTGTAAATGTACTAATGTAACTGAATATGTGAAAACATGGAATGTTTACATATCTACAGCAACCCACGTTGTCTTTGATAATACAGAATCTGTTTGGACAACTGCTGAACTATTCTATGATTCAGAAAACCGAACAAGTATAAAAAGAGTTTGTAAATTTTGTGTAGATGAAAGAAGTATAATAGGGGACACTTGTATCTTAAAAGGTGTGACATGTGATGAAGAACTCAGCAAAGATCTGTCTGAACTTTTAACGAAACAAAAACAGCTTTACGCTGCTCTACCACTATGTGAGAGACCAACAGCTGTGATCATATCTCACCCACACGGCAAGCACAAATACATCAGCTGGGGACGTTGTCAAGTCTTTGATACAAAAAAAGACCAGATTTTTTGGATGACCTCATACAAGTACAAGACAACAACATGTCCAGGAAGTAGCGGGGCGCCTGTCTTTATTCTACATACACACAATAAGGAACGACACAATTATGTCATATCAGGCAATTTTCCTGTACACAGTGGATCGAATTCAGAAGGCAATTATTGTGGTGAACATCATGAACCTACATTAATGAAAGAAGCAGATGTGGTAAGTTCGTAATCAAATCCACATTCTTGATGAGCAAATCGTTATTAGAACATTTTTTAAAAATTATTTATATACGTTATACTTTATAAACATATTTATAATAAGATATTACATAGAATAACTGAAGTATAATAATTAACGTTAATGCAGTATGACGCTTTTTAAAAAGAGGTTATCAATACGTTACCAATTATGTATTTTAGACGCGTTATCTGGTTTTCTAAAACTGAGTTATTTAAATGTAAGAAAAACAGGCGCTAGATTTTATAGATAATTGTTCTTTGGCTCCGTGTACGCTTTTCGAAAAAAAGACTTCTTCATCTTCTTCTTCGTTCTTTAATGTAATATTAAAATCGATTTCATTCAACCCAAGTATGAATTACTAGTCCATATGATATGCGCCACAAGGCCAGTTGACTCTAAGTTCAGTCTACTTGTGTTTCTGGATTTGCTTTGAAAACATTTTTCCTTCCAATTTATGGGGTTTTTCTCTCCCAGGTGAGTTGCTGTACCCCAGCAAATGAGTGTCATCGGCCAAAAGCTTAAAATTTCGGACTTTTAACAATCGTGATTCGTCCCTCTGACCACACCCTCTAAGGTACTAAGATACCTTTGGTCCCACCTCTGGATTAGTGAAATAAACTAAATTAATGAGTTAGGGCTGTTAATACCATTTATGTCATAACATAAACAATGTTGTCTACAATTTCTAAGTGTAAGCCCTGCTAGGGGGGGGAGGTTGACTACACTATCTACCACTCCCTTGGCTTAACTAACTAATCTGTGCAAACGTGGTAGATCCACGGTGGTTAAACCCTAACCTTAATCTTATGTTAAAAATAAAACAACAATTTATGAAATGTATTTAACAAAAATGGAACTAATAATAAAAAAGAATTGATTTGAATACTCTGCATATACAAAACAAAACAGAACTTAACGTAACAAAACACCCAAATTCGGACTACCCTCCAAGCTATAAAGATTTGGATTCACTTAGTTAGGTTTTTAGTTAGTTTAACAGTTAGATTATGTTTCTCTGACGTTTGATGCACCGGATGGTCCAGGATCTGACACACAGACTTCCTCCCTTCATCCACACGACATCCAAAAGCAATCAACCACCACTCTGACACACAGACTTCCTCCCTTCATCCACACGACATCCAAAAGCAAATCAACCACCACTCCGGAAACTGACTTCCACACACCTCGCACACAACACGTAAACAAATAGTCCCTAATTCACAGATGACAAACAACACGCTACGAAACATACGACAGAATTATAGATAAAATACACATAATATAAACAGTGACAACAATCTAATTAAAATATACACAAACTAGCCGTAGACAGAGACATTAACAGTAACAGCGACGCCATAATACGGGGCTACACAACAAAAAAAGTACAAACAGTTTACGACATGAAACGAAACGATACATTCGACTTCTAAGTTACATATAAATAATAATTACAACACTCCGGCCGCTCACATACGTACTATTAGAGCCTCTGATCCTTTGATAGTTTTATCTGGAAAAACACAAATTTAAATACCTGGATGACGCTCTCAAAATCTGAGTTGTTTGAAAGGTTAGGCCGCATGGACAGAAAACTTTTATCGGCGTTTTTTTAAATAATGTAACTCTGTGTAGCTAAATAATTGATAGTTCACCTGATATTCTCCTTGTATGTTCCACTTTGTTTTCGTATCTCTATTCCCAATAATAAAATTACGCGCTTGATTCGTCTTCTTCTGTAGTTAAAACGTTAGTTCTTCAATTTTTGTGTTATTGTGAAATCAATAAGCTACACAACACTACCGTACATAACATTTTTTCTTTTTCAGTAAAAGATTTAAAGGGAAGTATAAAGTTACGATTATGCATTTATAAATATGACATTGCTCTTGCATAAATTGTAAAATAATAGATGCCGTATATTACTAATCAATTTTAATTCCAAAAATAGTATATGCGAAACAAAATGCTCAATAGAGAGTACTATAATCTGCAATATTTTACCCTATATTGCAAGTTTAGTTTAAATAATATTTGTTTTGCACTTAGATATATTTAATTTGGGTATTGAACTCAGTAATTTACTTGATATCATATACAGGAGGAAATAAGACGCGAGTGCAAGAAAAAAAAGACTCAACGCACCAATTCCAATTCAACAGGTTTGTAAACATGTGCATATATATATATATATATATATATATATATATATATATATATATATATATATATATATTATTTTTTTAATTATTAATTGATATTTGGTTATATTACTCTATAAACACATCACCTACCAGGCATACACAAATACATTGTGATCATAAAAACAAAATAAAGATAGTTACAAAGATAAACTAAATCATCTCTTCAAAATAAACAGTCGTCATTAAGTAAAATAAACTCAAAAGAAAAAATACGAGCCCAAAATATTAGTCTAGTTTATATCAAGTGTTAAGAATTAATTAACAACATGCAAATAACGAAATCACGATCCATGAACAAAAGAGACGAGGGCGGCTGAGACTGAAATTCTCGATTCAAAACGTCTAAGTCTGTCGCGTAGAGAGATAGTCGGTTTGGCGGCGAGATTTTTAGAACTAGTAAACCGTCTAACATTTTAATCTGCTATAATTGTGAAAACATTTAAAAACATTATTACAAAACGCTAGAGTATAGTCGGTAAAGAGTTTCTTCGAAAAAATCTTTTAAAATAGTTTTAATTCAATCGATCGAGAATGAAATAATCAGTTATTTGTCCCTACTTTAAAATTTACATTTTCGGAGTCAGACGGTTTGCGACCGAAACCATCGATATATATATATATATATATATATATATATATATATATATATATATATATATATATATATATATATATATATTTAAATTCAACAATGAAATCGAGTGATTAGACTTTTGACAAATACAAGAGACACTGCTACAAAAAAATCGCACTAAGGAAAACGTAATTTTAAAAAAAAAAATTGCTCATTGGAACAAACAAAATCCATAAAGATTAATCAGGCTAAACTAAAAAAGCTTACTAAATTATTTTCCAATCATCAGGCAACAGTTGTGAAGCTAATCGTCATAAACACTACACTGGTTGCAAGAAAAACCCAGGTCACGTACATTTCATCCCCATAAATGATTTCAACCTGGACCATCTACCAAGTCGTTATCGTGATGTGCTCGTTTTAGATTTTATTAAAGCATTTGCTTGTTTATCCAGTCTAGTTAAAGTAAAACATACAAGCGTCGAGAGACCAAAATCCGTTACATGTTTTCGTGGTTGGTATCCATTTTATAACACGAGAGGCAGTGACGCCTTACGTACTGGAACGTGTACAATAGTAGGTGTAGAAAAACAAGATCATGATACATGTCCTTGTTTTAAATGTCATTATTCTGATACACCAAGCAACGTTTGGTACATTGTCCGTATGAAAAGTGCAACACATGTTGCCTTTGATGATACTGAGGTTAGACAGACAAGAGTTGTTGTTGGATTTGATGACAACAAATCTCCTGGTGTTTCTTTGGACGGGTGGAGAGTTATTTGCAGCGATGTGGAAGGTGATTGGTCATTCTTTGAATGTGTGACTTGTGACGTGGAGCTGGCAGAGAAATTATCCAGTTCACTCAATCATCTTTATAATTTAGAGAAGGAGATTATGGTGAAGTATGCACAAAATGAGGATGTAGATAACCTAACTATTTTAATAAGTCACCCTCATGGATGCCCGAAGCAAGTCTCAGTTGGACAATGGATACATAAACATGTTAAAGTTCCATCATACGACCAAGTCTCATATAGGTTAACGTACACGACATGTACTTGTCCAGGGTCATCTGGTGCAGCTGTCTATGTTTTTGGTCAAAAATTTCCTAAAATTTCCAGGCGTTTTATAACAACTCACGTCCATAGTGACAATCTAGAGAATGGCTGGAACAAAAGCGGTTATGTCGTTGAAGATTATGTTACAGAACACACGCATGCAGACACTAGTTTAATGGACTCTAGTATGCTGGTACAGGAAACAACAAGCCCTTGTTCAGAGACTTTGTTAAGCGAACCTTCCGATTAATCATGATTAGTATATTGCATTTGATGTGACTATTAAAATATTTTTATAAACATTTAATTATACATATATATATATATATATATATATATATATATATATATATATATATATATATATATATATATATATTATAATACGTTATATAAGTACAGATATACATAATATATGCATATGTATTTTGCAAATCTGAAAACAGTTTAAGGAAAGGAATTAAAGATTGAAAAATATTTTACACTATAACTACCCGCAAGACACTATAAACAACATCCAAACAAACACTCAATCCTCTCTACCTCACAACCCACCCCCACACCACACCCCATACAATTCTACACATACACTACACATTAAAATCAATGACCAATCTCCCATTACAACACACGTCACAAATCAAGCCATACCCCACTTACTCCATGACTGAATCCTAATTACTCATCACAAATCACGCTTTGTATTTTAGAATCCAATAATCATTTAGTTGTTTCAAAAATTGACAATACATAAAAACAGAAGAAGAATAACACTCATCAAGTAGAAACAGCAACTTAGTTTCTCTATTTAAACTGTTTTGTTTTTGAAACTTTATTTGACAGCGGTCCTATGATAATAATTTATAGAGCAAAAATTCAAAAGTGTGTTTTTTATGTGAATGATTTAATTTCAATATTTTACTGATAGTAACTAATGTTTTCTCAGTTCATTGATATTGTGTAATGTGTTCAAATAAAAAAAAATAGCTTAATGCTCATTATGTAAATATTTGTTTACGAATACTTTGTTCTTATTTATGTTAATTAACTAAATTTGTTCAACTCTTTTTAAGCACAATAACCCCACTATTACTATTACATTTAGGACAATCTCATGAATAATAATCATAAGAAATTAACATAATTAGAAAACATAAATAAATGAATTAACATTTTGATTGTTTTCTGAAATAAATAAAAAAAAATTAAAGTTCTAGTTGTGGATTTTTTGAAACAAAGACAACCAAAAGTAAAAGTCTAATTTTAAATGTTTTTGTAATTTGTTAAATCATTTACTGTCTGCTTCTCTTGTAATTTACCTGCATTTCGTGTCACAATGGGGCTTATAAGTCATAAAAAAGCAAATTCAATGATACATCCAGCAGATTTATTTACATGTTATTAACGTTAAAATGGAAGTGACAATACATTTTAGTGTATACGGATACTGAATGCAGATTCTAATCACTTTTTTGAATTGTCTATTAGCGAAATATGTATAGTGAAGTTAAAAAATAACATTGCTAAAAACCACTTACTGTATGCCCTAATTCGTTCGGCTTGGTAGAATAGTAGAACATAATACTGCTAGCCCTAAGTCTCGAGTTTGAATCCCTGATTAAAGTTCGCTGAACGTCCCTGAGTCCACACAGCTTAGAGGGGTACCAAACTCACTTTAGAGAAACTAAAGGTGGTTGGGCATAATACTGACCACACTATCCCTTTATTTGCCATGGCCGTTGATACAGGAGTAATCTACGTCAGTGTATTTACATAATATGATAAGGAAACAGTTTGATTTAAAAAAAAAACACAACATAATACATACATATATATATATATATATATATATATATATATATATATATATATATATATATATATATATATATATATATATATATATATACATATGCATACATATATATAAACCACTACAAGAATATGGATACAATTCCATAGGTAATATGCAATAAGGGAAATTTATTATGGTTCAATAAAAGAATGGTGAGTAAATCAAAATAGTAAATCATTGGTAGTTCATCGATCACCCTGTAAACGCCTAGATGTCTTCTAACATTTTTGATGTGTCGACTATGTATCAACATTTGAAGACATTTCATTCTAATTATTAATTTCTATAGGTTTCACTTGTCAAAAGGCATCGCTAGTCTTGCTGCTGTTGCTCGTATGTACTCATCTGATCACCTATCCTTGCTTATTTCACTTACTAGATAAGTAAAGCGATACACTGCCTAAATAGTCATTGGATGTATCTCAAGTGGGAGCTCCTGTCTGTCGTTAACTCTCATAACCTCTGCCCCCTAACATTTCACCCGTAAGTCTGTCTGTAGTGTTAGATATGACAGTTTGCTTAACCTGGACGTGTCATGCCGACATAAACATGGAGTCAGGAAGAACAAGGTAATTACAATGCTTGTAAGGGTGTAATGAATTACAACTTTTCTTTGTGATGTTGTTATTTTCATAAACCAATCGAGGGCTAGCGAATATATTTAATGACAAAAGCATTTTATAACCTTTGCCTTACATGACGCGAGATAATTCATCAAAGACAGTACACAGGCAAGATTCTGGCTAAACATTATGCTGTTTATAAACCACAACAAGTATACCATATAATAATGCGATATCACATGAAACGGCCTCACTGTCTCCCTGTGACCAGCAGATCGGTGTTGATGTTTATTGTAGTACTAGACAGATAACTCTACCCTTAACTAACTACTTTAGAAAATTCGGTTTCTATATTTCTGAGTTATTTCCCTTTTAGCTGTTTTGTATTTATATACATTTCTATAGATCTTACATTATGCAAAAGGTTTTTCTGTGTTCTTCATGACCTGCAAGAAAAAAAGGCTGATCATGAAAAATTAAACCGTGAATTACAAAATATATTTTGTAATTTCATAATTAGCATGATATAACAATGGTTTGCAGATTATATAAGCGAGGGTCAAGTACCAAAAATGCGAACGGGTAAGAAAAATGTCTGGAAGAAACACTGGCTGCATGGTGTTTCATTATGATGAGAACCATTAATTATTACTACTAATGTTGTCAGGGCCAAGCATTGTTTTTATACATATTCATCAAAGCTTAAATAAATATGTTTATTTAGGTAAGGCAGAAAACTGGAGATAGTCATCATGATGACAATTGAATCATTGAATTTTGTAAATCCAACAGCTTAGTCTTTGCAGGTCAGACAACATCTTTGGCATTTGTATCATAGTGAACTTGTATATTTGTTTGAATGACACAAAAACTAAGTCAATGCACAACTAGTGTTTATGCATTTTAAATCCAAAAGTTCTTTGGTCTTTTAATGTAGGAAGCTTAAAACTTGGACATCAATGCTTGTTCTCAACCACTTTCAATAAACAAAATAAAATATTTTTAATTAAGTTTACAAACTAGATACTCCCAGAGCTATACCAGCGGGAGTGTTAACCCCTGGCAGGTTCAACCAAGCTGGGAAGTCTGCTGGGGTAATAGTCAGACGAAAGCTAGCAACCTGGTCCTCCAGGTTGGGGGTTGAGCACAAAATTTTCGATTTGCACCCCCCCCCCTCGAACTTTTCATTTGCACCCCCCCCCCCTCAAACTTTCGATTTGCACCCCCCCTTCGAACTTTTTATTTGCACCCCCCCTCAAACTTTCAATTTGGCGCCCCCATAAGGTCGGCGCCCGGGGACATATGTCCCCCCGCCCCCCCCTCGCTACGCTACTGGTTGAGCATAAAGTCAGCAACCTTAAATCGTAAAAAACAGCTCACTACAGAAATGCAGACAAAGAGAAAGAGCTTTGACCAGGGGAAAAATGGACACACCTGGGGACAGTTGGAGAGACTAGCGCAGGACAGAGATGCCTGGAAAGCTCTTGTCAGCGGCCTATGTCACAGGAGGGATGACAGGCAAACCTAACTAACCTAAAAAACTAGATGTCAAACTACCTGCAGGGTGGACAATCTACAGCCTTATGAACTTACAAAACTTATCCAATCTCAAGTTTGTAGTTATTTGATCTGGTTATCTCCCTAGCTTCAGGATTATTTGAAGAAAATGTGAATATATATATATATATATATATATATATATATATATATATATATATATATATATATATATATATATATATATATATATATATATATATATATATGCATATATATATATATATATATATATATATATATATATATATAGCGTACCCGTCCCCCGCGCGTTGCCGCGGGGATAGAATAAAGTTTGACGAAATGTATTAGAAGGATTTCACCAACGCGTTTCCAATCATATTTTATAAGACGCGGGACCGTCTTTTCTAAAAGTGAGTTATTTAAATGTAAACAATGCCTGCGCTTAAATCAGAAATATCGGGACATGGGTTTACCTACACTACCGCATGTAAACATTGCGTGTACATTAATCACTCACCGAAATAATGTTAGAACACACTTCGGTGACCGACCATGTGTCAGAGACAAAGTTTCATGGTACTCGGATGAACGGTGTGAAACTGAAATTTTATAAACCGTATATAGAGAAGAATCACAGCTTCCCGTGGCGCCGCCCTTGCGAAATTAAAAAAAGGATTTTTTTTACAGAACCCTTCCCTGGATTGTGCTAATCAACTCCCCCAAAGTCTCATGGCTATCGGATAACGGTGTCACACCAAAATCGACTTTTTAAAAAAAATATACCGTATATAGAGAAAAATCGCACCCTCCCGTGGCGCCGCCCTTGCAAAATTAAAAATGATTTTTTTACAGAACCCTTCCCTAGTGTTTTATAATGAACTCCCCAAAGTTTCATGCCTATCGGATGAACGGTGTCACTGCAATTCACTTTTATTATTTTTATATACCGTAAATAGAGAAAAATCGGACCCTCCCGTGGCGCCGCCCTTGCGAAATTAAAAATGACTTTTTTACAGAAACCTTTCTTAGAGTGGTATAATGAACTACCTAAAGTCTCATGACTATCGGATGAACGATGCTAAACCAAAATCGACTTTTATTTTTATATACCGTATATTGAAAAAAGCAAATCGCGCCCTGTCGGGGCGCCACCCCTGCGATTTGAAATATTTTTTTTCGCAGAAACCTCCCCAGGAATATTCTCAACAACTTCCTAAAGTTTCATGGCGATCGTTTGAACGGTGTCACGGCAATTCACTTTTATTATTTTTATATACCTTATATAGAGAAAAATCGCACCCTCCCGTGGCGCCGCCCTTGCGAAATTAAAAATGATTTTTGTACAGAACCCTTCTCTAGAGTTTTCTAATCAACTCCCCAAAGTTTCATGGCTATCGGATGAACAGTGTGAAATCAAAATAGACTTTTATTTTTTATATACCGTATATAGAGAAAAACAAATCGCGCCCTGCCGGGGCGCCACCCCTGCGAATTTGAAATTTTTTTTTTTCGCAGAAACCTCCCCAGGAATATTCTCAAGTTTCACGGCGATGTGATAAGAGGTGTGGTAATGCATAAAAGACACACACACACAGACACACACACATACATTGCTTTATATATATATATATATATATATATATATATATATATATATATATATATATACACACACACACTAAAATGGACTGCAGGTGAAAGTGAGGACAGCATTATGAAAAAGGCTAAGACGAGTACAGAGAACAGCAGTGACAAAAAGTAAACTTTAGTTATTTTCGATTAAGTTTAGGCATAAAGTGTACCATTATGAGATCAAATGAATTAAATTCACATGAAGGGTTTAATATTAACAGTGAAAGAAGGCAGATTACCCAAGAATACACTTTTTGTTACCATTTTATTTCTTTATATTATTCCTTTTCTTGTTTTTATACACCATTTTTAATTCATAAATATGTTTTTAAAATTATACACATGTTAGAAAAACAAATGGATGACATTTAATATAATAGCAATGAAGGATATTGATTTGAGATATTGTGCAATAAATGAACTTTGTATCTTAGGGTACGAAAATATATAATGCAAACTTCTATAATTTATCTAGATCTACACTATTGCAGCAACAAAAAAAAAGAATAAAAAAAAGAAAATTTAAAAATGCTTTCAATTGTTTCTTAATGAGTGTAATTGCTATAAAAAGGTTTTATTAATACCAGCAAGTAACATTAGAAATATTATGGTTTTATTCTGATATATGTGCCTATTTAATATGGAAATATCAAATGATTAAATTCTAATTATAAATATAAAGAAATCAGGTAAGAAGGTTACTGTAGGTAATATAAAAACACTGCTAAATAGATGTGCATTAAAATTGAAAATTGAATAACAAATCTAGGTTTAAATGCTAATAGTAGCATTTTAATAGTATAAAAAAGACCAATTTAAAAGTTTATAATTTCATTATATGACAATTTTAAAATGTAAATGTAAAATGCATTGCTTATAGTTATGGGCATTAGTAAAATTGTCTGTCAACTGCGGAACTAGAAATATTGTATATATATATATATATATATATATATATATATATATATATATATATATATATATATATATATATATATATATGTTACGGTCAAAGCCCGAAGTCGGCCAATGCTAGGATTGGCCGGCCAATCCGCGCATTGGCCAATATCGCCTCCCATAGGTCGGCCAAAGTCCGAAACTTTGCTTCATTTCGGCCTTTGGCCGGCCAATCCGCAGACTGGCCATTGTGGACCGGCCAAAGTCTAAAATAGCTTTTGATTTCGGCCTTTGGCCGGCCAGTCCCGGCCAGTCCGCGGACTGGCCATGGTGGACCAGCCAAAGTCTTAATTAGAAGATCATGAGCAGATTTATTTTTTTTTTATGCCGGAAGGATCATGAAATTATGTCTTTATTGATTATTAATTAAAGTAAATGACAGAAACATTCAATTTTTTTATTGTACTATAGTCTCAATCAATCAATATTATCATTTGTTACAACAAGTTGAACTTTTATGGCATTTAGAATTACATAGCAGCTTGTTATTTTTACACTTGCAGCGATTTGTTGTATACTTGGTTGTGCAATTGCAGCGAGTGTAGCCTTGGCCCCCAGTCAATGATTGTGAAGATGCGATGAAGATGCGATGGTTCGTAGTGATTTTTCCTCAGTGCCAACTGACGACAATAAGAGCAGTTTTTCGTGAAGAATTGAAAACTCACTTCTAGCATACAGTTGTTGTAGAAACCGCCCTCGACGCTCATGACAACTGCAATCACGCTTCGGGGATCACCACGACCTCTGTCAACATCTGGAACACGGATGCGTACATTGTCACCCACTTCACCATCTTTAAATTTTGTATTTGATGTTTTAAGCATCTTAGCACCTTGATTTTGCAAGCCAGTATGAGCTGCTGACCTGTGTTCCATGATGTCTTGTTTGTTGTGACACAATCTGCAGGTAATGTTCCCTCCGTACCCTTCGTCTGCTTCATTGGGTACTCCACAAATAGCATGGACATCTTTGCCACAGGATCCACAAGAATGAGCTGCACTACAATGTTTTTCACAAACTATACAGAATCTGTTGGCCACATTATTGTCACGCAACTGGTCTGGACGTTCCGCCACGGCAGTAGATGTGTTAGCTGAGGATGTAGTTGCATTTATGGCAACCTCCATTTCTTGTTCAATGTTCTCAAGATCTTCCTCAGTAACTATTTTATTGAGAGCCTCTCTTGGTAGATTTGAAGTGCTAAGTCCCACTTTTGCTTTGCATCCAAACAAGGCTTCGTATGGTGATTGTTGGATTCCTTGATGAAAAGAACGATTTTTCATAAATTGAATGAATTTGAGACTCTCAGCCCAATGAGCTGATTCATTTGTTTGCATCCATGTCATCATCATGTTTTGAACATCTAAGAACGCGGAAAAGTCTTTTGAACGTTCCGTCTTGTTGCACGTGGTCGGTGACGCCGACTGTCTTTGATTTTGTTCTTTGATGATTGTCTCACCTCGTCATCATGGAGGAGGCTGTCACATACAGTTGTAGCACATATATGGAAACTAACATGGATTTACATTTTTTTCTTTTGACAGCCATTTGCTATGTCTGTTTCTTGGTCTGGCGGCCCTTTTGATCCATGTCGCCTTGTATATAGAATGCTATACAAACAAGAGCTAAACAATACGTTACTCACAATGAAACCGCACCCAGAATAATTAAAACGAGATCACAAGTTAGTCTAGATACAACATTGGCCAGGACATCCCGGCCAATGCGCGCATTGGCCGGCCAATGTACAAAATACGCTGTCAAGTTTAAGTACTTCGGACTTTGGCCAGTACGTCCCGGCCAGTGCGCGCATTGGCCGGCCAATGTACGAAATACGATCTTAGTTCTAAGTTCTTCGGGCTTTGGCCAAGAGAGCCGGCCAATCCGCGAATTGGCCCGCCAATCCGGGGTTTGGCCGCACTTCGGGCTTTGACCGTAACATATATATATATATATATATACAAACACAAATTACGAACATAGGATACTCATTGCTGGCCTGTTTGGGTTTTGAAAAAAAAAATAGTTTTTTTCAATTAAAACAAATTACAGGATTATTGTGTTTATTGAAAATCAGTTTTTATGTTATATCTACTATAAGACCTCTTAACCTCTAGTCTGTCAAAAGAATATAAACCATGAAAGCTTTGTATAAGTAATGGTGTCTTGTCTTATCTTAATTTTTATGTTTTTTTTTTGTATTTTTATTATTAATTTTAAATACATTTCCTTTTTACACAATGTCATTCATTAGTAAGTACTTTATAAAAAATAATAGTTAAGAGAAGTAATTGCCTTTTAATTGGTTTAGTACAAATCTATTAAAATGAGCTTATGAGCACCCTTTTTTGTCTATTTAAAAAAAGGGAAATAAGTCATGGAAGTGGTTTGAATATTTGCTTATCTTTGATAAGTTTGATTGTAGGAGAAAGAGGACTCGGCTTTCACAATCAGTGTTACTTCAAGACTTTTTTCTCCGGGGGGGGGGGGGGGCACTTGAAATTTTTTTTTTGGGGGGGGGGGGGGGTAGACTTTCTTCGGGGGGGGGGGGGGGTGATACTGTTAAAAGTATATATTTTCTATCTAAATTATATCAATTTCATTTCGTTCGGGGGGGGGGGGGGGGGCGGTAGATAATCCACCTACAGCTACAGTTTTTTACAAAACAACCATCAAGTCAAAAATGCTGGAAAATTAATTATTTTTTTAACTATAAAAAAGTATTATGGTCGGCTGGGGTCCCCACCCTCCCCGCTTTGCGGGGTCTGGCGGCACTGCAGTTCCGCCCCTGTAAAATAGTCATATCTTTTTTTAAAGTCAACACATTTAAGACAAAAAAAATATTTCATAGTTGAAAAATGTGCTTATTATTTTTTTAAATTTTTTTTAATCAACGCAATGATCATGAATTTACAGAATCATACTTACAAGACTACTGACTTAGGGTTCACACATAAATGGCATCCCACTTAAATAAATGATTGTGATGTACGTTTTAAGTAAATGTAAATGCAGCTAGAATTATAAAAAAAAATTGACAATTATCTTCTATGAATATTTTCAAGTTGGGACGACAAACATTAAAATAATGCATAATATTTTTCTATACTATGTTAACTGCAAGCTGAAATATCATAATCATAAATCAAAGTTACAAAAATTAAAATATTCAGACAAAATGTTGAGTAACATGAATCAACCATGTCAACCATGCTCATAGCCTTATTAATTTGTGCAATACATGATCTTACCTGTTTAGTTTCTAAGGTCTGCCTAACTAATCACATTATTGTTATGGTTGTTACATTAATAGAGCTTTGAGGAGAGCTTTAATAGAATATTTTTTTCCTTTGTATTTGCTTTCCGGGATCAGCTGATAATCATGTCTATTGGTTAATATAAGGGCCAAATAGTAGGCCCTATACATGTATACATATTACACAAAATACTGTTTTTTTTTTCTTCAAATCTTACATTTCTCAATAATTTATTGCCTAACAATGTAATAATAATGTTAATAATTTAATGGTAAGAAATGGGACATCTGAGAAATAGGACAGTTCAGTGTTACAGTAATTTTTAACCAATTACTTCAACTATAGTAGGAACACTATCAGTAACTTAATTCCTGCATCAGCTATTCTTTTGTTTTAGCTATTTGGAACCTAGAGAAAAGTCAATAAAAATCACTATTACCTTGGGACAGCATAGAAATGTCCTTACGATAATTGAATACGGTTAAAGCTATTAAATAAGGGCCTGTATAGCTGCGGAACACTATTCTGACCAGGTATTAAGTTCGGTCCATTCTTACTTCTAGTTACACAGAGTAGACTATAGTTTAAAACATAACTTATTTACAAATCTGCAGAACACATGGGTTAGTCTGACATACATTTTAGAATAATTACCCATTCTACATAGAGGTTTAATTATTTTGTCTTTTAAATTAAAATAAAACCATTTTTTGAAACTCAAATGTACAAAACTAGACCACAGCCTGGTTCAGGTTCTGAACCCATGACAAATGGAATCAACTGTATTGATCTCCTCTCGACCATGCAACCACATACTAAGTTTAAAATATATTTAAGTTCTTTTTTAAATTTAGATATTGGTTATTCAGATATTGTGTGGAATTATTTTTGTTTGAGTACCTATAAAGTCTATATTAAACTAGTCAAAACAACATAATCACTTATTATAATGTGTAGCTATGGACCGAATTTAATGTCACATACAAATTCAAATAGCATTCTGTGGCTATAGGGATGTAGGTTCAAACTGTCATTTAGAAATTAAAAAACAATGTTTTGGGGGACAAGTAGCGGTGATGATGACAGCAGTCGATTTAGATAGATGTTTATTTAAAAAAATATTTTAAAATACTAAAGGTTTAAATGGCATGAGAGTCTGATAGTGAAAAATACTTCACCATACTACAGACAGCTAACCTGAGAAACTTGAGTTCGAAATCTAGGTTCCAGCGCACAGAATGTTCCTGTGTCCACCTCGCTCTGCTGGTCTGATCAATACATAAGCTGAGTCAAATTATATTAGGGAAAGTTAAGGTGGTTGGGCATTTTATTGTGATGACAGCACTATACCTTCATGTGCTGCCGTCACAGAAAGAGATGAACTTTACAGTCTACTACATACTTGTTACCCCATGGACCGTCAGGTTCAAAAGGGAACATTATATTTATTTTAAAGTTAGCATGACGTGAGTTTGTTAATAGTTATTTTAATATTTTTAGTTATGTATGATGCTAATCATGCGTGTGAAAGATAAAGTGGTAAGTTGGAGATTATATTTGTAAACTGTTAAAGTTTGAAGTATAGTTTAGCAGAGGAGCACCTTAGGAATAGGCATGTCAATAGTGATTGTGTGAATTGATTTAAACTTTAACTGTTTATATAGTAGTAGACTAATAAATTCAATTATTTAATAGTAAAACTAAAAGAACCCTAGTCCATCGATGATCTAAAAGAAAGTCACAGGAAGAAAAAACACACGAAAAAAGTCAGTTTTTTGTGGGAAAAAAGTCACAGAAATAAAGTCACTGGAAAAAGTCACAAAAATATTGAAAGAAATATTTTGATTTAATTGTTGATAATAGTAAAATTGTGGGTGTTGATTAATGTGCTTCGTAATTTTTTGGTAGCATATTTAACTTTAAAAGGATTATGGTTTATAACAATAATAAATTAAAATACTGTAAGACTATAAGATAATGTACATAGCAACATCAACATGTTACGTATTTATTTAGTATACATGGTGGAAAAGTATTATAAAATAAATTTAGAATTTAGTCTCATCGTTGTGTTTGCATATGTTTTTGCAATTTGCCGTAGGCCTCATAATATTGGTATATAATATATATCTTAATTTAATTTTTGTTATTGTTATCTGTTATCATACACAGTATTATGAGTATACTAGTATTAGTATACTTATATATTAATACTAGCTGCATCCCGTGCTCCGCCACGGTAAATCTTTTTTAAATGTACCAACTTTGGAACAGAACAAAACAAACAAAAACAACACAACCACAAAAAACACAAAAAACACAACCACAAACACAACACAACCACAACACAACCAAAAAACAACCACAACACAACCACAACACAACCACAATACAACCACAACAAAAACACAACCACAACACAGCCACAACACAACCACAACACAACCAAAAATCAACCACAATACTACCACAACACAACCAAAAAACAACCACAACACAACCACAACACAACCACAACACAACCAAAAAACAACCACAACACAACCACAACACAACAAAAAAAAAAACAACACAACCACAACATTAGAATCACCACCAAACAACACGCTTTTTTAGGCGTCCGCGCCCAAAGAGAGCCTTTCCAACATCAAAAATTTAAGTCACATAATCAGATCCTACTCCATAACTTACAATAAAACAATGCGATGCAAATGAATGTACGGCAAGTGGTGTTTACTTTTATGGTCCTAAGAAAACATATTGGCAATGTAATTAGAATTACCACCGAAAAACACGCTTTTCCCAGGCGTCCGCGCCCAGAGAGAGTCTTTCCAGCATTCTCTATACTATAATTATAAAATTTCATCATCTGTTAACACCAAAAAAACAAAAACAAAAAATAGTGATTTTGAGAAATCATAGACTAATTAGAAAATAGTATAAATAAATTTAACATTTTTCTCTTTTAATTATGAACCTTAACATATACTAATCAATGCGGTAGTAATAAAAAAAAAGATTAACTTAAATTATTGTTGAGTTAAATATATTTTCAAATTACCTCCCTTGAAAAAATTACCACAAAAAAAAAGAGTTGAATTAATTATTTTTTCGACCTACTTTTATGAAAATGTATCCATTTTTTCCTAGGAATATAAACTAAAATAATATTTGACATTGATCTTTTTAATAAGTTTTAGCAATGTGCGAATATTTAATATTTTCATAACGTTATGCAAAAAAATAAACACAGTGGCATTTATAAAATACCTCTATGCCGTTATATAAACGAACCCTACTCTATTACTTATAATAAGAAACTGCGGTGCACTGAAAAGCACAGCATGGTTCTTAAATCTATAGCGAAGACGGAAGGAAGAAACGAAGGACTGACACACTACCTAGCCGCTTATATTATAGATATTACTATACACTATACTATTACTATTATACAGTACTAGCTAGATCTAGAATCCAACTTATTACCTAACTATACTATTCTATACTATACACTTAATACTTAATTATTAATTAATACACATTTGTGATTTTTTTTCCTGAGACTTTTTTTCATCTGACTATTTTTTTTTTCCTGTGGTTTCTATTTTTCCTGTGACTTTTTTTTCCTACAATCGCCTAAGTCGACCTAGATTCTAGATTCTACATCCTAAATCTATCTAGATCTAAATCTAGAACTACTTATTATTATTATTAACTTATTGTTGTTTAAAATTTTGTGTTGTAAACAAAGAGAGATTACTCAAGTTTTCTTTAATTTTCTCCGGGTTTTCTCGATATATTTATATATTTAGTCTAGTACTAGATCTAGATCTAGTTAATTTTCTTGGGTTTTCCCATTGGCATACGGAGTGGGATGATTTCATTTTAAAAAAAAAATAAGAATATTGAATATACAATATTATACAGATTGAAGATCTAATCAATTGAAAGTAACATCACGAAATATGTTCACGGCTTACAAATTAATTAATTAGGCCTAATATATGAATGTTTAGTAAACGTATAAGTTATAGGCCTACTTACTACTTACTTAGGCCTACTTATTAATATTTAATAGATCTAGATCTGGACTAAATAGTAAAGTCACCAAGTGTAGTAGAATAATATAAGTAGATCTAGATCTAGATCTAGATCTAGATCTAGATCTAGAAGTCTATTCTAGATCTAGATCTACTCATATTTAATTATTTATAAAAGTATAAACTTTTACTAAAAAGTTCTAACGAATAGGCTGCAGGACTACAACTACAGTAGATCTAGATCTAGATCTAGATACATTATAATAAATGCTTCATTTTATGCATAAACTTAATTGTAATTGTGCTTGTAACAATGTAACTCAAAGCAAAAACATGCTCACTCAAATGCCCTTATTAAAATTATGTTTATATTAAAAATCATTTGGTTTAAAAAGTTAGTGCCACTTTTATTATAAAATATTAAATAGTCCCTAAAGTATAGGCCTAAATATAATATATAATAAATATTGATTTTGTATATGTCTAGTCATATTCAATTAAAAATAATTAATATATAATCTTTTCTATATTAGGATAGAATTAGGCTATTAAATAGTCCCTAAAGTATAGGCCTAAATATAATATATAATAAATATTGATTTTGTATATGTCTAGTCATATTCAATTAAAAATAATTAATATATAATCTTTTCTATATTAGGATAGAATTAGGCTATTAAGCTTACTAAAATAATAAGTTAGACTAGATCTAGAGTCTAGACACTAGTGCAATATTGTTAGCAGATGGCATTTTTAACACCCAATCACATCACAAAATGCCAGGTCATCTCCCTCCTTTGTATAAGACCTAGATTTCTAGAATTACATCACTCACTCTCCATCAAACCACACTCTCCACAACATGTTTCCTATTTTATTTTTATATTTTAGTAACATCTCAAGCATTCATATCACCTTAGTAAACTAATAATAATAATACTTATGCTACACTGTAATTTACAACCTCACCACACATAGTTTATTTCAATAGTATTTTACTATTTTATATAGTTGGTACCCTCCCCACTTGTCATTTTTGTGTGTCCTATAAGAGCAGGCCTACATTTAATGTAATCAATATTTCTACACTTAAATAATAATTTAACCCATGAGCTATGAGGTTTATACTTTATTTTAGTTATGCATTCATACCCCCCCCCCCCCCCCACACTCTCTCACTTTAACCTTAGTTTTAAGAAGGCTTATCTTAATTGTTTTAAGATTTAATGATTTTTGTATATCAATTACATATAAATAACTTTAATGTATTTTCATGCTATTTTTTTTACTGTTTTAGGCATGTCTTCTACTGTCCTGATAAATCCAGGTAGGCTAAATGTTAATTTTTTTATATAAAAGTGAATAATTAGATAGACCTATTTTTTTTAATGTGTTGCATTACATTATGTTTGTTATCACACCATAAGTAGTTTCCACAGCCAAAACTTAATTTTTTTTAAGAAGATGTTTATTATGATTTTTATCCATCCCCTTCCCATCACTTACAATTTCAAAACTGCAAAATACCCCCCCCCCCCCCCAAACTATATTTTATCCATCATGCAAAATAAATTTCAATTAGTGTTATCTACAATAGTTTTTAATTTCTAAAATTATACTAAACTCAGCTGGATCATTATTTGGTATGTTTATCAATATTTATTACAATTTACTAGAAGGTCTTTCAGAATATAAAATAAATGCTAAAATTCAATGTTAACCTTTTAAATGCACTGTCTGACACCCCCCCCCCCCCCCCCTTCTCGAAGCATATTACCAACATCATCACAAAAGTTCATATTTATATGGCTCCCTTATTTTAAAACATCAGAACACTATATATTTTTTATTACAATTTTAATCTGTTAAAAATAATAAAGAAATGCTATTTTTAGAGCTGTTCTTTGAAATATGCAGGCAAATTTGTTTTCATTTACTCTCATACACTGAAACTAACTAAATGTATCATGCATTTTGTAAACCAAAATTTTACAAGTTTTAAGAAAAATTAGAAACCTCTACCTTTAAACCAATATTGTTTTCTCCAGAAGCACAAAGTGTTGGGATTCGCTGCCGTGTGCATTTCCCTGATGGAAAGTAGATGACAGAGATATATTTGAACACTGGATGGCTTGTGAGGTTTGTGTTATAGTGAGAAATGCTCATGACCTTTTGTTGATGTAAAGGGTAATATTTCACTCTGTAATTTAAATGTATCAACTTTTACATTTTATTAAGTTTAATACTTATTTAAAATAATGCAGTTTATGTTAAAAATAAATAAATAGGTGTTTTAATTTTTTAATAGGCTGAGTTATCATTTATTAATCCTGTTATATATTTTCTATAGCTTAAAGAACGGTTGTTATTTTCCTATCCAAATCTTGATCCTTACAACTATGATGTGACCATCCGTTTCAATGACGACTCACAGAATGTTATTCCAGATGAAACAGAGTTAAATGCAGAAGACCTAAAGAGATGTGAAGGAATTTATATTGCCATTAAAGGGTAATCTAGAAATATAATTTTTTTTAGTTAACTCAGACCTAATAAAAAGTGTTTGAGCTTTTAGATGCATTTTTACATTCTGTTAACTATTAAATGTATGAAGGATATAATGAAGGCAAACAAATCATTATATTAGCAGTACATTAGAATACATTTTTGCCGTCCATAAATTTGAAGATGATTATTAAGTTATTAAATTTTTACCATACTACATAAAAACTATATATTAAAACAGAGAAGGAAATGTTTTTAGACTAGCAGGTTTATAGCAGTAAATTATAAAACACCACATTTTTTTTTTAGAAAATAAAACCTAAAAAGATGTAGTTCCTATTCCTGTTTACTTTCTATTTTATTAAATAGCATTAAAATAATTACTATGACTGTTTTTTTATATACATGTGTCTATTAGTTTTTAATTTATTTATAATTAATCATAATTGTTTCAACATTCTAGACAAGAAGGAAACAAAGAGGCTACACCTATTGGAAACAAATCTCAGATGAATTCCAAGATTCTTAAAGTATCAAAAACTAGTTGGACACTTTTGCATGTGGCTTACTGGGAATAGACCTATCTAAAAAAATACTTGTTTGTAAAGGTTAAATATTTATGTTTTTTTATGTACTTTAAACATACATACATATTGGGGTCATATTTTATAATTGATTTGACTGATTACAGTAGCTGTTTTCTAAATGTTCTCTGAAATAATGAGTGGAATATAAAATTTTAAGAAGTTAAATAAAAAACTGAGATAAATATAAATGTGCAAATGAAAAGTTATAATGATATAGCTTGCTTTATTATTGGTATATAATTTACCAAACATAATATTATATATAACACTGAGTTGCATTCTTCAATTGGAAAAGATTTTATTTTAAAAACACATACAATTAGTGTCCATATTGTTTTTAACCCTTCAAGATGTTTTTAGGCCTGTGTTCTTATTAAAATATATTGTGTTAGTGTTCTTTAATCTTTCACTTAAAAATTAAAGCTTGAGATAATGTAAATACAATAATTGTTTTAGTGAAATAGCCACAGCATCCATCCATCCCTCTGACTCTATGGGCTAAATTTACCTTATGGCTAGAATTAAGCACACACTATATATATATATAAATATACATATTAAAAAAAATTATATATATATATATATATAAGTAAAGTACCCTTTTAAACAATGGTCCTTGGGGCAGCAAGTAGAATTCACCTGTTTAGTAATGTCTTAGCCATATGTTATTTAAGGAGAATGGTATAAAAAGATTTTACTACCATTCAACCTTTAATTAATATATGATCCTCTGGGGTAGGTCAAGGCTGATTGCCTAGAAATTTGTTTTTATCTATGCAATGTTAATGTTATTCTATTTTTTTATGTCATTGCTCCTTTATCTTATCTTACCATATAGGCCCTGTCTTTCTGTCTATTTAATTCACTTACCCATAACACTCTTAATGCATTTACATCTCTAAACTTAAATGAGTGAACATATTTGAACCTAAATGTTACTCTATAATGTTTTGTTACTTATGCTTAATTTTTTTCACTGTTTTTCTCTTTGTTGGTCTTACTTTTCTGTTGACATGCTTTCTTCACTTTCCCCATTGCTACAAACAGGCTTTTAAAATAAACTTGTCAAAGGAGGGTTGTTTTTTTTCTCTCTTTGTCAGACTGTTCCAGAAATGAATTGAAATGAAGTGACATTAAAATAGCTCAGATGCTCAATAAGTCTAATCTTTTTCGGGGTGTTTCTTTTTCATAAACTGTTAAACCAGCTAATCTGGATACTCACATATAATTTTTGCTTATATGTCAAACCAAATTTTAGTTTGCTCAACATATCAAATCTAAAATAAATCTTGTATCTCTGGGCACTTGTACGCCAAGGTACCACTGTAGCCTATATGTTCATATTAAGCAACATAAATAACACAGAATTATTTAAACGTATTATTGTAAGACACATATTAAACAATAGCATATATTAATTTATTTTTTGATTGTTATACAATTGTAAAAGATAAAGAATATTTTTTTTAATGAACACAAAACCCATATAAAATAAACTGGGAGTGATCTCACCTAAATTTTCTCGAATATTCTTATATAACATGATGGGGGATGGCAAGTCGGGATATAGACAATATTTTTAATCCATTTTTAATTACTTAAACTTTTAAAAATAGAGTACAATATCGTGGAAAAAAGAATTGCACACCAAGTGAATGTCAAACAATATGTGTTTAATAGTGCGGAGTATTATTAGTACTTTATAAATTCACACGCGTGAATTACTACTTCAGGTCAATGGAAATAACTCAAAATTTGACAGAAGGCAGAAAATTAGATCATTTACTATTACGTTAAATTTCATTAATCTTTCTGAAACAACAGTACTCAAGTTATAGGCTTTTGAAAAATTTAAAGTAGATTATGTTCAGGTTACCAGAAATGCTGAAAGGTTGGTACGGAACTACCAATTGGATAAAATACTAGCTGTAATGGTACTCAAGTTATCATGTTCACAGACACAAACACACACACAGAGACATACGAACGAGAGTGCAAAATTATGTTTTTCCGACTCAGGTGGGTGTAAATATATATATATATATATATATATATATATAAATATATATATATATATATATATATATATATATATATATATATATATATCATAATATAGGCCTATATATATAGGCCTAGACTATATATTATATAATTTAATATAATGCTGGAAAAAATTGGAACCCCCCCCCCCCCCATGAGACAATCCTGGCTACGCCAGTGGCCTAGAGGTCTATATAATTTGGGTAAACAAATTTTTTACGAATTCCCCACGTACATAGATCTCTACCACATAAAATAATTATTTTTATTTCGATCGAGATTTGAAATTTTGATATTATTTAAACGAAGTGTCTACTCGGAATAAGATTTTTCGGCAAAAGATAGTTCTGCGCATGCGCAGTGACCTATGGCTAGGGTTAGGGCTAGAATGAGGGTTAGGGGTAGGATTAGGGATAGGGTTAGGGATAGGATTAGGGATAGGATTAGGGTTAGGGATAGGATTAGGGTTAGGGATAGGATTAGGGCTAGGGTCAGGGTTAGGGATATGATTAGGGATAGGGTTAAGGATAGGATTAGAGTTGGTATTAGGGTTCTGCGGTTGTAAACACACGCATGCGCAGTACCATCGAAAACATCGCCGCTAAGTCGTAGTTTCTCTCCATTGCGCATGCGTATCGCATGCGTATCTTATTCCGACTAGAATCGGCCTTATTTAAAACCAAAAAAACACGTTCCTAAAAATAGAATTGGATTTTTCCAAAGAAACTAGGAAGTAAGTTAGGCTTGTCCTAGATTTTAGTTGTAGAATCTACATCTAGATGATCCAGTTCAATATTAAACTGGTAAGTACAATTTTGATACTTAATTTAATAAGTAGGCCTAATTTAGTATAATTAGTTTTAATTACTAGATCTAGATCTTCTAGATTAATTCTAGATCTAGAATCTAGCTAGCCTCTGTGCTAGTGGCTAGAGTACTAGATTTAGAAGGGTAAAATCACGATATAGCGTCGGTTATTATTCCGGAACTGTACAGCAGTAAAAAACAGTAAAACCAAGGCGTAGTCTGTCGAGCCGTTCCGGAAACCACCGGAAATACTGTAAACCATCATTTATTTGCCGCCATATTATTTTTAGTACATAATGTTTAAAAATGTGCAAGGATTGATTTTAGTTGCATTTTAAATACTGTTTTGCTAATTATTTTGTATTTCTAATTATTTTAAGTGTATGTGCTAATTATTGCTGCTACTAAACATTATTCTATTTATTCTTACTACTTTTAACTTTAGTTAATCTAGCCTAATCGTCTTATTTACTAACAGAACTAGATCAGTGGCGGAACTAGAAAAAAAGGGCCACCCCGCAAAGAAATATTTTGGGCCCCATATATATATATATATAATATATACATATATATATATATATATATATATATATATATATATATATATATATATATACGAAAATACCAACATAGAATACTTATTTCGGGCTTTTTCGAAATTTAAAAAATAAAATCACTAAAAATACTTAGTGTTTATTAAAAAGTAAAAACAAGTTACAACAACTCATTTGTCTGACTGCTATTAGTCGGTTTTGAAATCTCTGTTTTTACATGTTTCTTTGTTTGCTATGATGTCTCCATGAGTAAGTCGGTCGAAATAATATAAAGCATGAAAGCTGTGTATGTGTAATGGTTTCTCGCCTTATGTTTATTTTTATGTTTTTTTTATTATATTATTAGTTTTAAATGCATTTCCTTTTTATGCTTTGTTATTCTTTATTACGTATTTTTTTAGAAATAATAATCAAGAGAAGTAATTGCTTTTTAATTTGTTTAGTGCAAATTTATTAAAAGGTGCTTAAGAGCACACATATTTGACTATTTAAAAAAAGGGAAACAAGTCATGGAAGTGGTTTGAACAATTGCGTATCTTTCACGCGATGGGTCTATTTTCAAAAGAATTTTGCCGACAACAGCGTGTGTTTGATTGTAGGAGAAAAAAGGACTTGAGATGGTGTCTATAGAATAAAGAAAATCCAACCGCAGCTGCAGTATTCTTTTTACAAAACAACCATGAAGTCAAAAATGAAAGAAGATTATTTTTTTTAACTGTAAAAAAATGGATTATGGTCGGCTGCGGGCCCCTAAACGTCCCGGGCCCCCCCGCAATGCGGGGTCTGGCGGCACTGTAGTTCCGCCCCTGAACTAGATTCTAGAGCTGGTTGTCGCAAATCTTCTGCAGGTTTTTTCTGTTTCCTAAAAAAAAAACATTAATTACTACACTTGACTTTATTAAATATATTTAGATTTACTAATTGTTGCTAATTTTTTTGTCAGTTAAACATTAAATTAAGTCAAAACATTAATTTAATGCACTTGACTTTATTTTTCTTTCACCGGTCAAATAAAGTATGGTTTACAGTAACGAATGTTACCGAAACTCAACGAACATTACCCAATAATTTCCGACGCTATATCGTGATTTTACCTTTAGAAGTACTAGTCACTAGATCTAGATCTAGATCTAGATCTAGATCTAGTAGATTGAACTTGAAACGACAGCAATAGATCTAGATCTAGATATCTAGATCCTAGATCTAGCTACACTTAGTACACTAGATTTCAGGTAGTAATACTACTACTAGAAATCTAGATCTAGATCTACTAATCTTAAAATTTTGGTTTATCATTCGGTTATCTATTATTAATTTAATAATATTGACACAAATATATCACAATATTGAATATTGTGAATATAATTAATTACTATTAATTATAATTATTAATTATAATTAATAGTAATAGGGCCCTAGGCCTACTGAATTATATATTATATAGATCTAGCATATAGGCCCCTAGGCCTATTATATTACTATATTATTTCGAAGTGACTACTCGGAAGAAGATTTTTCTCCCCAACGTCTCCACTTAGTCAGCAAAAGATAGCTCTGCGCATGCGCAGTGACCTATGGCTAGGGTTAGGGCTGGAATTAGGGTTAAGATTAGGGCTAGGGTTAGAATTAGGGCTATGTTTAGGGTTAGGGATAGGATTAGGGATAGGGTTAGAATTAGTGTTAAGTGTTAGGGTTCTGCAGTTGTAAACACGCGCATGCGCAGCACCATCGAAAACATCGGCGCGATGGCAAGTCGTAGTTTCTCTTCATTGCGCATGCGTATCTTATTCCGGCTAGCATCGGCCTATATATTTATGCTACTTCTAACCTAATTAATTAACGTGTGAATGATGAGGCAACTTTCTTTTACATTACTAACCACAGCCGATTTTAGCACTTAAAACGATAGATTACCAATATCTATAAATCTAGTAATAGTTCTATACTATCGTTTTAGGTACGTAAAATCGTCCGAGACTAGTCTAGTAATATGATTAAATATGAAAAAAAAGGTTAGGCCTACTCATTAAATTTTAGTAATTATTTCACATTTCAGAGAGGATGTATGGTTTAAAAGTTACAAAATTGTTTTCAAAGTTTCATTCATGTACCTGTTTTTAAACAATTTTGTATTAAAAATTTCAGTAATAAATAAAAACTAACAATGTTTCCATCAGATGCAACCAAACTCATTTACTTTAGCTGCCATCTTTGTTTTTTTTTGGTAAAATTATTTGAAGATTTAGGGGAAACCATTCTAATATACAGATGGCTGCTGTTTATATAATATATAGCAAATCTTGCTCGCAAAGACTGCTGTTTAAAAATAATTTTATTCCCTAGGCCTATATTGATATATATTTAGCCATTCTTTCTTCTTCGTTCTTAATTTTTTAGCCATTCTTTCTTCTTCGTTCTTAATTTTTTAGTATTGGTAGGGATCCCCTCCAACACAATTAAGGATGCGTGTCAACTGGTTATGCGCTGTTGAGGCCATAGACTCCGATTTCAGCCTGCTTTTCTTTTTGGATTTGCTTACATTGCCTTTGTCCAGCCAAGAACAAACTACAACGCAGCAGTTGCTTGATTTTGGAGTTGTATTTTATTGTATCGGATACCAGCCTTTCCACCCCCCCCTCCCCCTCCCCTGCTTGCTGCCATTGCATTGTGTGGTCTGGCAATATAATAGTTCCGCACCTGTAATTAATTTCAATATTGTAAAACTGCACTCTCCATTAGCCTCGGACACTGGAAGTGTTATAGTATTCTCAAGAAAACAACATTTGGTATACAATCTTCCAATTTTGATTGTACTCTAATAGAGAAGCACATCTGATGGTGACTTATGTTTAAGAAACTGCTACTTGAAACTCATTGCTAAGATCTTCAGGATCAATATCTTTATTAGCTTTATGCATTTACAATGTTTATAAATGTTTGCAGTCAATAAGTAAATTTGCAGGTGTCTTTTTGTTGATATTTGATATAACAAAGATAGCCAAAGAGAATATTATGTTGTTCCAAAGATAGTGTAGAATTCTAATTTGAAACTCAGTTTTAAACAGTTTAGGATCCTGTGGTGCCAACAATTAATTTAGTTTGAAATTATAACTCTCCCTGGCTATTGAGATTTCTAATTCAAAGTGAGAGAAAACGAGCCCTACAAACTATATTAAAAATCAAAATTGCATGTGTTTTACAAATTAGATAATCATCCAAAATGTTCAAAATGAAAAGATTTAGATTAAATACAAAAATAATCTCATTATAACAGAGGCGTGTCTAGGGAAGGGAAGGTGGGGCACCCGCTCTATGCACTGAACCAAAGGGGATGTCAAAAGGGGTAGATAATAATATAAAAAGCGCCTTACTGAATTATATACAGTCAAAAAAAAAAATGAAGACTGCTACTTGGCATTACTGTCTTATTTAATTATTTTCTACATCAATTATGATAAACCAAAATAAAAAAGCGAAGTGACTGGTAGAACACGCCCCGACTTTTCCAAATGAGGGAAGTGAGGGCGCATTTTCACCGGTAAACGGAAAAAAAGTCACAGGAAAAAAAAAACACAGAAAAAAAACCACAGTTTTTGCTAGGAAAAAAAGTCACAGAAAAAAAGTCACAGTGGAAAAATTTTATCGGAAAAAAAGTCACAGAAATAAAGTCACAGAAAAAAAGTCACAAAAATCTTTTTAGAAATATTTTTATTAATTTGATAAAAATTGTAACATTTTGTATGTTTATTGTTGTGGGTTGTATTTTTTGATAACATACATTATTTATAGTCGTTAAAAGCATTATGATTTATAACAATTGTAAGTAAAAAAAACTCTAAGATAATAAACACAACAATCTCAACATTTGTTACGTATTTAGATAAATACGCGGTAGAAAAGTTAATTATAAAAGAAATTTAGGCACATTTTGCCGTAGGCTATTCTCTGGTCGGCCTCTCCTCAGTAGGCATTGTCCGAACATATTTTGTGTTGTTGACGTTATGCGTCATCGACAGCCTTTGAGCCTTGTCGGCTTTCTGTTTTGATCCTAAGTTTTGTTATGCAATGAGCGTGATAAATGTGGGCAGTAAAGGTGGTTGAACTAATCATAACTATTGTTGCCATGAGTTGAGGGCAGCAAGTCAGATGAACTTACCATTTCACAGTAATTTAATATTGGTATTTAAAAAAAACACGATGAAAAACGTGGACTCGATTAAATGCTACTAATCTTAAGTTTAAAATAATTACAATCTACATACTTCATAATAAATATATTTAGATGAATTATAAAAATTCCTATGCGTATACAGCCTACACACATTACATTACATTTAATTAATCCTAAGTTAATTTTCACTCTCTAAATATTTAATACATAAAAGTATTAACAAATATCATGCAAATATATATTAGTGACTTTTTTTCCTGTGACTTTTTTTCCTGTGACTTTTTTTCTGTGTTTTTTTTTCCTGTGTTTTTTTTTTCCTGTGACTTTTTTTCCTACAATCTTTTCACCATCTCAAGTAACTATATTATATAGGCCTAATTTTGGGAGGGGGCGCAAAGTTGATAGTCTGTCCTGGGTACTGAAATAGATCGCTACGCTTTTGTATATTATATTACCCTGTCTATAGTTTATATAATATAATCAAAGCAGTTTATTATTAGGTACTTTTTAATAATGGTGATTGCACATTTTTGCGCCTCGTATGGATAGCACCTTAGGCCAGGGGTCGGCAACCTGCGGCTCGTGAGCCGCATGCAGCTCTTTTGATGCCAAGGTGCGGCTCTCGAGTTCCATGCACAAAGATTAATATATTATTTCATTTTCAAAACTCATTAAAATATTATACTGTAAAGAAAAACAACTTTAAATAGGATTAAAAACTCAAAAGAGAAAAGTGAGAATAGGTGAGGTAGAAAGTAAATGGACAGCTTACAGCTGCTTTGGCACCAGGCCCAACCCCACAGCCAGCCCAGTGTTGACTATTCCATTCTTGCCACTGCTGAAGTGCCGACTTTTTCGAATATCATTAAATGGAGAAGGTTAGTTAAAGTTATTTTATTCAGAATGCATCCCTCTACGGAAGTATTTTATTTATTAGTATCCTAGGGTGGAGCCTGGTACTGTGGGGAACAAGTAGGGTGGAAGATAAGCATTGTGAGAACCTAAGGACAGAAGTGACCGATTCAGTCATCAAACCTATATCTAAGCCAGTTAGTTAGAGTTGAGGGCTACTTGGCTATGGGAGACACCTCCTGAGCCAGTGGTGTCCGTAAAGAAAGAAAAAACAAAATTATTGGCTTTTAAAGTGGATTAGGATTGACCTATAGTTATTTATTTGATAACTAACTTAATCATGAATCAATATTAGTTCATATTTAATGGTATTTATTTCAAATAAACAATGAAATTTATTTACTTAATTCTAATCAAATACCAGAATATTGGAAAAATAATGTTAGTGGCTCTTTAAAACCTGAGAAATTTTGTAAATTGTAACTTTTCTCTCTTTCGTCTCAAAAGGTTGCCGACCCCTGCCCTAGGCGACAGCCTAGTTCGCCTTATAGGTAGCGCCGGCCCTGATTGTAGGATAAAAATATAATTAAAAATCGAATGTTGAAAATGATATACAATACTAGTGTCATTTTCAATAAGATTTGCTTCCCACATCTTCCAATTTTAGAATATTAGGAAATGAACTATTTTTAATATGAAGTATCTAGATCTACAATGCCCTTCCTAAACATAGTTTAGCCCTTTCCAGTCTCAAATTAAAAAAAAAAATATTAGATATGAATTCAAATAATAGCAATGTTTTTATTTACTAAATTGCAACAGTGACTTTCCTTTTGTTGTTTCTGTTTGTTATGAATTATATGACTACAACATTGAAAGTGAAAAGTGAAGGGCTTAGGTTGAAAGGGCGTACATTAATTATTGTTAATGTTTATATACCTTAAGTCTGTAAATCAAATAAATCTAATCCACTTATCTTGTCCTACAAATTAATAAATAACAATGTTTCTAGACATGGTTTTATCACATTTTGAATCACTAAAATTTTCTACCCCAATCTAGGCCCTAACGTAATTTGACAACTATACAGAGAGACAAATAACTTTGTACAAGCAATTTATTGTAATAATATTATACTTATATACCGACTATTTAACGCTCGAATTAATCACTTAATTAAGAGGAATTATCATTTTTCTCTATATATTTTGCTATTTTTTGCCTTGGTGTCCCCCCCGCTAAATTGTGTCACGCAGTGTGATCTGCACCCCCCCCCTCCCTCCTCGCTACGCCACATGGTTGTATCACATTTTAGAATCACTAAAAATTTTACCCTCATCTAGGCCTTAACTTAATTTGACAACTATACAGAGAGACAAATAACTGTATACAAGCATATTATTGTAATAATATGATAATTTCTATACCACCTAAACAATAAAAATCTTAAAGTATCTTTTTGAAAATCAAACATTGACCTAAATAGTTATTTTCACACAAGGTAATTTTTAGATTTCCATGTATACTTCATTTCATTAGATATATTATTTTCTTATTAAGTTTATCTTTAAAAAAACAATGGGTTTGCACAATTTACAGTTATATATATACAAAATCATACATTATTTTACATCAATAAATTATCTTTTGTTGACATATAAAACATTTATAACAACAGTCAAAGCCAATTTTTTAAAAACTGATCATTATCTTTAAAGAATCAATATCTAATTGTTAATTTTTTGTAATGTTTGAATTTAAAATATACTTAATTACAAAAAAAATAAATTAAATTTGCTAGTTATTAAATATTTATTTCAACAATGGCAGTAAAACTGTTTTTTTTTCAATCTGTTGTGCTTGGTTTTTTAAAGGTATATTAGTTTTAGATTTCCTAGTTTTCAGCACTGTTACTACATTACAGTTTTAGGGTAAAAGTTTTAAGTTTGTGTGGTTAAATCAGTATTTAATTCTAACTAATTTTTAAAACGATACAATAATTATAGGCATGGCTGTTTTATATTTAAAAATTTAATTTCTGAAATTGTTGAAAAAAATCTTTAAAATTTGTAACACGCTTTTTTGTAGTTAGATTCTTGTGAAATGTATGTTCAAATCAAACAGAAACATAGTTTATATAAAGTATCATTTTCTTCTTTACAGGTTCTAATGATACAAATTAATAGTCAAAGTTTTAACTGTTTATGCATTTATAATACATAAACAACTGAGCAAGATATCACAAAATCATCACTGTAAAAGAAATAAATGGACTGCTCTGATAAATATACTGATGGATACAATACATATGATCCTGATACTGCAGGTAAAACTGCTAGAATGTTATGCATTACTTACACAAATAAAACAGCTACAAAATACTGTGTTAATTTTAGCAATACATAAAGGTGGCACAGTGGAAAGTGTTGAACTTACATAATAATATGCAGTTTATACAGATTTGGTTATCTACATGCCAAATAATTTTTAATAAATCTGTGGTTTCACTTATGCTCAGTTAATTGTAAAGTCTTTCTTCTTGCTGAAGCTACGTTAGGCTATCGTTAGATGCACACACTGGCTGCTGTTATTGGTTGAGTTTTATTCATTAAATAACTTAATGTTACATTATGTGTAAATAGTTTTATACAACATTATCTTCAGTTCAATCACTGTTTATTAATTATTTTTTCTTTGATTTTCTTTACAGCAGAAGATTCAGCAACAACCAAAATTAAGTCCTGCAATATTAAATTTCATTTAAGTAAGAAAAATGTGCTACTTAAATTTTTCAGAAATATATTTAAAAGAAAAATATAATAATTGAATTCAAAGAGTTAATATTCTTAACTTAAAAAAAAAGGAAAATTACTATAAAAGCATCTCAGCTTTTATCTCAAAATGCTATTTTAACTACAGTAAAATTAGTTGCTTCTCATTTTCTTTTTTTTTAGAGAACCCTGAAATTCAAGAGCTAAATGAGCTTTCTATTAAAGACGAATGGAAAAATTGTAAGAAACCACAAGGCCATGGTGGTTTCCTCCCCTGGCAGAAATTTCTAGAAGATCCAAAGTCACATCTGTGTAAAGCTGGGATAAATGATGATGCCACAACAGTTGAATACATTAAAACTTCTGGAGCTTTGGTTGTGCGACTTGTTGTTGGTTTTGTCAGTGGAAAGAGGCCTAAAAAGATGTATAAATCACTGTTTAAACACCGTGAAACAGAATATAATTTTACAGGAAGTGGAGCTGTGACCCACACAGAGCCCTCAATTGAAAAATGTCGATGCTATAAGTGTAGACAATCAACTGAGAAGGCGACAACAACATGGAATGTTTACATATCTACAGCCACACACGTTGTCTTTGACCATACAGAAGGCATCTGTACAACAGCTGAATTATTTTATGATTCAGATGTTCGCTCATGTGTTAGGAAATTGTATGTGAATTTTGTTGAGACAAGACAAATAATTGGAGATTCCTACATATTAAAATGTACGACATGCGATGAAAAACTGTACCACGAGTTGACTGAACTGTTAACGAAACAAAAACAGCTTTACGCTGCTCTACCACTGTGTGAGAGACCAACAGCTGTGATCATATCTCACCCACACAGCATGCACAAACACATCAGCTGGGGACTTTGTCAAGTCGCTGATACAGCACAAGATCAGATTTTTTGGATGAGTTCATATAAGTACAAGACAACAACATGCCCAGGATCTAGTGGAGCGCCGGTGTTTATTCTAAATGATAAATGTAAGGAAAGGTATTCATCCTTTGTTACATGCAATTTTCTCTCCCATTCTGGATCCAATTCTAAAGGAAACTACTCAGTGGAAATGAAAGAGCCTACTCTAAAGGCGGAATCTAATATAGTAAGTAATGCAATAAAAAATTCATTTATATATATATATATATATATATATATATATATATATATATATATATATATATATATATATATATATATATATATATATGCATTTAAAACTAATCAGCAGTGTTGTGTTATGTTGTGATAAGATTTTACAAGAGGCTAAAAATCAAAATTTTATGGAACATATGTTTTCATTTGGCTAATATTTGAACTACTTGACTACTTGTTAATAGAGTTTACAGACATTTTTTTTGGAAATCATAACGATCATTTAAATGAACATTTAATCATTTCAAACATTATCTGATTTATAATTTATACCAATTAATTTGATTCAAATGTGATGTTTTAAAGATGAAAAAGGAATATAATAATTCATACAGTTTAATTATTAGTGCTATTTTAAGATTTACAATTTCAAAAGATATTTTTAAAATATTTCTGTTGTGAATTACCCTTCTTAAAACAAATTTTTATTTTTTTAATGTTGTAAATAAAAATTTCTGTATAACGTCAAACTGAAGTTATTGAAAAAAAAACCATAATTAAACTTTTCCTGCGTTGATGTTTCAAACTTAAGTATACAATTTTTATTACATCATACTATTGAAATATAATTTTAAAGCATAATGCACTTGGAACGTGTTGCATCAAGTCTGTAGTGAGACAGAACAATTCAGTGTGTAGATGTGTTAAATGTCAGGTTTCAGCCACACCTAGCAATGTATACTACAATATTTACGTGGCATGTGCATCACACCTTGTTTTTGATGATAGTGAAGCTCGTAAGACAAGGATTGTGTTAGGATTTGATGACAACAAAAGTCGTGTTGTGTATCTGGACGGTTGGGAGTATGTAGAAGGCGATGTACTAGCAGACTTTGCTATTATACAATATATAACGTGTGATCTTGAATTGGCAGACAAATTATCTAAGATTCTAGAACATTTATATGATTTAGAACAGAAGATTTCATTGAAGTATTTATCTGGTGATGTAGACAAACTTACTGTTGTAATAAGTCATCCCCATGGGTGCCCTAAACAGGTATCTGTTGGAGAGTGGATACATAAACATCAAAGAGAAGAATATAAAAATTACGACAACATCAATTGTAGGTTCTGGTACACAACATCTACTTGCCCCGGATCATCGGGTGCAGCAGTGTATGTACTCAGTCAAGAATTTTCCCATATTACGAAACGCCATATTCCAACCCACGTTCATAGTGATAACGTAGGCGATGGTTGGAATAAAAGTGGGTACGGCGTCGACATTCTGTATACTCAACAAAGAAATAGTGATAAATGTACAACTAGTCCAAGCACATTGGAAGATGTTGGACGTGATTTGATTACAGCGAATAGTTTAAACACAGAAAAAATGAACACCTTTTTGCCCTTACCTAAACAAAGTAACAAATCAAGGAAAAGTAATCTGGCTAGGAGACGCAATGTCCTAGGGGTCCGAGCGCAGAACCGATCTCCTCGGTTAGCAATGAAAAAATTAAAAACTCGAACACGCTGTCCAAGTCACCGTAGGCGGTTTATTTCTACATTAAGTGGACTTTTAAAGTAGGTTTTTAATTAGATTTTAATTTTTTTAAATCCTTGTTTTATGGTTGGTCATTCGATCAGTATGTCTGTCCTCCTTTTACTTCTAATGTCTCCGAACACAAAAATATCTAATGTTTAATCTAATTGAAGTTGAAATTAATCATTCAAGTTAAGTTTAAATCTTATACATTATATAACATGCGGAATATATCAGGATTACATTATTTACTTTAATATATAAAATCTAAATCATCCTCAACACTTGTTTTGTGTCGTTCGGGCTCCACTGAGTGGTGTGTTTAGGGTTAAGTGTCTCATGCCGGCACCCACCCACCCCCATACCTGACCATCTAGGTGCGCTCACCTTGGTCACGTGCATGTTCAATGATGCCGTGTTAGCATTAGTTTAATTTCCCTCCTAGATGAGTAGCTGTCTCCAGATATCCAGCCCCTTCTCGATTTCATTAAGAACTTTAAAAACGGCATAAATGTAGCTACTAATTGATTTTAAGAACTTAAATATCGACTCACTATTTTAATTTTAAAAACTCATCATTTCATAATTGCTAAAATGCAGAAATAAAGCAAATATAAAAACAACTTATAATAGTATGCATTTAATTGTATTAATAATTAAAATAAAACAATCTATCTGTATTTAGCAAGATATAATTAGATGATTAGTAATATGATTTGCGTATGCATAAGTTTTTGTATTTTTTTGTAATAAAATATGATTGTAGCCTACATAGGAAAAATGTTCATTGAATGTTAATGTATGATTTTTCCGATCATTTGATTGATATCATTCATGCTAGTGTCACTACGGGCCTTGGAGAGCTTTGTCCAGATTCTCATATTTTTTTCTTGTAGGACGTCCGACGTCACTTTTTAACGTCAGGACTTCGAGCTGCCGTACGTCAAACTCCTAGTCATCAATCCACCTCAACCTAGTCAAGATTTTTATCCTGTCCCTTTTGGGATTTTTGTTATAGCCTATATAACTTTCATTCTCTATTTGTTCCGCATTCTTTCAAGATGAGCTAACAATTGCAGTCTTCCATTTTAAAAACAAATCTTTGCCTCTATTGTACAGTTTTTGTACTTTTCAGACATTTAATTCTTAATTTGGGTTTTGCATTGATTATTTTAGCGGTCATTTTTATTTACTTTACCGGGTATTTTTGTTTTGCTGTTTCCTTCCAGTCCTAGCTCAGTAAACGCATTTGTTTTACCGATATCATGTATTATCTATATAATTTCCCACTAATAATGCAATATATTTTGTGTGATCAAGGTGCTGGTGAGGTTTATTGTACATTTGATTAATAACAGTAACATGTTACTTATTTTTTTTAACAGTTGCTTTTTTAAACTGAACAGCTTATCATTAGTTTTAACCATTCATTTCTTTTATGCGTATTAAAGTTTTGTTTTTGTATTTTGAGCAAACAACTTACTGTTATCTTTTTAGATGCGTGTCTGTATGAATTTTGTGAAATAAAATATCAACATTGTTAAAATGTGTTTTTTTTTCCTTTTAGTCTGCCCATAACCTATATACGTATAAGGCCTCAGTATCATTCGACTAATCATTGAATCTGTTTTACTTCTGTGTAATCTAAGTATCAATATGTAATTACACAAATGGTTTGAGAGAAAATTTAACTTGAGTCTTCAGAGTACATATTTTGAAACATAAATCATTTACGCTACAACAAATCGAATGATGACGTTGTCGAATGGTAGCGCTTATACCCGTAAACCCGACAGTCTCGAGTTCAAATCCTGTGTTCAATATGTACCTGACTCACGTTAGAAAAACTAAGACGGTTGGGCATAGTGCAGACCACACTATAACTTCATACGCGAAAGTCATTAACACATATGAACTGGAAAATATTATGTTAATGATAAAAAAATATCCACAATTGTAAAAACTGTTAGTACTCTACATTTCCAAACAAAATGAAACGCATAGCAATAATTGGTGTTGTTAATTTTGCTTGATGAAATAATACTTTACTTATTTTCTGTTATAATAATAATTGTAAAGATATGTTTTAGTCAAAACCATTGCACGCATGCACCTCAGTCTAAACGTATGTAACCCCAGCCTTACACGGCTGTAACCCCAGCCGTACACGGCTGTAACCCCACACGGCTGTAACCCCACACGGCTGTAAGGCCAGCCTTACACAGCTGTAACCCCAGCCTTACACGGCTGTAACCCCAGCCTTACACGGCTGTAACCCCAGCCTTACACGGCTGTAACCCCAGCCTTACACGGCTGTAACCCCAGCCCCACACGGCTGTAACCCCAACCTTACACGGCTGTAACCCCAGCTTTACACGGCTGGTATAATTTATATTAAAATTGATATTTTCCAACCAGTGTGGCTTACAGGTATTGTGCGTTTTTTATTAATGTGTTCGATACAGTTGACTGATTAACAGTTTGCCTGATCTCATCAACGTTTTTTCCTAAATATTCTCTTAGTTACATTTTTTTTCTAGGATGACTTGAACGATGAATAACCTAAACAACATCTGAAGAAAAGGATTACTTAAACGATGACTATTTTAAAAAACATCTGAAAGATGACTAGAACAATGACTAATTCAAACACACACTATCTGAAGGATGACTTGAAAGTTGACTCATTTAAACGAAATCTTCTGAAGAATGACTTGAACAATGAATAATCTGAAAAACATCTACGGATGACCAGAGGCTTAGCGACCCTTCCCGGCGCTCGGGGACAAACTTTTCGATTTGCACCCCCCCTCAAGATTTCCATTTGCACCCCCCCCCCCCGCAAACTTTCGATTTGCGCCCCCCCCCCCCCCCCCTTGAGATTTTTATTTGCACCCCCCCCCCCACCTCAAACTTTCGATTTGCACCCCCTTCAACCTTTCAATTTATTTTTCCAACCCATTTTGGCGCCCCCTAAGGTCGGCGCCCGGGCACATATGTCCCCCCTCGTCCCCCCCCCCCTCGCTACGCTACTGCCGGATGACTTAAACGATGACTAATGTAAACACCAACTGAATGAAATAATGACTTGAACAATAACTAATCTAAATACCGACTGATGGGCGACTCGCTCTTTTAACCTTTCCACCTGTTCATATACATCCTTATCTCTAACGCCTAACTCCAATATATGTCAAATTCCTCCCACAGAAGTGTACAGTTATTAACCTTTAATCAGGGGCGTAGCGAGGGGAGGCGGGGGGTGCGGACCGCACCGGGTGACACCATTTAGGGGGGTTACACCAAGGCAAAAAATAGCAAAATATATAGAGAAAAACTTGAGGGGGGTGCAAATCGAAAACTTGAGGGGGGGGGGAGCAATTCGAAAATTTGAGGGGGGGGGGGGGCTGCAAATCGAAAGTTTGAGGGGGGGGGGTGCAAATCGAAAATTTGAAAGTTTGTCCCCGGGAAGGGTCGCTACGCCTCTGGGGGGGGGGGGGGTTGACACCATTTAGTGCCGCACCGGGTGACACCCGACCTCGCTACGCCACTGTCTTTAATACAAAATACAAAACAAATATATAGTTTATTAAAAATAAAAAAGGGACACTACTCTAAACCTACACCATTGTTTACAACACCGTCTATTTTAATAATACCCTGCCGTCCGTTTATAAAAACATTATATAGGCCTACTGATATCGCAACATGAGGTGTCTCTTGTTACAAATTATATTGACATTCTAACTTCGCGGTGTAACAAAGTAAAATAACCTTTATGTCGATGTAAAATATAGACTTTGATTTTGCTTTCGTTCAATCTTGTTTTGTGGACAGTGATTAAAACGAAACGTGATAATGATTATGTTCATAAATAGGAAAATCTGAAAGTTTAAAAATACCAGCGATTTTTATAAGAAAAGAAAAATATAAACAAATAATATCATATTTATTTTTATTTACAACTAAAAGAGATAACACTTAACATCAATTTTCTAGCGCAGAAACGGTGCAATATAAATGACACATATTATCTTGTTTTATACATTGAACATGAATACAATGTTTTACATCATTACACAAGCGCAATATCTTAAAACGTAATTAAATGGCGCGATAATTAGTTAGTAAATATCAAACGATGCATTTTCTATTGAGTTGGATACATTTTAGATTAATTAGAATATTTTAGATTAATTAGAATATTTTAACAGATTTTGTGAAAAAAAGTGTTATGTCAAAACTGACGGATTTCGACTAAAGTAACTCAATTAATAGATTTAGTTCTATGGATTTTTAATAAGAAAATACAAATTGAATATCTAATCAATTGAAGGTAAAACTACTGAAGATCTAAATTATTCTAATCTCATTCTAATCATAAATCGGATGATATTTTATTATTTTTATTTAGAATCGACCCTTTGAATCCCGGACAGATCGTCCCCCCCCCCCAACCAAATTTAGTATTTTAAGATTTATGGCCTAATGATAGTTGTATATCAATTACATTTAAATACCTTATTTAGGCCCCTAATGCATTTTCATTTTTAAGTTGTTTTTTTTTTGTTCTGTTTTAGGCATGTCTTCTACCGTCCTCATAAATCCAGGTAAAGATCTATGTGTGTGAGTGTGTGTATAAAAATTTATAAAACAGTAAATAGCAGTTTCTTCCAAGCATCTCGTTAGGGAGGGGGGACTTTGAGCCTCCACCCCGAAGAAAGTCTACCCAGTCCCCGGAACAGAATGGAATTTCTATAGATCTAGAAAGCATTTTTATCAGTGTCCACCCCTGGAAAATTGATTGCTATCATATCGTAAATACTATTAAATATAATAAATACTAAATAGGCTCCATTGCCCATTTGTTTTCTTTAACATGTTTCTCACAATTTTTATCCATCCCCTTCCCGTCACCCACAATTTCAAAAAGGCAGATGCCTAGATTCTAGATCTAGACTCTAGATTCTAGATCTATATATTATACATCATACAAAACAAATTTCAACTAGTGTTATCAACAACAGTTATTTCTTTCTAAAATAATAAACTCATTTGGACAAGTAGGCCCCTATATGGTATGTTTATCAATATTTACCGCAATTTACAAATTTAGAATGGAAAACCTTTGCTTAAATTCAGTCTTCAGGGTTACTTTTTTTTAAATGTAATTTTGTGATGGCACATTTTCTGAGCAACCCATTTCCTCAGCTACATCATCACACAAATTGGTATTTACTTACGGCTTACTTATATTACAATATCAAAACACTATCACTATTGCTAATTATTAACTAATTAACATTTTAATCTGTTGAAAATAAGAGAGAAAAGCAGTTTTTAGGCATATTATTTATTTTTATTACTCTCAACACACAAACTAAATGCAGACTTATTTTTCAAGATTTATACCTTAGTGTATCATATACTTTTTAAACAAAATTTTGCTATTCAAAAAATATATATAAACCACTACCTTCTAACCTATATGCAGAAAAAGCACAAAACGTTGGGATTCGCTGCCGTGTGCATTTCCCTGATTGTAAAGTTGATGACAGAGATATATTTGAACATTGGATGGCTTTTGAGGTTTGTGTTATAGTAAAGAAATGCTCATGACCTTTAGTTGATGTTAAAGGGTAATATTTTACTTTTTTGTAATTTAAATACATAGACTTAAATATTTTATTTAATTCAATGCTTATTAGAAAGAATACAGTTTGATTATTCAGTCTGAGTTATTTTTTATTAATCTTGTTTAAACTTTTTTTTAGCTTAAGGAGAGATTGTTATTTTCTTATCCGAATCTTGATCCTTACAACTATGATGTGATCATCCGTTTCCATGACGAATCACAGAATGTTATTCCAGATGAAACAGAGTTAAATGCAGAAGATCTAAAGAGATGTGAAGGAATTTATATTGTCATTAGAGGGTAATTTGAGAAACTTTTACATTTATTTTTACTCAGATTTAAAATAAGCAAACACATAGTAATAATTGTATGAAGTTAAATACACATTTTATGCAGCACAATTTTCTGCTATGAATACATTGAATAAAGGTAGTATAATAAGGTAGGACAACTTATACAAAAACTTGGTTTCACAAACTGATAGCAGCTTTAATTTATAAATAGATTTTAGCTTTCTGCATATTACAAGATACAAACTAGGTTTCAGCATACTGAAATTACATATTAACAACAGAAGATGAGAAATTATTTTTGATTATGATATTTATATTAATATATTTAAAAGGAACTTATATTTTTTTGGAAAATACCACTAGTTAATCAAAAAGATTGTTTTTTTAAAAGATCACCTAGTCCGAAAAGACATTTTGTCTATTATACAACTTGTTTTCAAAGCAATCAATAATTGACCATCCTGTTTATTACATTCTAGCCAAGATGGAAACAGGGAGGCAACACCTATTGGAAACATACACCCAAGATAAATTCCTGGTGTTTTAAGTACCAAATACTATTGGAGACAATCACATTTCTTTTGACGTACAGACATGCTTTACTTAAAATATATATATCTATTTTTATAAAAGTTTGTAAATTATTCTTGTTTTATGCCTTTGGTCACTGGCATAGCAGAGTTTTACAATTTTAGTTTTCAAGTGTTTTATTTCATAATTTTCTGTGAAATAATGATAAGAATATTAAATAAATTAAAACTGTAAGGAAATATAGTAATGATGGTAAGTTTGCATATTATTTGCTGTTTGATAAGTAGCATGATTAATTTAAAACTATAAGACACTGAGAAACTCAAGCTTGTCTACTGATTTATGGATTTATGTACCATTACATTGCATATTTGAAAGCACATATGAATAAATATTATGTTTTTAGAACAAATTTCATGAGTGTTGCTACCTTCATTTTAGAATTATCTAGTTTTATTGGTAGCTCTTTCTGTTTTATTGAAGATGCTGTCAGACCTGTGTCCATTTCTAATTGTTCAATCATTCTATTATTTTTGTGTGCTGTCTCTGCATTTAAATGTTATCATTCTATACTCAGTGTGTGTTTAATTATTCTCTGTAGAATTAGCTAGGTGACAATTTATTCTGCGCTATTATGTATTTAGCTATTATGAGCATCACTAAATAGACTATTGTTTTCTTACACAGTTTACAGTTAAGCCTAGGGGTTCGTCAGATGGTATTACCCAGTAGTCAAAATATTTTAAAAAATATGAATTATACAATTACAGCTTTTTCCAGTAACATGGATGCTTAAAAGAAACATGTATTTAATAAGCAAACCCCAAATGCTCAATTAATGAACACCAATGTTTATGCTAGTAAGGTAACGACATCACCACATCACAACATGCAAACGGCTCCCCTCTAATATTTAAGAATTCTTATGGCCATATGATATATTAAATAGGCCTGTATATATATATATATATATATATATATATATATATATATATATATATATATATATATATATATATATATATATATTGTAATAGATTGAGATAATTGTGAGGTCAAGGGAACTCACTCTTCTGTATTAGTATTATATTTATATTGTTATCTTGAGTGATGTCCCTTACATGTTATGTATATAAGTCTCTCGTCACTTCCGTCTCTCTCTCTCCTCATGGTGTGAATAAACTACTGTTAACAATCTACGTGGCTTCTCGTAAGTGTTTGCCAATCTATCACATTGGCGACGAAGGATAAATAATCCACTAGAAAGAGCACCTAATTATTCAAAAAGAGGTTTGCTAGAACATATTAGCTAAGTATTTCTAGAATAATGGCGCTGTATGGCCAAATAAAAGAATTTGATTCGAATGATGAAATCATTCAGGATTACCTAGATAGGTTAAGCTTTTACCTTGAAGCAAACGACGTGACGATAGAAGCCAAAAAGAGAGCTGTTTTGTTAACAGTCATAGGGCCTCAACAATTTAGGCTACTAAAGGACTTATGCGCACCGGCTAGTCCAGATACCAAGAGCTTTAACGAGCTGAGCAAATTGCTAACAGACCACCATGCGCCTACCCCATCAAAGTTTCTATGTCGAGCTAGATTTGACGGTAGGACTCGTCAACCAAACGAGTCAATATCAGAATATGTTGCTGCTTTACGTCATTTAAGTAAATTCTGTGAATTCGGAGACACGCTGTCTGACAGACTATGTGAAAAGTTTGTGACAGGTGTAAACAGCCCTGATATTCAAAGAAAGTTGCTGCTCGAGTCAGATCTAACATTAGAAAAAGCAATACAACTAGCAACTTCATTCCAGCAGTCATCCGAGGCGGCGAGATCTCTAACGCCTTCAGAGATCCATGCAGTAAACAGCAGGTTAGTCAATAAACACCAACCCCATCAGAGCATTCCAACTTATGCTAAACAGCCTGCACGTTTAAAGCCTAGATCTAAATCTAGTAATAATTATCAAAAATGTCATCGATGCAAAGGTCCCCATGCATCTCATCGATGCAAGTTCAAGTTAGCTACTTGTTATAAGTTATAAGTGCAGTAAGCAAGGTCACATTGCCAAGGCCTGCTTTGCAAAGTCTTCGTCTGTTGCTAAATCTAGCCAGTCAAGACAGTACCGCACCCAAAGGCAGCACTATGTTAACTCTCACCAAGACTACCTAACCCAACCAATGAACCACTCTACCTGTGAAAATGCTTAAACTGATTTGCAGCCGGAGTTCAACCTGTTCCCTGTGAAATCAGAAAGTCATGCTCCCATCAATGTACTAGTTAATATCAACGGTAAGAGCATCAGCTTCCAACTTGACACTGGAGCATCTCTAACAGTCATAACAAAGAAAGACTTTGACGCTGTCACAGGAGGATCAGTGCCTCTACAACCATGTCACAAGTGTCTAACAACACTGGTGACAATGTTCCGGTAATAGGAGAGTGTATGGTTCATGTAAGTTATAATGGTCAAAGTGTTAAACTTCCTCTTCTTGTGGTTGAAGGAAATCGACCACCATTACTAGGTAGGAACTGGTTAAGTGATCTTAAGTTAAATTGGGAGAGTATATGTTCATTGAACAATATAAGAGAATCTAGTCTTACTTCAATAGATAAAGTAATATCTGAAAATAAAAGTGTTTTTGGCAATTCAGGTTTACTAAATGATAGAACAGTGAAGATAAGCATTAAAGACACAAATCCAAGATACTGCAAAGCTAGAGTTCCACCTTATGCAATGAGGAATAAAATTGAAAATGAGCTAAGTAGATTGGAATCTAATGGCATCATAAAGAAGGTAGACTTTTCCGATTGGGCAACGCCCATTGTGCCAGTGTTAAAGAAGGATGGTTCTATAAGAATTTGTGGAGACTATAAAACTACACTGAATAAGCAAATAGAGCTAAATAGGTACCCTATACCTAACATTGAGGAAATTTCTTTGAATTTGGCAGGAGGAGACAAATTCACTGAATTAGACTTTAGTCATGCTTACACTCAACTAGAACTGCATCCAGATTCAAAAGTCTATACGACAATAAACACACATAAAGGACTCTACCAATATGAAAGACTATGTTTTGGCATATCATCCAGCCCTGGAATTTTCCAAGCTGTCATGGACAGTATTTTTAAGGATATTCCAAATGTTTGTGTGTACTTTGACAATGTGTACATAACTGGTAAGAATGACACTGAACATCTTAAAACACTTGATAAAGTATTGAAAATAATTGGTGAAAAAGGTTTAAAGATAAACAAAGATAAATGTCAATTCATGTTGACAGAAATTAGTTTTCTTGGTTATATATTGAGCAAACAAGGTATCAGACCTCAACCTGAGAAAACAAAAGCCATTAAAGAAGCACCCAAACCTGAAAATACCCAACAACTAAGAGCTTTTTTGGGCTTGATAAATTACTATGCAAAGTTCATAGGGAATCTGTCTGGTAAACTATCACCACTGTACAAGCTGCTACAGAAAAATGCAACTTGGCACTGGGGTAAACAACAAGAAGCTGCTTTTAATACAGCAAAAGAAGCTTTGTCTTCTGACACCTTACTAACTCACTATGACCCAGGGAAAAGACTTGTATTGACATGTGATGCTTCACCAGATGGTGTAGGAGCAGTCTTGTCCCACATGGATGAGAAGGGTGACAGACCCATTGCTTTTGCCAGTAGATCTTTGAACCAGGCTGAGAAAAATTATTCTCAGTTAGATAGGGAAGGCTTAGGCATCATTTTTGGTGTTAAGAAATTTCATAAGTTTCTGTTTGGTAGGAAGTTCACCATCTTTACAGATCATAAACCATTGCTAGGTTTATTTGGAGAAAACAAAACCCTACCTGAGCATGCCTCACCAAGAATTCAAAGATGGGCTATCACACTAACTGCATACAATTATGAATTGAAATACAAACCTGGATCTGAGAATAGTGCAGATAGTCTTAGTAGATTACCTTTAAAAAACCAAAGCCTTAGCTATATACCAGAAGATGTATTTGTTCTCTTCACTATCATGGATAACTCCAATATAGATGTGAATGATATTAAAAGAGAAACACAAAAAGATGAGTGCTTAATAAAAGTATATGAGTACTGTAAGAATGGTTGGCCTGAAGAGTCTGTGAATGATGACTTAAGGCCATATTAAATAAGAAATAAAAACCTTTGTGAAGATAATATAAAAGATGGAGAAGATGCAGTCCATTATCAGTCAGAGTTGCCTAAACAAAGTATTTGTAACTTAATAAATGATTATGGTGATATGGCAATTTCAAATGCTTTAAGTAAGAAGGAATGTGATCATCAAACAACTTTGCTAACATCATTAGCACTTACAGAAACTAAAAGGGTAACATCAAAAGAAAAAAGATTTTTGCCATTTAATACACCCACTTCAAATACTGGATCACAGTTGCAAAGTGATATGGTCCAGGATATTACTTTTAAACAGTATTTTTGGGTTACCAGGAAAGCACTATCAGATTACCTGAGAAAATTGATCAATCAAAGAAATCTATGTCAGTTAAGGATCTGAATAATAGCATAATACTTTCAGATGCCAATTCAAAAATAGTTCCATTAAATCATGACAAACATCCATTGAAAGAGAATTTGGTGTTAATGAGAATGTGTATCTAAGAAATTATGGGAGAAAGGAAAAATGGATACCAGGTCAAATTGTTCAATGTACAGGACCTGTGTCTTATAAAGTTAAAAATAACTTGTGCAGATAATAAGTGTGAATCTGTCAATCCCACTAAATCTGAACAGTTCACACCAACTCAGTTTGTTCCACAACCAAGTTCTGTTGATATGAGTGAACCAAGTTGTCTAGAGTCAGAAAATGTAAATTCTGGAGTTAATGATTTAAATCCTAGACCTCCTGAGATAGAGAATCCAAATGGTCAGAATATTGAGTCACCGAATCAAAGGCCACTGAGAAGGTCAAACAGGACAATCAAGGTCCCAAATAAGTTAGACCTATGATTTCAAAGGTCAAAAGGACTTTGACATCATTGTTTGTATTTTAATTGTGTTGTAACATATTGTGCATTGTTTGTAAGGATGTAATCTACCAGAGTGTTCATGTTACAATATAATTGGTGATTTTAGGATACTGTAAATTGTTCTATTGAGAGATGTGTTATTGTGTTCTAAGGGTAAAGGGATGTAATAGATTGAGATAATTGTGAGGTCAAGGGAACTCACTCTTCTGTATTAGTATTATATTTATATTGTTATCTTGAGTGATGTCCCTTACATGTTATGTATATAAGTCTCTCGTCACTTCCGTCTCTCTCTCTCTCCTCATGGTGTGAATAAACTACTGGTAACAATCTACGTGGCTTCTCGTCAGTGTTTGCCAATCTATCACATATATATATATATATATATATATATATATATATATAGGTTTATATATAGATATATATAGATAGATAGATAGACCTATATATTTATATATTTTAGCCTATATAATAAATATACTGGGAAGTAGCTTCTTCCCCCCCCCCCCCCAGTGCTAGATGAAAAATACAATGACCATAATAGATGCAAAATTGACTCTAGAATTGGCAACATATATGTATATATATATATATATATATATATATATATATATATATATATATATTTATTTATTTATTTATTTGTTTATTTATTTTTTTATATACAACACTTACTGTGGGTAACCCGCCAGCAAGAATAATATAAACCTTATTTGGTTGTGGTAGGGTGTTGACGTGGTCGAGTTGGTAAAGCTCATGGTTGCTAAACCAAAAAGTGTCGAGTTCGAACCCTCGCTCGAGCATATAAGGCTCGTTAGCTGGGGACAGCCACTCGAGTTCAAACCCTCTGGCAGTTAAGGCTCGAACCCTCCCAACAGTAAAAATTAAGAACGAAGAGGAAGAAGATTTGGTTGTGGGTCAACAACTGTTGCTGTTTTTTTTTGTTTTTTGTATTCATGGATTGTTGAACTTGCAGAAAGCGTAAAAGTATAGATAAACAATAAAAAGTGTAATTTATTTTTTATTAAGTAGGCTAATTTTAATTATAAACAAAAGTTACTAACAAAATCTACTAAAACAGTCCTAGCACTATTCAAACACCTCATGACACCATTTTTAACACACAGTACATCCAACCCATTTCATAAAACTCCCATTTATACATTTTTCTTTGGCTACTTCTTCCAATCCACATTCACAACATGTCACATTCCCCTCACAGTTGACCTCCCTGTTCATCCCACACACAACACTGGCACCCATGTTCTCATCATCATCATCCGCAGGCACAACATCTGTTTTCCTTTTTTTTTTTATTATTTGCATTTTTTATCATGTCTGTTATTTTGGCATTGTCTTGCTTATTATGATCACCAGCTTGATCTACGTCAGTGGGGCGTGAACGTTTACTGCCTGAAGTCTTATCCGGTCGCTTCCGTGCAGTCTTTCTTAGTTGGGTCAGGTTTATTGACTTTTTCTTGCCAACTGTCAATAATCCTACTGCCTGTCTGGTCGCCACGATATGGTAACAGTTACCGACGACCGGGCAGGAGCATGCTTCACTCGGGAAAAGGCTGACCACCCTGGGGTCTGTTGACCCTTTAATGGTGAACACACCAAGCTTAGTATTGAAAGTTATTAGTTCATTGTCAAGCACAAATTGTGCCCTTTCTGCAACAGTTGAACTAGGCAAACAGTCCTTCCCTTTTGGGTGTAGTTACTAAGACTACTTCTTGTTGTAAATTCTCACAATTCTTTCAACTATGCAGTGTTTATTCCAGACTTTTGTGTCCGGGGGGGGGGGGGGGGGGCACTTGAAATTTTCGGGGAGGGGGGACGGTAAACTTTCTTCGGGGAGGGGTGGGGCGGACACTGTTAAAAGTATATATTTTCTATATAAATTATATAAATTTCATTTCGTTCGAAGAGATGCCTGAACGAAACTCTGCAAATAAGTCATCAGGGTTAACAGCAGGCGGAATTCAGGTGTGCTCATCCCTATAGAGAGGAACAAGATCGTGTTAAAGAAGCCAAATTCCCATGAGCGGTTTCGAGCAAGGTGGTATTCTAAGTCGAAACAAAAGATAAGGAAGTTGACAAATGACTACGGAAAAATCGGAAGTTTCAACAATGTAAACGAAACGTCTTTGGAGTCTGCATCAAATACCACTGTAAATCGGGTGCGGTAATTTTTTCGCTGATATCATCGCATTTTAACACCACCCAACGCAAAATATATAGAGAAAAACTTGAGGGGGGTGCAAATCGAAACTTTGAGGGGGGGGGGTGCAAATCGAAAACTTGAAAGTTTGTCCCCGGGAAGGTTCGCTACGCCTCTGGGGGGTGACACCATTAAGTTCCGCACTTGGTGACACCCGACCTCGCTACGCCACTGACCCAACGTAAGTATCGCGTGGTGGTAATATGCGAGACAAAAATGTCACGTGACCGACCGTTTTCGCGCCCTTCTCGCAGTTTACCGCCTAGCCATTTCACAATTTCCCAACACCCAACTTTATATTATTGTATAACTACTTATAGGGGGGTAATCCATAAATGACGTCACGCTTTTGACGATTTTTTCTTCAAAACCCGATTAGTCCAGAAATGAGTATCATATTTTCGTATTCTGTGGTTGTTTGTGTGCACATATATAGGCCTATATATATATATATATATATATAGTGGGGGACCAGAAATTGTTTTTACGGGGTGGCCCTTTTTTTCTAGTTCAGCCACTGCTCCCCCCCTCCCCCTCATCACACACCGTCACAAAATTACGGACCACCCCCTACGAGTGTGACGTCATTTATGGACGACCCCTAGGGCCCTATATTCCTGTATAGTATAGAATAGTATAGCCTAGAGGTCTATATAATTTGTGTAAACAATTTTTTTACTAATTCCCCACGTACATAGATCTCTACCACATAAAATAATTATTTTTATTTCGATCGAGATATGAAATTTTGATAAACCAAAAAAACACATTCCTAAAAATAGAATTGGATTTTTCCAAAGAAACTAGGAAGTAAGTTGGGCTTGTCTTAGATTTTAGTTCTAGAATCTACATTTAGATCTAGATGATCCAGATAAATATTAAACTGGTAAGTACAATTTTGATACTTAATTTAATAATTAATAATTAGGCCTAATTTAGTATAATTAGTTTTAATTACTAGATCTAGATCTTCTAGATTAATTCTAGAATCTAGATCTAGCTAGACTCTGGGCTAGCGGCTAGAGTTGGATAACTTCAAATTAACTTGAACTTGAAACGACAGCACTAGATCTAGATCTAGAATCTAGATCTAGATCTAGGTACACTTATTAAGTTAGTACACTAGATTTCAGGGAGTAATACTACTACTAGAAATCTAAATCTAGACTAGATCTAGATCTACTAATCTTAAAATTTTGGTTTATCATTCGGTTATCTAGCCTAAATTTAAATATTAATAAAATATTTGACACAAATATATCACAATATTGTGAATGTATAGGCCTAGGCCCCTAGGCCTATTAATATTACTATATTATTTCGAAGTGACTACTCGAAAGAAGATTTTTCTCCCCAACGTCTCCACTTAGTCGGCAAAAGATAGCTCTGCACATACGCAGTGACCTATGGCTAGGGTTAGGGCTGGAATTAGGGTTAGGATTAGGGCTAGGTTTAGCATTAGGGATAAGATTAGGTTTAGGGATAGGATTACGGATAGGGTTAGAATTAGTGTTAGGGTTCTGCAGTTGTAAACACATGCATGCGCAGTACCATAGAAAACATCGCCGCGATGGCAAGTCGTAGTTTCTCTTCATTGCGCATGCATATCTTATTCCGGCTAGCATCGGCCTATATATTTTTGCTACTTCTAACCTAATTAATTAACGCGTGAATGATGAGGCAACTTTCTTTTACATTACCACAGCCGATTTTAGCACTTAAAATGATAGATTACCGATATATATAAATCTAGTAATAGTTCTATACTATCGTTTTAGGTACGTAAAATCGTCCCAGACTAGTCTAGTAATATGATTAAATATGGAAAAAAAAAGTTAGGCCTACTCATTAAATTTTAGGATGTATGTTTTAAAAGTCACAAAATTGTTTCAAAGTTTCATTCATGTACCTGTTTTTAAACAATTTTGTATTAAAACTTTTCAGTAATAAATAAAGACTAACAATGTTTTCATCAGATGCAACCAAGCTCATTTACTTTAGCAGCCACCTTCTTTTTTTTTGGTAAAATTATTTGAAGATTTAGGGGAAACCATTCTAATATACAGATGGCTGCTGTTTATATAGCAAACCTTGCTCGCAAAGACTGCTGTTGAAAAATAATTTTATTGCCTAGGCCTATATTAATATATAGTTAGCCATTCTTTCTACTTCGTTCTTAATTTTTTAGTATTGTTAGGGATCCCCTCCAACACAATTAATGGTGCGTGTCAACTGGTTAAGCGCTATTGAGGCCATAGACTACGATTTCAGCCAGCTTATTTTTTTGGATTTGCTTCCATAGCCTTTGTCCAACCAAGAACAAACTACAAGACAGCAGTTGATTGATTTTGAAGTTGTATTTTATTGTATCTGATACCAGCCTACCACCCCCCCCCCCCTTGCTTGCTACCATTGCAATGCATTGTGTGGTCTGGCAATATAATAGTTCCGCACCTGTAACTAATTTCAATTTTGTAAAACTGCACTCTCCACTAGCTACCGACACTGGAAGTGTTATAGTATTCTCAAGAAAACAACATTTGGTATACAATCTTCCAATTTTGGATGGTGACTTATGTTTAAGAAACTGCTACTTGAAACTCATTGCTAAGATCTTCAGCATCAATATCTTTGTTAGCTTTATGCATTTACAATGTTTCTAAATGTTTGCAGTCAATAAGTCAATTCGCAGGTGTCTTTTTGTTGATATTGAATATAACGAAGATAGCCAAAGAGAATATTATGTTGTTCTAATTGTTGGAACCTCTCTTCCAAAGATAGTGTAGTAGAATTCTAATTTGAAACTCAGTTTTAAACAGTTTAGGATGTTGCAATGCCAACAATTAATTTAGTTTGAAAATATAAATCTCTCCTTGGCTAACAAGATTTCTAATTCAAAGTGAGAGAAAACGAGCCTTACAAACTATATTAAAAATCAAAATTGCATGTGTTTTACAAATTAGACAATCATCCAAAATGTTCAAAATTAAAAGATTTAGATTAAATACAAAAATAATCTCATTATATTAACAGAGGTGTGTCTAGGGAAGGGAAGGTGGGGCTATAGGCACTGAACCAAAGGGGATGTCAAAAGGGGTAAATAATAATATAAAATGCGCTTACTGAATTATATACATTAACAAAAAAAGAATGAAGACTGCTACTTAGCATTACTGTCTTATTTAATTATTTTCTACATCAATTATGATAAACCAAAATAAAAAAGCAAAGTGACTGGTAGAACACGCCCCGACTTTTCCAAATGAGGGAAGTGGGGGCGCATTTTCACCATCTCAAGTAACTATATTATATAGGCCTAATTTTGGGAGGGGGCGCAAAGTTGATAGTCTGTCCTGGGTACTGAAATAGAGCGCTTCGCTTTTGTATATTATATTACCCTGTCTATAGTTTATATAATATAATCAAAGCAGTTTATTATTAGGTACTTTTTAATAATGGTGATTGCACATTTTTGCACCCCGTATGGATAGCACCTTAGGCCAGGGGTCGGCAACCTGCGGCTCGTGAGCCGCATGCGGCTCTTTTGATGCTAAGGTGCGGCTCTCGAGTTCCATGCACAAAGATTAATATATTATTTCATTTTCAAAACTCATTAAAATATTATACTGTAAAGAAAAACAACTTTAAATAGGATTAAAAACTCAAAAGAGAAAAGTGAAAATAGGTGAGGTAGAAAGTAAATGGACAGCTGACAGCTGCTTTGGCACCAGGCCCAACCCCACAGCCACGCTGTAGCCACCCCCGTGTCGACTATTCCATTCTTGCCACTGCTGAAGTGCCGACTTTTTCGAATATCGTTAAATGGAGAAGGTTATTATTTTATTCAGAATGCATCCCTCTTCGTAAGTATTTTAGTTATTAGTATCCTAGGGTGGAGCCTGGTACTGTGGGGAACAAGTAGGGTGGAAGATAAGCACTGTGAGAACCTAAGGACAGAAGGGACCGATTCAGTCATCAAACCTATATCTTAGCCAGTAAGTTAGAGTTGAGGGCTGCTTGGCTATGGGAGACACCTCCTGAGCCATTGGTGTCCGTAAAGAAAGAAAAAACAAAATTATTGGCTTCTAAAGTGGATTGGGATTGTCCTATAGTTATTTATTTGATAACTAATCATGAATTAATATTAGTTCATATTTAACGGTATTTATTTCAAATAAACAATGAAATTTATTTACTTAATTCTAATCAAATACCAGAATATTGGAAAAATAATGTTAGTGGCTCTTTAAAAACTGGGAAATTTTGTAAATTGTAACTTTTAGCTCTTTTGTCTCAAAAGGTTGCCGACCCCTGCCCTAGGCAACCGCCTAGTTCGCCTTATAGGTAGCGCCGGCCCTGATTGTTGGATAAAAATATAATTAAAAATCAAATGTTAAAAATGATATACAATACTAGTGTCATTTTCAATAAGATTTGCTTCCCACATCTTCCAATTTTAGAATATTAGGAAATGAACTATTTTTAATATGAAGTATCTAGATCTACAATGCCCTTCCTAAACATTGTTTAGCACTTTTCAGTCTCAATTTTTTTTAAAAAAAGGTATTAGATATGAATTCTAATAATAGTAATGTTTTTATTTATTATCGGATGGTAGAGCTAACGCATGTAAACCTGAAAGTCTCGAGTTCGAATCCTATGTTTCCTGATTCACGTTAGGGAAACGAATACGATTGGGCATTGTGCTGACCACACAATCCATTCATATGCTGAAGCCAATTAAACATGTTTACTTCATCCGCTCTTTATATCTTCGATATAAATGGGAAATATTATATAGGTGCTAAATAATATTATACATATTTAACAACGATTGAAATTCTTTATTTTTAAACGCAAGGAAACTTAACAATAAGTGGTGCTATAAATTTTGCTTGCATAATTAAGACTAAATGAGGCTTTACTTACATTCTGTTAAAATTGTAAAGTTATGTTTTACTCAAAACCATTACAAGTCTGTAACCATAACCTTGCACGGCTGTAACCCCAGCCTTACACGGCTGTAACCCTGATATTACACGGCTGTAACCCCACCCTTACACGGCTGTAATTCAAGCCTTACACAGCTCTTACTGCCGGGTCATAAACTGTAACGCATTAGTGAAAAGTATTATAGTTGTGATTATGAGAGTATTTAGGGGACAGCATCATTATGGCATCGTGTCGTTCAATTAAAAAGAGATATACTGCTAACCAGCAGTTTCTAAATTGGATACCGGGCTCGATTCAATAGGACGTGCCTGAATCCACCCAACTTACTTTCCTGACTCACGTTATGGGAAAGTAAAAAATTACTGACCACATAATCCCTGCATATGCCGAGCTCATTGAAACAGGTAACTTTTGCCTCACCTACAACATGGACCGTCAGGTAAGAAAGGGTAATTTACGTTTTACTAATGAAATTATAATTATGCTCGATACAGTATGGTTTCGGACTTCCTGTCGACAAGCAATACATTTTATTATCTTTTGTATGACACGGTTTCACATTGTGAGATTACTTTAGGCACATTAATTGCTACGATTACTTCAGGTGTGTGTGTGTGTGTTGGGGGGGGGGGTGATGATCGATAAAATTTAAAGTAAAAACTACCACATTTTACAATAAAATATAACTTAAAAATGCTTAGATCGTAAAATTTTAATCGATGTTGCATGGATTACTATTTTTAGAAATAAATCGGTCTAAGCTCTGTTATTGCTATCATAGTAATACAACTACCACTATAAACATTTAAAAAATATATTTAGAATATAAAATATAAATCTAATGGTGAAGAAAATAAAACTAATAGGCCTATATGATTCAGTCTATTTTGTTTAATTCCGTAACGTAGAAGTAGAAAAAAAAATAATTAATTATAGATTCTTCCAGACAAATGCCAATACATGAAACACAACAAATGCAGTAGTTTTAAACAAACATAGACAACTGCATCTGGTAAGTTACCTTTTCTTCACATTTACACATTTTTGTTACCAATTTATAACCAACACACCGCACAGTGTCTGAAGTAACACGACGTTGTATTGATTTGACGTGTTTACTGTTTACACAGTATGATCTTTAGAAATCTCTCCCTGAACTGCTTGATCAGTAGGAAATATAAGATGAAATTTAAAACATGATTGACGTCAATGCAAATCAAAGCGAAGTAATAAAATATTTCATTAACTAGGTATTGTTTAGTTGTTTCTAAAGACAAAGATAAGAACGAATAAGGAAAATATAACATCATAAAGAAAAATACGACACATATCAGTAAGTTAGCATAAGTTATGTTTGTTTTGTCCAAGCAAGGAAGAGTCTGTTGGAATATCCGCGTCTTTCTTTTTCAGTATATGAAAAGTTTAATGACAGCAACGACGGTTTAAAATAGAGACAAAATAAATGGAATTGCAATAAAGACAATTACAAATATCAATTCTTTTGATTTTATATCGAATGAATTAAAATTAACAATTATCTGGACGATTATACAACTTATTATCAAGGTCCCGGTGTCCCCCCCCCACCAAACGAAATTTATTTATATAGGAATCATATATTTTTACCGGTGTCCCCCCTTTACCCCCCAACTCCCAGAAAGAAACACTGGTGGCATTTGTTGATCACACCGTCTAAAAGTAGACCTCACATTTATAGTCGCGTCCCGTTTCCTACTTTTTGATAGTTTTTTTTTCAGACACTTTTTTCTCCATGTGGAGAGGGGGGTGAGAAGAGCACTTGTAATTATTGAGTATAAAAACATTGAACCAGAAAGTCGTCATTGATGCTTCCAAAAACAGTAGTTAATTTGCTTATCTTCCTTCGAAATCAAGTCAAGCGCGAAACGATTAAATTATTTCCTTTAAAGTATGATAAGTAGCTTACGATCTAGAAATAAAAACTAAATCATCTATATTATAATTCTCTTCTTGAAGACGCTAGAAAACACCAAGCCGTAAGCGCGCTCCCTACCAGCCCACCCCTACATGGACTGGTGAGCTTTGGTTCAAACTAAATGTTTACAATCGTAGAGCCGGGTTTAGTGACGGCTATTAGGGACAGATAATTTAGTTTGAAACAATTTTACACTTAGGGGAGGTAACTAAGAGGAGACTGCTTTCACGGAGGGGGGGTGTCGGGTAAGGGTTGGGGGAAAGTAGGGTGGGGGTAGTATCGTCCTTAACAACCTACTGATAGTGTTTTAAAGCAAATATTTTCAGTGGCAGCATTGGTACTGTCGAATTCAGAATTATGAATAACTGAAAAGTAGAAAATAAAACAACTAAATAGTATGCCGCGGGTCGGCTCGTAATACTAATAATAAGTTTAGCTTAGGTTTAGTTTTGGTTTTAAGTTTTGGGGATAAGGAACACGTTTTGTATATTGTTCCTTTTATTGTTTATATTCAGATTTATCAATTCAATTTAGTGGCAATGTTAGGGTTGATTTAGTATTATTGTTATGCAAATATTTTATGGTTAAGGTTACCTCATAGTTTCTGCTTGATTACACTTAAATCTCTATTGCCCCTTAAGAACATTCAGAGATGTCTCATCGGTTTCCCTCTGGATTACATTAAGTGTATTGTGCAAACCAAGGCAGCTAGGTGAAACACTATTTTTAAAGCCCTTGATTTAGCTTCATGAGTATGTTTGTGTGGCACCGCTAATCTTACAAGGTTAATTTAACCCAATTCCCATTGCTCTATTAAGCTGACAAATGGCACAGTGGTTAATACTGGATGACAGTAAAAGAATATTCAGCTTTTAATCTAATTAGATATAAAATTGAGCTCAACTTCGATACAGTGGTAGATCATGTGTGACAATAATGGAATATTGAATTATAAATTTAACTCTACAGTTATAAAAAATAATGTAATATAAATGTAATCAATAATAACATGGAATAAAATATAGCTTACTTGTGATGACTCGAGGGTCGTCGAGTGTCAACTCTTTTCAGTTCACGGTTGGATAACTCGTGTTTAGATATGTGGCAGACCAGATTATTAAGTTGCAGTCTGGATGCCTGGTTTTGTGTAATCTTACTAAAGCAATATGATGATAACTAAAATCAGCTATCTCTTTCGGAAAATATATATATATATATATATATATATATATATATATATATATATATATATATATATATATATATATATATATACCATTTCATGGGGAGTTCATTGATAGTCAACGTTATAAAATAAATAAAAACTAATGTTAAAATTGATCAGTTAGAGCCCAGTCTTATTTTAAGTCATACCAGCTTATAGCTTTGAGTTTAGAGAGTTTAAATCAAACTAAGTATATTTGTTTTTACTTTTTAGTGCATTTTTCTTTTCCTCCAAAATCCTAAAGGGATATGCGCAGAAAAAAAAAACAAAGCAAAATCTTGATTTTTCGTCATACTGGGTTTTTTACACGTTTGGATTCTTTGTCCATTGGTATATTAAGAAAAAATAACTGTAAAGTAGTTTTTTTCTATGTGTTTAAAGTACAATTTTATAACAAATTAATTTTTTTTTTAAATTTCCAATCTTACGCGCTCTCTACTTTGCCGGTTTCGACATGCTGTGGGGTAAAACCTATTGATCTTTTACTACGACCGCCAGTTCGAAAAATCTTTAGAATATATTGGCTTTAATTCTATAGGATACTATTATTACACTCTGCGGGAGACATACGTATTTATTTTTCAGACGGTGTTACGCATACTAGAAAATCAATATTACCAACGCGTTGCTTTTGTACGCGAAGCTGTTTGTCTGTCTATTTTAGACGCTTTATTCAGCAGTTTACCCCCTTGAAGTGTTTACTGGCTCATTATATCCTGTCAGCTGACGGGTTATGCATATAACATATTCATTATAACAAAATTTAAATAATAATCATTCTTTAAATATTGATTTATTGATTTTGAACGTTCAAAGATTATAATGCTCCTACGAGGAATACTAAAAGACTTTCCGACGAATAGGCAACTTCTTTAAAATTCTTCTTTTAAATTCTATACATAGCTTTAATGTGTTCTTCATTGCTCAATGATAAAAAAGCGCTTAGAATTCTAAATGGACTTGGACCTGGACCAGAAACGACACCTAGTACTACACCTAGATGTTGATCTAGACGTAGATCTTGAGTTTAGCCTAGTCCTAGGCGTAGACCGAGACCTAGACCTGGGTTGAAATAAGAAGTAAGACGTAGAAGTTCAACTTCACCTTCACATTCACTTTCACCTTCAACTTAATAATCAATTTTTACTTTGACACAGACTCACACTTTGAATTCTACTTCGACTTCAAAATTAAATGCCTCAAGTATTTATTTAATATTAAAAGTGTATATAAATATACACAAAAATACCACAAAACTAAAATATATGCAAAATTTCCAGATAAGGTGAAGATGCCCGTTCCGAATGAACTTCCGTTGTCGATTACATTTCTCAAAGACAAATGATTTCACGGACAAAAGATACCAGGACAAAATATATCAGGACAAATGATATCATGGACAAATGATATCAGACAAAATATCTCAGACTTTATTTCGACTGTAGGCCTATATAATTAAGTAATGAGCTCTTTATATTTTCACCAATCATGTTTGCGCCCTGTTTGGTTCGGGGCAAAAGTCAGGACGTTTAGGAAGGGGGGGGGAGGTGGACAAACGCAACAAAAAATAATATTTTTTGCACCTTGATAGTGGTTATGAAATAACAAAAACTAATCGATTGCAGCAGTGATTGTTCTACATTAACTAAAACACACTGTTGCGTAACAGACAAAAAACGACATATCATAGAATGAAAATTTTTTAAACCACTTCCATGACATTCTCTCACAATTGTAAAACATGATTATTCCAAGCCAGAAATGAGTTTGAGCATATCTCTGTGTGATATGTTGTCGCATGATGGATATACTTTGCAATGAAATGATTTAATTTAGAATTTAGTGAGACACTCTTCTATTATATAAATATATAAAAGAAGGGGGCCCCGAAAATTAATTTGGGGGGAAGGGGGGGGGGCGTTTTAATAAGTTTTGCCAAGGGCGCTAATTAGTTGATACAAAAATTTTCTAGACCAATTTACTGTATCTCTGTAATTAATACTACATCTAAATTCTAAATGTAAATATTTATCGATTTTAGTCTTTTAGCATTACTCTTAGTATTACTGTTATTGAAAAGCCGTTTTGGGAATGCCATTTCTTTTTATATATATACTACGTGGAAGCCATTGCATGTGTTCCCCATAAAAGTATTTTTGGAAATTGGGAATATATTTATGTAATATTTGAAAATATGGAAAATTAAGCTTAGACACTATTATAAAAAAGCCAAAGTTTTACCAGAGACGTATCTAATAACCGTCATAACCCACAATTCAGTAGTGTGTTCGTTTGATGAGTGGGGTGGGGGGTGGGGTGGGGTGGGAGAGACATTAAATCGTCCAAAATTGCTGTGAACTGTATTTAATTTACTTTTATTTGACCCATAGTGGCGGCCTAGTTCTCTTTCTCTTATAATACATGCACCGTTTTTGTCGGAGAAAACTTCTATAAAAAGAAAATAGAGACCATAATTAAGGAGCCTCCTGAAATTTAATTCGGAGAATCGATGAGGTTCACGCAATACCTTATAAAAATAATTTTTGTAAATACACTAATGTAAAACACAATTTCTTTGTTGTTGATAGATCACATATTCGAAAACAATAAATTGTTTTTTTTTTCTAACTGCTCGTTACATGACTAAAACAAAAAGGGAAGTAAAGGCTGAAAGCGATGGTGCAGACCACATCATCATTACATATGTCGGAACGGAGATTCCCATTTTGAGCAAGTAGCTTTAATACGTGATTGGGGAATGCTAAAAATATCGATATGGCTGTAGATACAACGCATAGTTTACATAAGCTTAAATTTTTGTTCTGCCGTAGATTTTAATATTATATATATATATATATATATATATATATATATATATATATATATATATATATATATATATATATATATATATATATATATATGTATATATATATATATATATACAAACACACACACACATATATATATATATATATATATATATATATATATATATATATATATATATATATATATATATATATATATATATATATATATATATATATATATTTGTGTGTGTGTGTTTGTATATGTGTACTTGAAATTTACCTTTTACGTCATTGATTTACCTGTGCTCTATGGTAACACGGTTGCTATGTGCCAATGAATGAGAAGTATACAAACAACAAACAACTTTACTGTTAATGCATTGGCTTGTTTCGACCGGTTGATATATGTATGTGTATAAGTGTTCTTTGCATTAGTAGAAATATTTTGTAGGAAATAATGTTTTATTAAAATGTTCTATACATGCTTTTAATATATGTCGATGTAAGTATATTCTTTTGGATTTTTATGACCCACTTAAGTTTAAAATTGAATAATTTTCTAGTTAACAAAAATTTCCAGTCCGATGTTTGATGTTGCCATGGTATGGTTGCGACTAGAGTAAATAATAATATATTTTTATTATTCGTGTTGTTTCTAGAATGTATAAAAGTGAAATTTTATTCTAGAGAAAAATAACATATATATAATAATTAAGAATGTTTGATAACTTTGAACTGTAAATTATAGAAAACATTTATATGCGTTACAGCGTGCATTATTCGAAATCTACATATGAACACTCATTGATTTTTAAAAGCCTTGCTGCTACTTGATTAATAGGTCGTGGTTTACCTAGTATGTCTAATACCTAATAAGTCTAGAATTTTAAAAAATGTAAACTTCAAAATATTACATCTTCGATTTAGCTAGTTGTAAACTTGTTGTATGTACATTTTTGAAGTATCAGAAGTTAATATAACGTTTCATTGGGTATACATACAACTTTTCGTCTTTTACTCATAAATAGTCTATAGTTCTTGTTCTTTTTAGAAATTTAATTAATTCAATCTTAGAGTTACAGTAATTGTTAAATGCGCATGAGTTGTAGAAATGCGATGGACTTCACAAGCGTAATCCCCCTTTGCTTATAAAAATGTTATAATGTATTTTTGTATCTTAAATGGCTTAATCAATATAAGACTACAAATAAAATGTACACTTGAAAACTCATTTCCTACAAAGCATAAGAAACTTATGTCTCACTACCAACCCGAGAATTACTCACTATAATAGGTAAATCAGAGTGAAGAATTGGTTTTTAGTACTTTTAGTACTTTAAAAAATACCTTATTTTAAAATATATCAACAAATACTTATATAACAAAGTTAACTATCATAAAAAATCATATTTTGATGTTTTGAGAACATTCTGTTTATTTAAATATCATATCGTCACAGTTTGGTTATATCTATGGAAAAGACACGTTGGCTTCGCCCCTACCCAAAGAATTGTATGAAAGAAACTCTTCACGCAAACCACTTAGATTAGAAAAAAAATTCCTTTTTATTCAATGTTTACTCGAGAATCGATGACGTCATATTACTGTGTGCACTCTCCGGCTTGATATTATTTTCTACTATACGACGTCATACTTCTTTTTTCGAATTACTATGCATGTTTTTAATTTGCTTGTGTTTTCTCTAGAGCGTTCTTGTCAGACAGATAGATAGATAGATAGATAGATAGATAGACAGACAGCAAAACTATTATTATACGAGAAAAATGGCCCGTTGAGGAAGGATACAACGGGCGCTAGGTTGATAGTGCTGTCTATTTTCTCGGTACTTTAATTTATACAAAATATAGTCATTGGCATATCCCTAAACCATGCACCTAATCTCATTCATGACAAAAGTCGCATTTAGAGTTTCTTTCAGGCAACTCTACTTGGGAGGAGGGGGCTTAGCCCCCCCCCCCACACACACTCCAAAATATGTCTACCGTCCCATTCAACGAAATATAATTATATACTTTTTCCAGTGTCCGCCCCCTCCCAGAAAATTCTACCCCCGCCCCCGAAAATTTCAAGTACCCCCACCCCTCTCCGGGGAGGAAAAAGTCTGAAAGAAACACTGGTCGCATCTGTAGATAGATTAGACAAAATTGCCTTTTTATTCAATGTTTACTCGAGAATCAATGACGTCATATTACTGTGGGCACTCTCCGACTTGAGATTATTTTCTACTCTATGCTAAATGTGACGACGTCATACTTCGTTTTTCGAATTACTATGCATGTTTTTAATTTGCTTGTGTTTTCTCTAGATCGTTCTTTTCAGATAGATACACAGACAGCGAAACTATTAGTATTAATATATATATATATATATATATATATATATATATATATATATATATATATATATATATATATATATATATATATATATATATATATATGTATATATATATATGTATATATATATATATATATATATATATATATATATATATATATATATATATATATATATATATATATATATATATATCATACATGCAACACTTTTATACCTTGTGAACTTCTTGAATTTAATCACTTAATAGCTTATTATGAAAGTTTTTTTTTAAAGAAAAACACATAGGAGAAAACGATATTACTTTATTTCTTGTTTGTGATTTACGTTGCAGCAGAATGCTCAGCCACAAGGAAAAGAAAATTTTGTAAAATTGAACCAACATTTAGTAAGGAAATAAAACAATAGTAAAACTGCATACAACAGAAAAAAAGTGTTAGATATGAATAAACTGTACATAAAAACAACAAAGACAAATAGTTAAAGACATACACGATAGAAGGTTTTTTTATCTATATGTGCCATTTTTACACCATAATTGAATTGTTTTTTAAGTGAAACCTGAAATCCAAAAAATGTGTGAGATGTCTAATGAGGAAGAATGGAAAAATTGCAAGAAACCACAAGGCCATGATGGTTTCCTTCCTTGGCATACATTTCGAGAAGATCCAAAGTCACGTCTGTGGATAAATGTTGATGCCAAAACATTTGATTACCTTAAAACATCTGGAGCTTTGGTTGTAAGACTTGTTGGTTTTGTCAGTAGAGATAGACCTGAATCGTACAAGTCACTGTTTAAACATCGTGAAACTCAGCATACCTTTAATGGAAGTGGAGCTGTAATACACGTAGAGCCATCACTAGACAGATGTAAATGTTGTAAATGTCAGAAGAGAAAAGATAATGTGAAAACATGGAATGTTTACATATCTACAGCAACACATGTTGCTTATAATCATACAGGTTCTGTTTCTCCAACTGCTGAAATATTCTATGATTTAGAAAGCCGAACAAGTATAAAAAAAGTTTGTATAAATTGTGTAAAAGAAAGAAGTATAATAGGGGACACTTGTGTCTTGAAAGGTGTTACATGTGATGAAAAACTCAGCCAAGATTTGAGTGAACTTTTAACGAAACAAAAACAGCTTTACGACGCCCTACCACTGTGTGAGAGACCAACAGCTGTGATCATATCTCACCCACACGGCATGCACAAACACATTAGCTGGGGAGATTATCATGTCGATGATACAAAACAAGATAAGATGTTCTGCTTGAGCTCATTGAAATATAATGCAGCAACATGCCCAGGGTCTAGCGGGGCGCCGGTGTTTATTCTAAATGACAGATGTAAAGCACGGTATTCATCCTTTATTACATGCTATTTTCTCTCTCATTCTGGATCCAATTCTGAAGGAAACTACTCAGTGGAAATGAAAGAGCCAACTCTAAAGGCGGAATCCAATATTGTAAGTAATACAATGAAAATTGCATAATATATATCTGTTTTTATGTGTAGTATTCTTTATCATACAGGATTACCATCTAAGTAAATTATTCACACGAACTAAAAGAGCATACAGTAAAAGAAAATATAGTTGTTGTAACTTGAATTGAAATATAAAACTAAGGGATTTAAAATGTCTTTTTGAAGTAAATGCAAAATTCTATAACTAAGTCTGCATATTGCCACTTTATTTTGAAATATTTATTAACATTTTCGTTTTTCTTTATCGACCAGATCAATCGATTGAAACTTAACAAACAGACCTGCTCAGCAAAGGAAGCAGAGATGTGCTATGGTATACACACAAACACACACGCACACACATGCACAAACACATACACACGCATATATATATATATTATTAAAATATATATATATATATATATATATATATATATATATATATATATATATATATATGTTTTGTCCTGGTATCTTTTGTCCGTGAGATCATTTGTCCTTGAGAACATTTGTCCTGAGATCATTTGTCCTGAGATCATTTGTCTTGTCACCATATATATATATATATATATATATATATATATATATATATATATATATATATATATATATATATATAAATTAATTAATAATACATTTTTACAAAAATAAATAATTAAATAAATAAATATCCTAATATATAAAAGCCCATGTGCGCAAGAAGAAAAAAAAAGGCATATTCGACTGTAGAAAAACAATTTTAATTATGCAGCAGCAAAAGTGTTTATAGTTGTTAAAAGAACGCATGAAACAAGGATGTCAATAATGTTTACACTAAGGAAAGAGCAGATAACTAATGGCATCCTCTTCCGAGTTTAGAATATAAAGAAATGAATTATTTCATTCAAATATGCTTTAGATCTACGGAGGCTATGAAATGTATACAATACAATTTTCTCGGGCTAAACTTAAAAAAAAATTGTCTTCATCTATTTGGATTCTAGGTCTTGATACTTTGGATCTAGATATTCTAGACCTAGATATTTTAGATCTAGATCTAAATCTAGATCTAGATTATCTAGATCTACGGAAAAACTAGACAGACCGATCTAGATCTAGATTTAGACCCTACCTAGATCTAGAATCTATTCAGATAATAAATGTCTATACTAAACTATTTCAGGCCTTAATTATTTTATTGAAATCTTTGTTTGTTTAGCTATGCAATTGGTAAATTAATCAGTGATAAAATGTAAATTGAAAGAATAGAGCTTATTCGATTAAGTTAAGTTTCCTATGCTACTCTATTATTCTCCATAAAAAATTATAGTGTCTAAAAAGCTGAAATGATAGTGTAATCGATACATGAGAATGGTACGGATTCGAGATACACAAAGTCAATCTTAAATATTTTTTCAATTTTTTTTAATATGTGAATGATAAAGTTACCTATCAGGACTTGACGGGTTACGGGGCTGGTGAAATAGAGTTTACCTGTTTTTGATGACATTGTGTGGTACGACCCATTCTCTTCCGAAATAGGTGTTTTTTAAAGGCAAAAACAACATAATTACAATTGAACAGCCGGGTTTTTAACGAAATCTTTAAAGTCTCTTAATTGTAAGTCTCTTAATCAGCGAGTGCATTTAATTTGATGCTATGTTGACTAATACTGTATATAATTATTTTTTAAAACTTTTCTAATAGGTATTGGTAGTCTAAGTTATTTTAAAGAAGTATAAACATAGACAGTACAGAAAACAAAACCCCTATTTTTCATAATCTTAAGAATGTTTCATTCCAATGCTCTTATTAATCAATAACATGTTTCTTTTCAAAAGCTGAATTAAAATACATTTCATTTCTCATTTTCCGTAGGTATATACATTTTCTTCATGCATCTCTACCGTTTCTTCGCCTTTCACCTCCGAGCGAAATTGAAAAAAAGTAATTCATACAAAAATATAGAAAAAACAGTATCCGCTACCCCCCTCCCCAACGCACACACAACCCGCACACCCTCCTCCGGACAGTTTTAAACGCCGCTACCCGGAGATAAATATCTAATAGAAAAACTGGGTAGCCTTTTGTAAAGAGAGGAGAGCTAAAAGTCACCCAGAATAACAGAATAACCCGTGTAACGGGTACCGATGGCTAGTATATATACAAATATATATATATATATATATATATATATATATATATATATATATATATATATACTAGCGTATCCGTCCCCGCGCGTTGCCGCGGGAATAGTAGAAGGGTTTCATCCATACGTTACCAATCCTATATTCTTAGACGCGTAACCTTGTTTTCTAAAAATCAGTTATTTAAATGTAAATAATGCCTGCGCTTGGATCATAAATATCAGGACACGGGTTTACTTACACTACCGCATGAAAACCTTGAGTGTACATTAATCACTCACCGAAATATTATGGTAGAACACACTTCGGGGACTGCCCATGTGTCATTGACGTAGAGGCCCGCTCTCAGGAGCCCCCCCCCCATTACACTACCGCATAGACCGGGCGTACGACCTCTGGCTCCTTAAAATAGCATCCTGTTAACAATGATGCAGATTGCGTCATTCACTAAACTGACACAAATGAACCAGATTTGTTATTAAACACGTAAACAAAATATTTGACGCGTTTTAAATATCAGTGTGACTGATGCAATATGTTAGCGTTAGTAATGGTCTATTCTTAGATGCTAGATCTCAATTTCTGTTTGGATTATCTAAAAATACTAGCTAATTGCATCATTCGCAAAGTGACGAAACTGTTTGGATTTTTTACGGAAAAAAAGAAACACCCCAGTTAATAATCTAACCTTTGTTAATTATTCTGATTATTAAAATAAAACGTATTGCATGGCCCTCATCGGCCCATGTGAGCCTTTGGGGCCGAAACAGACATTTTTATTTGCAGCCTAATCGCACCCTACCGGGGCGCCAGAGGACGCACCTGATTCAATTTATAACGCCCCATCCTATCCATTGTCTATCACACTGTTTAGAACGAACGTACTCACCATAGCGCTCACGGGAAAGACCAGGGTGCCAAATCGCATCCTGCCGGGGGGGGGGGGGGGCGCCCATGCAAAATTGAATCACCCGCCCCCACCACCCACATACCCCTATTCCCCCCTCCCACCCCAGAAACCTTCTCGGGAGTATTCATCAATCCCCTAAAGTCTTATGGCACCGGGATAAATTGCGTCGAACCGCAATAGTCTTTTATTTTTATATACCGTATATTGAGAAAAATCCCACCATACCGTGGCGCCGCCCTTGCGAATTTTAAAAAGTTTTTCACAGAACCCTTCCCTGGAATGTTCTAATCAAGTCCCTGAAGTTTGATGGCTATCGGATGGACGTTGTGAGACCGCAATCGTCTTATATATATACTAGGCATACTGCCTATCTTCGCTTAGGTTTTCAAATAAATTGAGGAATTGAATAATTAATTAATAGGTGATTTGCTGCTATCTTAAATACTTAGGGCCTAAATTTATACAGTTGAATAATTTTATGCAAACCAAATATTGATGGAATATTCGCAAACTTATTACTCGCACGGTTATTAGAACCGCAAGGGGTTTCTCAATAGTATCAATCAAATATTATAATAAATTACTTTCGCAATTAATTTTTACAATTTCAGTACAATGCAAAACTTAATTTATAACAAAACATTTATTTAAAACAATGCTATACTCTATGATTTTTGTATTTTTCTTCAAAGAGAATACAAAAGTTTTAAAAATTATTACATTAAAAAGTTACTTCCCCTGTTCATAGACCAAATGACCAAATCTAGTATAATGAGAATTTCACTCGCGGTCACTTTTTAGCCCTCGTCGAGGGCTTTGAGTGAAACCGACAGTTTTTCCTAAAGGACAAGCCATTTACCTAAGAGCATGCAAAAATATTAGCCAGATGTAATGACGGTAAGTGCCCTCAAATCCGTTTTGAAATCACCCTCTGTTTTTCCCATAAAATACAATGATTATATAGGGAAATACGAGTGGTCAGTTTTGATCCATTTAACGAATTTTCCCGGACATGGCAAGTTTTTTTTACGACACCCCAAGGCGTTCTCCTACCACCTCACAAAGTTTCAAGGGGGGTCGTCGGAGAAATTTTTTTTTCGTAATAGAGCTCATATAAAGAGAATTTCACTCGCGGTCACTTTTTAGCCCTCGTCAAGAGCTTTGAATGAAACCGACCATTTTCCCTAAAGTTCAAGCCATTTACATAAGAGCATGCAAAAAATGAGCCAGATTTAGAGACGGTAAGTGCCCTCAAATCCGTTTTGAAATCACCCTCTGTTTTTCACATAAAATACAAAGATTATATAGGGAAATACGACTGGTCAGTTTTGACCCATTTCCCGATTTTTCCCAGACATGGCGAGTTTTTCGTGACACCCCAGGCATTCTCCTACCACCTCACAAAATTTCAAGGGGGGTCGTCTGAGGATTTTTTTTTCGTAATATAGCTCATATAATGAGAATTTCACTCGCGGTCACTTTTTAGCCCTCGTCGAGGGCTTTGAGTCAAACCGACAGTTTTCCCTAAAGGTCAAGCCATTGACCTAAACGTATGCAAAAAATTAGCCAGATATACTGAGTTTTAGTACCCTAAAGTCTGCGTTGAAATGGCCCTCTGTTTTCCCCATAAAATACAAAGACTATGTAGGGAAATACGACTGGTCAGTTTTGACCCATTTCCCGATTTTTCCCAGACATGGCGAGTTTTTCGTGACACCCCAGGCATTCTCCTACCACCTCACAAAATTTCAAGGGGGGTCGTCGGAGGAAATATTTTTTCGTAATATAGCTCATATAATGAGAATTTCACTCGCGGTCACTTTTTAGCCCACGTCGAGAGCTTTGAGTCAAACCGACAGTTTTCCCTAAAGGTCAAGCCATTGACCTAAATGTATGCAAAAAATTAGCCAGATATACCGAGTTTAAGTACCCTAAAGTCTGCTTTGAAATAACCCTATGTTTTCCCCATAAAATACAAAGATTATATAGGGAAATACAACTGTTCTGTTTTGACCCCTTTACGAACTTTTCCCAGATATGCCGAGTTTTTTCTGACACCCCTACCACCTCACAAAATATCAAGGGGGGTCGTCGGAGGAAATTTCTTTTCGTAATAGAGCTCATATAAAGAGAATTTCACTCGCGGTCACTTTTTAGCCCTCGTCGAGAGGTTTGAGTCAAACCGACAGTTTTCCCTAAAGGTCAATCCATTTACCTATCAGCAAGCCAAAAATTAGCCAGATGTAAAGAGGGTAAGTGCCCTAAAGTCTGCGTTGAAATGACCCTCTGTTTTTCCCATAAAATACAAAGATTATATAGGGAAATACAACTGGTCAGTTTTGACCCCTTTACGAAGTTTTCCCAGATATGCCGAGTTTTTTCTGACACACCAAGGCGTTCTCCTACCACCTCACTAAAGATCAAGGGGGGTCGTGGAGGAATTTTGTTTTCATAATAGAGCTCATATAAAGAGAATTACACTCGCGGTCTATTTTAGCCCTCGTCGAGGGCTTTGAGTCAAACCGACAGTTTTTCCTAAAGGACAAGCCAGTTACCTATAAGCATGCCAAAAATTAGCCAGATGTAAAGAGGGTTAGTGCCCTAAAATCCGTTTTAAAATTACCCTCAGTTTTTCCCATAAAATACAAAGATTATATAGGGAAATACAACTGGTCAGTTTTGACCCCTTTACGAAGCTTTCCCAGATATGCCGAGTTTTTTGTGACACCCCTACCACCTCACAAAATATCAAGGGGGGTCGTCGGAGGAAATTTTTTTCGTAATAGAGCTCATATAAAGAGAATTTCACTCGCGGTCACTTTTTAACCCTCGTCGAGAGCTTTGAGTCAAACCGACAGTTTTCCCTAAAGGTCAATCCATTTACCTATAAACATGCCAAAAATTAGCCAGATGTAAAGAGGGTTAGTGTCCTAAAGTCTGCGTTGAAATGACCCTCTGTTTTCCCATAAAATACAAAGATTATAAAGGAAAATACAACTGATCAGTTTTGACCCCTTTACGAAGTTTTCCCAGATATGCCGAGTTTTTTCTGACACACCAAGGCGTTCTCCTACCACCTCACTAAAGATCAAGGGGGGTCGTGGAGGAAATTTTTGTTCGTAATAGAGCTCATATAAAGAGAATTTCACTCGCGGTCACTTTTAGCCATCGTCGAGGGCTTTGAGTCAAACCGACAGTTTTTCCTAAAGGTCAAGCCATTTACCTAAGAGCATGCAAAAAATTAGCCAGATGTAATGACGGTAAGTGCCCTCAAATCCGTTTTGAAATCACCCTCTGTTTTTCCCATAAAATACAATGATTATATAGGGAAATACGACTGGTCAGTTTTGATCCATTTAACGAATATTCCCGGACATGGCAAGTTTTTTTGTGACACCCCAAGGCGTTCTCCTACCACCTCACAAAGTTTCAAGGGGGGTCGTCGGAGAAATTTTTTTTTCGTAATAGAGCTCATATAATGAGAATTTCACTCGCGGTCACTTTTTAGCCCTCGTCGAGGGCTTTGAGTGAAACCAACAATTTTCCCTAAAGGTCAAGCCATTTACCTAAGAGCATGCAAAAAATTAGCCAGATGTAAAGACGGTAAGGGTTCTCAAATCCGTTTTGAAATCACCCTCTGTTTTTCCCATAAAATACAAAGATTAAATAGGGAAATACGACTGATCAGTTTTGACTCATTTAACGAATTTTCCCGGACATGGCGAGTTTTTTGTGACACCCCAAGGCGTTCTCCTACCACCTCACAAAATTTCAAGGGGGGTCGTCGGAGGAAATTTTTTTTCGTAATAGAGCTCATATAAAGAGAATTTCACTCGCGGTCACTTTTTAGCCCTCGTCAAGAGCTTTGAATGAAACCGACCATTTTCCCTTAAAGTTCAAGCCATTTACATAAGAGCATGCAAAAAATGAGCCAGATTTAGAGACGGTAAGTGCCCTCAAATCCGTTTTGAAATCACCCTCTGTTTTTCACATAAAATACAAAGATTATATAGGGAAATACGACTGGTCAGTTTTGACCCATTTCCCGATTTTTCCCAGACATGGCGAGTTTTTCGTGACACCCCAGGCATTCTCCTACCACCTCACAAAATTTCAAGGGGGGTCGTCTGAGGATTTTTTTTTCGTAATATAGCTCATATAATGAGAATTTCACTCGCGGTCACTTTTTAGCCCTCGTCGAGGGCTTTGAGTCAAACCGACAGTTTTCCCTAAAGGTCAAGCCATTGACCTAAACGTATGCAAAAAATTAGCCAGATATACTGAGTTTTAGTACCCTAAAGTCTGCGTTGAAATGGCCCTCTGTTTTCCCCATAAAATACAAAGACTATATTGGAAAATACGACTGGTCAGTTTTGATCCATTTCCCGATTTTTCCCAGACATGGCGAGTTTTTCGTGACACCCCAGGCATTCTCCTACCACCTCACAAAATTTCAAGGGGGGTCGTCGGAGGAAATATTTTTTCGTAATATAGCTCATATAATGAGAATTTCACTCGCGGTCACTTTTTAGCCCTCGTCGAGAGCTTTGAGTCAAACCGACAGTTTTCCCTAAAGGTCAAGCCATTGACCTAAATGTATGCAAAAAATTAGCCAGATATATCGAGTTTAAGTACCCTAAAGTCTGCTTTAAAATAACCCTATGTTTTCCCCATAAAACACAAAGATTATATAGGGAAATACAACTGTTCAGTTTTGACCCCTTTACGAACTTTTCCCAGATATGACGAGTTTTTTCTGACACCCCTACCACCTCACAAAATATCAAGGGGGGTCGTCGTCGGAAATTTTTTTTCGTAATAGAGCTCATATAAAGAGAATTTCACTCGCGGTCACTTTTTAGCCCTCGTCGAGAGCTTTGAGTCAAACCGACAGTTTTCCCTAAAGGTCAATCCATTTACCAATAAGCATGCCAAAAATTAGCCAGATGTAAAGAGGGTAAGTGCCCTAAAGTCTGCGTTGAAATGACCATCTGTTTTTCCCATAAAATAAAAAGATTATATAGGGAAATACAACTGGTCAGTTTTGACCCCTTTACGAAGTTTTCCCAGATATGCCGAGTTTTTTCTGACACACCAAGGCGTTCTCCTACCACCTCACTAAAGATCAAGGGGGGTCGTGGAGGAATTTTGTTTTCGTAATAGAGCTCATATAAAGAGAATTACACTCGCGGTCACTTTTAGCCCTCGTCGAGGGCTTTGAGTCAAACCGACAGTTTTTCCTAAAGGTCAAGCCATTTACCTATAAGCAGGCCAAAAATTAGCCAGATGTAAAGAGGGTTAGTGCCCTAAAATCCGTTTTCAAATTACCCTCGTTTTTTCCCATAAAATACAAAGATTATATAGGGAAATACAACTGATCAGTTTTGACCCCTTTACAAAGTTTTCCCAGATATGCCGAGTTTTTTCTGACACACCAAGGCGTTCTCCTACCACCTCACAAAATTTCAAGGGGGGTCGTCGTCGGAATTTTTTTTCCGTAATATAGCCCATATAAGGTGCCGGTCAGTCGAGGTCAGTTTTGACCCCCTGTCCGTAGACTTTTCGGCCAACCGTCACCGGCCCTCTCGTTCTATCGCCTCAAGGCACCATAGTGCCAAATTTGACGCGCCTGCGGCGTCGGGAAGTGCCCTATCGGGCACTTGACCACTTTGCTTTATATATATATATATATATATATATATATATATATATATTTATATATATATATATTTATATATATATATATATATATATATATATATATATATATATATATATATATATATATATATATATATATATATTTATATATATATATATAAATATATATATTTATATATATATATAAATATATATATTTATATATATATAAATATATATATTTATATATATATAGGGGAAGATAGGGCTAAAAGTCACTACTCAATCTATTTGTAATTTGACTCGTTTAGAGTAAATCATTAGCAATTAGACAGAACAACAAACTGAACAAGTAAAGTGAAGTTCAACTTCTTAATATTTTTTTAGATACAGAGAAAAAATATGTTCTGGTCAAGTCTGTCCTTATTTATTATTGATTTTTTTAAAATAATTTTTGCTTATTTATTTATAGTTTATTTACACTATTTTTATGAATTTGTTTGCGAATAAAAAATAGTCATGTTTGTATCGCCTATGCTCCAATAAAAATTTAAAGTATTAATCTTTTTCTTTAAATAGGAGATGAATCTGATCTTTACAAACACGTCGTTGACCTTATGAAAAATCCAGGCCACAAAGATTTTATTCCTTTAAAAGATTTTAACGCTTCTTGTCTGCCGAGTCGATATCACGATTGTGAACTTATGGCAGAATTTCTAAAAACTTTAGTTGCGTTATCAGGTCAGTGTAGAACAAGCTTTACAAGTACTGAAAGACCAGAGTTCTTTCCTGATACTCAGGTACCGTACCCATGTTATAACGACCGAGGCAGACACCTCATGAGAGTTGGAACGTGTTACATCAGCTCTGTAGTGAGACAAAACAATTCAATGTGTAGATGTGCTAAATGTCAGGTTTCAGAAACTCCTAGCAAAGCATACTATGACATTTACGTGTCAGGTGCATCACGTGTTGTTTTTGATGATAGTGAAGCTCGTCAGACAACGATTGTGTTGGGATTTGATGACAACAAAAGTCCTGGTGTGTTTCTGGACGGTTGGGAGTACGTAGACGGTGACGTAGTAGCAGACTTTGCTATTATGAAATATGTAACGTGTGATCTTGCATTGGCAGACGAATTATCAAAGATGCTAGAATATTTGTATGATTTAGAACAGAAGATTTCGTTGAAGTATTTATCTGATGATGTAGACAAACTTGCTGTTATAATAAGTCATCCCGATGGGTGCCCCAAACAAGTATCTGTTGGAGAGTGGACACATAAACTGCAAAGAGAAGAAGATACAAATTACGACAACATTAATTGTAGGGTCTGGTACACAACATGTACTTGCCCCGGATCATCGGGTGCAGCAGTGTATGTACTCGGGCCAGAATTTTCCCATATAAAGAAATGCCGTATTCCAACCCACGTTCATAGTGATAATGTAGGCGATGGTTGGAATAAAAGTGGGTACGGCGTAGACAGTCTTGATACTCAAAAAAGAAATGTCGATAAATGCACAACTAGTCCAGGCACATTGGAAGATGTTGGACGTGATTTGATTACAACGAAACAATAAACACCCGTTTGTCCTTTTCTGAACAGAGTGACAAAACAAGGAAATTGAATCTGGTTAGGATCATCTCTACATTACGTGGACTTTTTAAGTAGGTTTTTAATTAGCTTTAAATTTGTTCATATCTTTCTGCTTTTTGTCGGTCATTCGATCAGTATGTATGTGCCCCTTTCAATTCTCATCTTACGTAGACAAAAATGTCTAATGTTTAATATAAGTGAAGTTATAATTAATCATTAAAAATTTAATCCTACACCTTATATAACAAGCGGAAAATACAAGGATTAATTTATTTACTTAATATATAAAATCATGTTCTTCAAACTTTTGGGTCGTTGGGGCACCACTAAGTGGTGTGTTTAGGTCTAAGTGTCGCATGCCGACAAACACACACCCCTATGTTTGGCCATCTAGATGTGCTCGCCTTGGTCACGTGCACGTTCGATGATGCTGTGTTAGCGTAAGTATAATTTCCTTGCTAAAGAATAGCTGTCCCCAGCTATTGAGCCCCGTCTGACGGGAGGTTCGAACAGGACTATTCGGATTTGTGTTATTTTTATCCTTACTAATTTACTATTACTATTAATTAATGATCACACAATCTTTGCGGCGAACATAACGAACTGTTTTCAAGCATGAGAGACGACCATTTTTGTTCCGAATGGTTATAATTTTTTTAAAGCACATTGTGTTTGGCATTAGCTCTCAATTTCATTAAGAACTTAAAAACCGCAAAAAGAAAGCTACTAATTGATTTTTAAAAGTTAAATATCAAATTACTTTATAATTTTTAAAAACTCATAATTGCTTAAAAGTAGAAGTAAAACAAATATAAAAACAACTTATAATAGTATGCTTTTAAATGCACTGAAAATAAACATAAAACATGTTTTCTTTATTTAGCAAGGTACAATTAGATGATTATTAATATGACATGAGTACACATAAGAATTTACACTTTATATTTGTAATGAGATAAGATACCTAGGACAATGTTCATTGAATGTTAGTGTATGGTTTTTACGATCATTTGACTGAAATCAATCATGTCTGTGTCACTACCAGCCTTGGAGAGCTTTGTCCTGCTTTACATGTTTTCCAGTAGGAATTCCGATGTCACTTTTTTAACGGCAGGACTTCGAGCTGCCCAAGACTTTTAGTCTGTCGCATTTGGGATTTTTTGTTATAGCCTATAAAATAACTTTCACTCTCCATTGCAATCTTCCATTTTAAAAACAAATCTTTGCCTCTATTGTAGGGTTTTGTACTTTACAGACATTTATTTTTTATTTTGGATTATTCATTCATTCTTTTAGCTGTCTTTTTATTTACTTTACCGGGTATTTTTGTTTTGGGTGTTTACTTCCAGACCTAGCCCAGTAACGCTTATGTATTATTTATATAATTTTCCACCAATAACGCAAAATAATTTGTGTGATCAAGGTACTGATGCGTTTTATTATACATTTTATTGATAAAAGTAGCATGTTACTTTTTTTAAAATTGCTTTTTTTTTAAAACTGTATTTTAAACAACTTACTGTTTTTATCTTTTTAGATGTGTTTGTGTATGAATTCTGTGAAATAAAATGTCAACATTGTTAAAATGTGGTTTTTTTCCTTTTAGTCTGCTATCACCTTTTTCATTACGGCGCGATGAACAAAGCCTCAGTATCATTCTATGTAATTATACACACTCTTTGAGAGAAAATCAAACTTGAGTCTTCAGAGTACATATTTTGAAACATAAACCATTAACGCTACAACGAATCGAATGATGACGTTGTCGAATGGTAGCGCTTATACCAGTAAACCCGACAGTCTCGATTTCAAATCCTGTGTTCAATATGTACCTGGCTCACGTTAGGGAAACTAAGACGGTTGGGCATAGAGCAGACCACATTGTAACTTCATACGCGAAAGTCATTAACTCATATGAACTGGAAAATATTATGTTGGTGATAAAAAAAAGTATCCACAATTGTAACAACTATTAGTACTCTACATTTCTAAACAAAATGAAACGCCTAGCAATAAGTGGTGTTGTTAATTTTGCTTGCTGAACTACTACTTTACTTATATTCTGTTATAATTGTAAAGATATGTTTTAGTCAAAACCGATACACGCACGTAGCCTCAGTCTAAACGTATGTAACCCCAGCATTACACGGCTGTAACCCAAACCTTACACGGCTGTAACCCCAGCCTTACACAGCTGTAACCCCAGCCTTACACGGCTGTAACCCCACACGGCTGTAACCCCAACCCCACACGGCTGTAACCCCAGCCTTACACGGCTGTAACCCCACACGGCTGTAACCCCAACCCCACACGGCTGTAACCCCACACGGCTGTAACCCCACACGGCTGTAACCCCAGCCTTACACGGCTGTAACCCCACACGGCTGTAACCCAAACCTTACACGGCTGTAACCCCAGCCTTACACAGCTGTAACCCCAGCCTTACATGGCTGTAACCCCAGCCTTACACGGCTGTAACCCCACACGGCTGTAACCCCAACCCCACACGGCTGTAACCCCACACGGCTGTAACCCCACACGGCTGTAACCCCAGCCTTACACGGCTGTAACCCCACACGGCTGTAACCCCAGCCTTACACGGCTGTAACCCCAGCCTTACACGGCTGTAACCCCAGCCTTACACGGCTGTAACCCCAGCCTTACACAGCTGTAACCCCACACGGCTGTAACCCCAGCCTTACACGGCTGTAACCCCACACGGCTGTAACCCCAGCCTTACACGGCTGTAACCCCAGCCTTACACGGCTGTAACCCCAGCCTTACACGGCTGTAACCCCACACGGCTGTAACCCCATCTTTACACGGCTGTAACCCCAGCCTTACACGGCTGTAACCCCAGCCTTACACGGCTGTAACCCCAGCCTTACACGGCTGTAACCCCAGCCTTATACGGCTGTAACCCCACACGGCTGTAACCCCAGCCTTACACGGCTGTAACCCCAGCCTTACACGGCTGTAACCCCAGCCTTACACGGCTGTAACCCCAGCCTTACACGGCTGTAACCCCAGCCTTACACGACTGTAACCCCAACACGGCTGTAACCCCAACCCCACACGGCTGTAACCCCAGCCTTACACGGCTGTAACACCAGCCTTACACGGCTGTTACCCCAGTCTTAAACGGCTGGTATTATTCTTATTAAAATTCATATTTTCCTACCAATGTGGCCTGCACCTGAGGTATTGTGCGTTGTTTATTAATGTGTTCGATACATTTGACTGATTAACAGTTTGTCTGATCTCATCAACGTTTTTTCCTAAATATTCTCTTAGTTACATTTTTTTTCTAGGATGACTTGAACGATGAATAACCTAAACAACAACTGAAGAAAAGGATTACTTAAACGATGACTATTTTAAAAAAAACATCTGAAAGCTGACTAGAACAATGACAAATTCAAACACACACAATCTGAAGGATGACTTGAAAGTTGACTCATTTGAACGAAATCTTCTGAAGGATTACTTGAACAATGAATAATCTAAAAAACATCTATTTGGTATTTAAAAAAAAAAAACACGAATACTAGGCCGAGAGACTCTACCTCATAACGCCGTCTTGAGTTCGTACAACGTTAATGAGTCTACAATAATGTAATTGTAAGAAGTCTTCAGAAAACAGAATAACTTAATATTTTTTACTAACTTCAGCAACTCGCTGCATTTAACTTATATAAAAGTAAAGTAAAGTTTACCTTTCAAACCTGACGGTCTATGGGGCAAGTCAAGTAGAGTTCACTTGTTTCTGTGACCTCGGCATATGAAGAGATAGTGTGGTCAGCACTATGTCCAGCCGCCTTTACTTTCCCTAACGTGAGTTAGGTACCCATCAGAGTTGGGTGAACTCAGGGACGGTCTACTGACTTGAACTCGGATTCAAACTCGAGACTTACGGGTTAGCAGTCCAGCTCTCTACCGATAGATCACTCCGTCCCTTTAACTTATATATAAGGTCCTGAATCAAATAACACCAACACAACATACACACGAAAGTATTTTTTTTAAATATACAAACGACTAGGTCAGTCTGTACACATTATTTACTTACGAAGTATCATTGTTAGTTGAATTATGTTCTAAGTCCAGAACGCCATTGACATTGTCAGTGAATTGTGTTGTGTTCAGCACATCTACCAGTCGGCCGTCTTTATTCATTGTAGTCATTCCTTGCTTAAAACATAATACATTATTGTGTAGTTGATAAAATTTAGTGAAATAATATTTGCTTAGCATTTTCATACATTCATTTATATAATAATATAATACAGTTGATCTCTTTTCATTATTCTTCTGTTTTTTTTAGATATGCATGTGCGTTTATTAATATATATGTGTGTGTGTGTGTGTGTGTGTGTGTGTGCGTGCGTGCGTGCGTGCGTGCGTGCGTGCGTGCGTGCGTGCGTGCGTGCGTGCGTGCGTGCGTGCGTGCGTGTGTGTGTTAGATTTAAATTATATTACTTGTTCAGAATCTTGCCAAACCAATTGAAAACTTAGCATATGTACCTCCCAAACTGTCCATTGTTCAAAAATGTTGGCTCCTTTAATTGTCCCATCTGGTAAAATAATGTTACTGCAAATAATGTCTCAGAAAAAATAAATGCAAAACTTTTTCAATTTACTGTGCTAGTTTGATTTATTGATATGTGGATATTTGATTAAAAATTACGATACCTGGATTTACAAATGTTGTGCTGTCCATTATAAATATGTGTGGCGCACCTAAAAATAAAGTACATTTTTTTGGTTCAACCTAGTTTTGTAATTTTAATAAGCTTAAATTATACATTTCTACACTCTATAGAAATGAATGTGAATTGTTCCCTAATAAGAATTATAATGTTTGAGTATAAATTTATGTAACTGATTAGTTACTGGTTATATAAACTATATATATGCATATATATATATATATATATATATATATATATATATATATATATATATATATATAAACTTAGTGTACATATATATTTGATATAATTTCAGCGTACTATTTTTTTGTGGATGATAAATAGATAAGAAGGCAATAAAACTCTTAAAGTAGGGTAGACAATAAACACAACAGAGTAACACAATATTGCTATCTGAACACTCACCTCTTTAATTGATTTTCAAACCAAAAATGTATAAAATATTACCCACTTCTTATAATTTGTAGTCTATTTGATAACTGTTAACTTTACATAAGCGCTGGCTTTTGTTGGTTTCAAATATCACTATTGTATCGTCTTTTAAGTTATAAATAAAGTATGTTTGGGATTTTCCGATATTTAAGCTATAGATTTATCCCGAACTATTTGTCTATAAATAGACTGCATTCTTTCTTGTTATTTTTGTTTATTTATTTATTTTTTTGTCACCGATATAACCAATCGTTTTAGAAAAGTTCAAAACATGCTGGGCTGTATAGCAGTATTAAAAGGATCATAATATAAATTGTATTGCAACCTTCGCTGCAGTGCTACAGCATACAACAAGGAACACCACTCCTTGCATGCCAGAACTTTTTGGGAATTCCGTTTCTCTTTCTATTTATACATACTACGTTGATGCTATTTTAAGGAATCAAAATGCATACGTAGATTTCAGGCTATTCCCTTTTTTTTAAAGCGGTTATAAAAACGTTTTATCATGAAAGTGAAAAAAAAATTGCTGAAGAAAAATTAACTAACGCTATAGGCCTACATACATTTGTCAAATACAAAATAGTGTGAAATCTTAAATAGGCTGATGAAATAGAGTAATGCAGCGGCTAGACACTTACTATAAAAGTTTGATAAAGCCATAGTTAAATTTTTAGTTCAATTAATTAGTAAACTACTTAATTTTAACACCGTTTAGTTGAAATAACTGCGAATGAGTACTAGATTAATAAAAATATAAAGCATATTTGTGGTTGTTCAAAATTTTCATAATAGCTAAAAAGAAAAGGAAACATTTATTAAAAAAAGGCTAAACTATTTTTTTTTATTGATTTGTCAGCATTGTAAAATTCAACTATTCTTTTTTCTAATATTATTCCATTTAATAACAATTGTTATTTCGTTAGAAGTTTATTCTAATGTAAATTGTAAACACATAATTGTCTGATAATTTAAGTTTCGGGTTCACCGTTCAGTCAAGTATAACACGCATTGCAGCTAATTAATAGTTATTGAATACTAATACATTTTACATTGCTTGGTTTTAAACAATGTTCTATTACATCTTGCACGATTTGACGAGTACAATAACGTCAGACATTAATTTTCTGTTCAAATCTCACACTTTCCCTAAGATGACTTTCAAATCGCTATATGTTATTTAGATGTGTGTTGAAACTGTTCGTGCTTAATTTAAAGAAACTTTGCTTTAAGCTACCGGCCCCACAAAGTGTTCACTTCTGAAATGTTTAACTTGCATTAAAATTTGATTGATCAAAAAATGTTAAAATAGAAATATTATTAGTTTGTATTTTATAATGAATTGTACAGAATATCATGATATGTAAAAATAATGTTATACATTTTTTTTAACATACAATATAACCATTTAATTTATCTCCCTTTTTAGAGATTTTTAGTAAGATCACAACGTTTGTTAGTTTATGTGAATATTTGTTCGTTTGTTTGCTTGTCTGTGGGTGTGATGCAAATCTTGAATCCTATTTTGACCCACGCCTCATGCAATGATTTTCAAAATTCAAGAATATGTATATTTCAGTCTAATCAGTCATTAGATGAGTCATTAAAATATAATTAAGTTATAACTAAAACCAATGTTTAGAAAGGAGATAAAAAATAACTAAACACTAGTGTTTACGCGATCAAAACTTTGCGAGGACGAGTTTTATTTTCACGGTTTGTTGGTTTTTTTTTTACCTGCCAGTCCAATTCGGGTAGAATATGCAGATACTTATCTTTTAGATATTGAAAGGATCTGATTGAGTTATAGCCCAAATATTTTCATTGATTTCGAAGGAATTATTTATAAACACGTATAAAAACTGTAATAATATTCAATTGCACAAAAAAGGTATTTTATTTCTTTACTTAAAGCAATGGTTGTTCATAAACCTCCTACATATTTTAGGGACCAAAGATTTTATACAAGAAAATAAACCAGTTATTTTTATATTTTCAATTTGTATAAAGTTTTTTAAAAAAAATACTTTTCTTATTCTCTGTATGGTGATCACATAGCTACGCTAAAAATGTTAGCGGTCTACGCCCACGCCACTAAGCAAATATTATTTTAACGGGTGGGGCACTTTTTGATGTGTACTAGCCTACATTTACCAGCAAACCTTTGAAGGAATGGTTTGCCTGACATCAGAGTGATGACAGCAGCTCTCGGCTGGAAATTTTTCAAGTAAAATATTTCAAGAAAAATATATTGTAGCGTATGTTTAGTCAGCAATATCATAAAGTCAAGGTAAGTTAATATTTTTAGACTATTTGTTAGCTGAAGATTTAAAAAAAAGGATCGCTTCTACAAGTAATGATTATCGTGATTCACTGAATTACAATAGCAAAACATAAATCAAGAATTATGGCTGATTTGTCTTGTCTTTCTTACACTTTAAACATTATTTTATATTTTTATTTACACTTTTATACAAGAATGCTGTGATTTATGTTTGATGTTGTTGGGTTAAGAGGAATATGTCTCTGAATGTTAGTTATAAGCAAAACAAAAACAGCAATTATCTTTATAGTAAAGTTAATTACTAAATCTTAAGTTCATCTTTCTAACAAGACAGTCCATGGGCAAAGTAGAGTCCACCTGTTTCTGTAACCTCGTCTAATCAAGGGATGGCGTGGTCAGCATTATGCCCAGTCGCCTTTACCTGACGTGAGTTAGGAACCGGTCGGAGATAGGTGGACTATGGGAAGCTCTACTGTATTGGATTCGGATTCGAACTCGAAACATTTAAGTTAGCAGTAATATCTTCTCCAATGTGACTACTTCTTCATATTGTTATTAACTTCTAACTGATATCTGATAATATTAGATCTATATATTATTTAAATTACATATCTAAATTAAAATGTGTTTAATTTACATCCGAGGACCTATTGAGGAGCTATGAGTCAGCAGGCTTAGCTAGCAAAAAGCGTCGAAAATAGACGAAAATAGAACACATTGAAAACGGAGATTTCCATTTTTATCAAGCATCATAATGCGTGTTAGGAATGCAAGCGATAAGGCTACCCTTTCAAACTCAAGCCTCTCCCCCCATCACCATATATATTTTAACTTCCGGCGTCTTGGGTGAACTTTCAAACTGACACTCCCCCATATATATATATATATATATATATATATATATATATATATATATATATATATATATATATATATATATATATATATATATATATGAAACATAATAAAAAAATATGAATTATTAATTTTATTTATTTTCTTAAAAAAGTCATACGAAAACACATTAAAACAGCTACCATGTTTTTAATCCTTTATCTACTGACGGTACTTATAAGTACCACTTTAATTAAGCGCCTGTATTATTTTTAATTTAAGAAGAATTTTAAAAATTATTGATGTAATTGATATTATTATCTCCCCTGAGTCACAGGTAGGCGGAGGGATCGATGTTTTTTGAAAACTTCTGGTGTGCCGCCATTTTCAATCTCTACCTGTATCGGTAGCTCACAATCGTTCTGTACATATCTCACACGTGTTCCTGATTTCCCTTTATTTTACCTTATTCTTCAAGTTTTCAACACCGATTATTTTTTATTGGCATCTTCAATAGTTAGGCAAATGCGTTTAACTTCTAATTTACAATTTTTATAAAATTGTCTTTGTAATAGATCGATGTTTACAAGTGGACTTATAAGTACCGTCAGGGGCACAAGGACATTTTTTTCGGATTTCTTGGAAATTCCAGATTTTCGATTTGGAGTGACATAAATATTATTTTGTTAACTAATTATCGAAATGTATTTAAAAAAAATATATATGTATGCATTTATAAGAAGGTTAGCATAGAGTTTTCCTCAGAAATGTTGTAACTAATTTCAGATTTCTAGTAGTAAAAGAATAACAAGAATAGAGGTGGCAGTTGCAGGCTCGTTTACTAGGTTTAGTATACGTTATTTGTATACCAAAGTCTAGTTCTAGAAGTAAGATTTGTAAGTTATATTTGTTGCAAAAACTGTCTTGCCTACAATAGCTAGCGTGTACGTAATGTATACATGTAGCCTAGTAATAGTCCATACATCTGCATGTAGTATATATCGTAATTTTGTAATTTTAAATCAGTAAACACAAAAGAGTAGGCCACTACGGCTATTCCAAACACATTGAGCTCACTTATATTTATGAACTTTACACTGTAGTGTAGACTTGTTATAAAATTCTAGTAGGCTACAATAATACTAGTATTACTAGTAGTAGTGTACTGAATGACTAGGATTTCGTTTTCAAAATAATTGTTTATGCGGCTCATTGTAATGGCTATTGGAAGCCTCCAGCAAAAGCAGGTTCAGTCCGGCAGCTGTTGCCACACCAGAATCATCAAAAGGTGTATTTATGACGTGGTTGCAGTTGCTCATATTTGACAGCTATTTTCTTCCTTCTGCACTTGTACAACTAGTCAAGCGCCGGAAATTGGATCTTAAGGCTGCGACTCAAGTTAACAAAAGCCAGTTATCTGCTATTTGACGTTAAAGTAAATAGTAGCATCGAGACTATCTGTCAAATTGAATTTTTTAAAGGTCAGACTGATCTGTTGAGAGAGGCGTCTGTTTATGGTATGGCTGGTAGCCTATATTGAGATAATTTGGTTTCTTGTATGATAGGACTGGTCGTTAGAGAGAGGCTTATATCTTGAACATTTTAAAATTATCTTTTGATGGAAAGACAGATTAGGGCAGTGAAGACTGAAATGACATTTTTGTTTTGTTTAATATTTTGATCAATGTCTGCAACAGAATAAGATTCCTGTCTGTTTTTATGCTGACCTTGCTTTTCTCTATTTTTAAAACCTGGTACGGACAGAAAAATATGCAGAGCGGATCTAAAAGCTAAAACCATAACCATCCATCTATCCTACAACAACATGCTCATATTAAACTGTTAACACACCTCATCACAAATATTGTCTCTATATCCTATACATTCACACAGGTCACTCACCTTAGTACAAACTCCAACAAGTAACACGTGCTTAATAAAATCATTCAAAAGTCTTTACATTATGTTATTAGTTTAAAGTTTAAAATTTAAAACAAGAGTTTTTTAAAAAGAAAATTAATCTACTTTTCCTTAATTATACAGTCAAATTTAACTCATTCGGTAGAATGTTACATCTACACTGGCATCTTCAGAAGTAACTTAAAACACATTGAACGACCTGCAGTTTACCATGTAAAATGTCTTAGCAGTCTTTCCTAGCGTGATGAATATCTTTTTTTTTGCAATTCGTTTTTCATCGACCTTTCTGCAACAGTCGAATCACCTACAATAACTGTCAAATTTGTAGTGGTGTCACATTACTATTATTGGCTGATACGAAATAACTTTGAAATCTGTGGCTTTTTGACAACCTGTTATATAATGATGCAGTGTTGAGCTTGATTTTTCGCTTTCATATCCTTAAACATTATAGTTTAGTAATAGTACTACGCGAACATGGCGCTAACTAAAATAATTTAAAAGTAGTCTTCAAGTTATTTTTAAAACTAATTTGTTTTAAAATGTTTTGTTCAGACAAATTAATTTTATTTTCAAAGTCGATTGTCCTAGTTTTACTAAATGTGGAGATAAAATACTACTATTCTAACAGGGCGATATAATATTTGGTTCCATATTAAGGTGGATTGACGTAAAATTGAGAAATGTTCAAGTTTGTTTTAAACATTTTAGGACCTTAAGAATAATAAGTATTATTTTAAATGTAATGTAAACAAATTTATTGTTAAAAAGCAAGGGCGATTTATAAAATGTAATAAAAGCAGTATAAAACAATAATTATAACAAGATTTTATATGCACCGAAAATTTGCAAATAAAGTAGGTTTGGTTTCCTTTAATAAAATCTTTGGTCGATTATTAGTTCTCTTACATATTTTAGCTACTATAGCTTTTATTAAAGTATATTTACAAATATAAATGCAATAATAACACATTGCACGCTGCTAAACTTGCTAACAATTTCAGAACATTTATGGACGGCTCAAAAGAATACACAACAGAGTGTTTAGAGTTCGAGCAGCTACTTAAAGGTAAAAGTTAGTTATTATTTACCTAGATAAAAAAATACATTTATCAAAATATAAATGAATTTAAAAATAACAAAATGCAGTTGTAAACAATCGGTAGAATTGTTTACCCAACTAATGTCTTGAAACATGATTTGTTTAAATTAATTTGACTTACTGAAATATGTTATTTTTGAAAGCACAGTCGAAACCATTGACTTTTTTTTTATTCTACCCAGATGTTCAACGCAATGAAAAAAAATAAATTTTGCGACAAAAAACCAACAAACAGTAAGAATTGAGTTTGGCTATAAATTTACAAGCTCTTTTAATACAAATACAATTGTATAAGTATATATTGAGTTTGTATTGTTAGGTAGAATTTTACATTGTTTATTAAAGCTAAATATTCTGATATTGTTCTAGTTTGTTAGCCATACCCCTAGTCTAAAAAGCGGCATCAGTTCAATATTTATTTTATCTGTATATCAAAATGGATTTATGATGTGTAGAAAGAATCTATATAACTATGATTGTTTTTCTTTAATTTGCTTCAGAAAAATACGAAATTCAAGAATTAAGTGAGTTGTCTGTTAAAGAAGAATGGGACAATTGTAAAAAACCTCAAGGTCATGATGGTTTATTCCCCTTCCAAATATTTAAAATAGATGGCAAGTCGTATCTGCGTCAAGCTGGGATTAACAATGACGTTACAACGGTTTATTACCTTATAACATCTGGAGCTCTGGTCGTGCGACTTGTTGTTGGTTATGTGAGTAGAGATAGACCTGAAGAATTGTACAAGTCACTGTTTAAGCATCGTGAGACACAGCATACCTTTATGGGAAGTGGAGCTGTAATACACGTAGAACCTTCATCTGGCCGGTGTAGGTGTCATACATGTCAGCAGAGAGATGAACATGTGGAAACATGGAATGTTTACATATCTACAGCCACACACGTTGTTTTTGATCACACAGAATCTGTTTGGACAACTGCTGAACTATTATATGATTCAGAAAACCGAACAGGTGTAAAAAAAATTCTTATAAATTGTGTAGATGAAAGAAGTATAATTGGGGACACTTGTATTTTGAAAGGTGTGACATGTGATGAAGAACTCAGCCAAGATCTGTCTGAACTTTTAACGAAACAAAAACAGCTTTACGCCACTCTACCATTGTGTGAGAGACCAACCGCTGTGATCATATCTCATCCACACGGCATGTACAAACACATCAGCTGGGGACCTTGTCAAGTCGCTGATAAAGTACAAGATCAGATTTTTTGGATGACCTCATACAAGTATAAGACATCAACATGTCCAGGTAGTAGCGGGGCACCTGTGTTTATTCTACATACACACAATAAGGAACGACACAATTATGTCATAGCAGGCAATTTTCCTACACACAGTGGATCGAGTCCAGACGGCAATTTCTGTGGTGAACATCATGAGCCTACTTTGATAAAAGAAGCAGATGTGGTAAGTTCGTAATCAAATCCACATTCTTGATTAGCAAATCAATAATTACAACATTTCATGAATATTATTTATGTAAATTTATGTACATTGTTTTTATGAACACATTTTTAAAAAAATATAACACATAATAACTCAAGTATAATAATTAGCGTTGATGCAGGATAATGTTTTTTTTAAAAGAGAATGTTATCAGTATGTTACCAATTGTGTATTTATAGACGCGTTACATTGTTTTCTCATGCTTCCTCCACCTGACAACACCGTCTAAGGTACTAAGATATCTTTGGCCCCACCTCTCGATTAGTGAAAAAAAAACAAATTAATGAGTTACGGCTGGTAATTATATTTATGTCATAACACTAACATAGTTGTCTACAATTTCTAACTAAGTACTATTAGAGCCACTGATCTAATGATAGTTTTATCGGCAGTTTACTGGGGAAAAAACATAAATTTAAATCTGAGAGGTTAGAAAGGTTTAGCCGCATGAATAGGGTTTACTTTTATCGGCGTTTTAATAAATAATGTAACTCTGTGTAGCTAAAGATGTGATATTACACCTGATTTTCTCATTGAATGTTCCACTTTGTATTCGAATCGTTATTCTCAATAATAAAAGTGCGCATATGATTTGTATTCTTCTGTAGTTAAAACGTTAGTTCTTCAATTTTTGAGCTATTATGTAATCAATAAGCTACACAACACTACCGCACATGTGTAAACAGAAAAAATAAATAAAACAGAAAAATAAAGATAAGAATACATTTATGACTATGACATTGCTCTTGCATAAATTGTAAAATAATACATGCTAAATAATACTAACCAATTTTAGTTCCAAAAATAGTATAAGAGAAACACAATGCTTAAAAAGAGAGTATTATAGAGATATTGGCACAGTCTGCAATATTTTACCCGTTTCAAGTTTAGTTTAGATAATATTTGTTTTGCACATAGATATATTTAATTTGTGTAATGAAGCCAGTAATGCACTTTATATCATTATATACAGGAGGAAATAAGACGTGAGTGCAAGAAACAAAAGACTCAACGCACCAATTCCAATTCAACAGGTTTGTTAGAAAACGAATTTCAGATGTTATTTTGCGTTTTAGAAAACTGTTTTAATAAATTGTAATATGAATTAATTTAAGTACTCTATTTTGACAGAGTGAAGACACGATTAATTAAAAATACCGATGTTTTAAAAAAATTGAACTGCAATTTTGAGGGGGGTTGTAGCCTGATGTGTGACGTCATTTTGGAGGGGGGGGGGTTTGTGACGACGTGTGACGGAGGGGAGGGGGGAGGTAAAAATCGTTAAAACAAGCGTGACGTCATATATGGATGACCCCCAAGCGTCATTAAGTAAAATAAACTCAAAATATAGAAATACGAGCCTAAAATAATAGTCTAGTTTATATCAAGTGTTATAGGTTAATTAACAACATACCAATTACGAAATCACGATCCTTGGACAAAATGAACGACGGCGGCTGAGATTGAAATTCTCGATTAAAAACGGTAGTCAGTTTGGCGGCGAGATTTTTAGAACTAACAAACCGTCTAACTTTTTAGAAAATTCTATATTTGTGTATATATTAACAAAAATTATTACAAAATTATTACAAAACGCTAGAGTATAATTTAAGCGATTGAGTATTAAATAATCAGTTTTTTGTCTCTCCTGTAAAATTTACATTTTCGGAGCTAGTCGGTTTGCGACCGAAGCGATCGATGTACATATATATATATATATATATATATATATATATATATATATATATATATATATATATATATATATATATATATATATATATATATATATATATATGGTTTTTTTTTCTTTAAAATAAAATAATGCAACAAGTGTATAAAATAAACATTTAAAATAAAACATTTAAAATAAAATTTATATGACAAAACAAACTATTGCTTTTTTAGCAAGAACATTGGCCGCTCATAGTGTTTATTACATATATTCAGCAATCAAAATGTTTACCATAAAGTGAAAGTTCGTTTTATTTTCTTAACTTCAGTGCATTAGTATTAAAATGTGTCCTATAAGTGTTTTAATTTTATTTTCAATATTGAGATATGATAAAAACTATATAGTATGTCGATATTAAAAAAAAAACAATAAACTAGAAGTTCCTAATTTGTTTTTAATATTCGTTTAATTTTAATAAAAAAAAAACACGTCTACTGTTAAAAATGTTAGTTTTAAATCTGGTCAATCACTCTAAAAAAAAAAATTCATGTCATTTAGTAGAGAGTTCTCTCAATTGATGAATTTACCGCTCAATCATTAAAATCTACACGTATATTTTGTTTTCTCTCTTTTTGTTATTGACTATATTAATATCTAAAAGAATAGCTTTATGACTAATTTTACTTCCGATTGGATCGATATTAGATATGTTAGTCTAGTATATGGATACTAATAATTCTGGAAAGTGGGTCAAAACGTATTTATAAGACGGAAAGAGATGTAGATAGAGAGATATATACTGTAACTTAAATAAACGTTATAGAAAAGCTGAATTACCATTTAAAAGATGTATGATTAGGTAACTTAGAAGTATGTACAAACGAGCTGTCAATAACTATTTCAACACAATGCAATTTAAAGAGATAGTCGACATAATATAATAAGAACTATTTATCTGTTTCATGTATCAATTGGGTTGTATGCAAGTAATAAATCGCTAATTGGGTGCATTGTAGAGGTTTATTTCTTTAAGTCCTATTATGAAATGTATAATTATTGCCTTTGTAACAGCCATTACATACCAAAAGATCTATGTAGCATTTTGCACAAACGTTTCAATTAGGACATCTACTTCGTTTTTGCACAATTCAACACTACCTATGTTAATAAAAACTCTACATTTAAGTAAATTAGACATAACAAACTAAGCTGATCTCTTAGAGATGTTAGGCGGGTGATATACACATAGACCTGTATATATATATATATATATATATATATATATATATATATATATATATATATATTTATTTATTTATTTATTTATTTATTTATTTATATCCAACAATGAAACCGAGTGATTAGACTGAATTTTGACAAATACAAGAGACATATCTATAAAATAAATTAACATTATGGAAAATGTTATAACAAAAATTGCTCATTGAAACAAACAAAATTCATAAAGATAAATGAAACTAAACTAAACAGGCTTACTAAATTATTTTCTAATCATCAGGCAACATCTGTGAAGCTCATCTTCATAAACACTACAATAGATGCAAGAAAAACCCAGGTCACCTCAATTTCGTCCCCATAAATGATTTCTACTTGGACCATCTACCAAGTCTTTATCGTGATGTGCTCGTTTTAGATTTCATTAAAGCATTTGCTGGTTTATCTTGTCTAGCTGAAGTAAAATATACAAGTCTAGAGAGACCAGCATTCGTTACATGTTTTTCTGGTCCGTATCCATCTTATAACATGAGAGGCAGTGACGTCTTACGTACTGGAACGTGTACAATAGTAGGTGTAGAAAAACAAGATCATGATACATGTCTTTGTTGTAAATGTCAACATTCAGATACACCAAACTTGGTTTGGTACATTGTCCGTGTGAAATGTGCAGCACATGTTGTGTTTGATGTTATCGAAGCTAGACAGACACGAGTTGTTGTCGGATTTGATGACAACAAATCGCCTGGTGTTTCTTTGGACGGGTGGAGAGTTATTTGTAGTGATGTGGAAGGTGATTGGTCATTCTTTGAATGTGTGACTTGTGACGTGGAGCTGGCAGAAAAATTATCTACTTTACTAAATCGTCTATATGTTTTAGAGAAGGAGATCATTGTGAAGTATGGACAAAATGAGGATGTAGATAAACTAACTATTTTAATAAGTCACCCTCATGGATGCCCGAAGCAAGTCTCACTTGGACTAAGGACAGATAAATGTGTACGTGATACATCATACGACCACGTCACATATAAGTACTTGTACACTACATGTTCTTGTCCAGGGTCATCTGGTGCAGCTGTCTATGTTTTTGGTCAAAAATTTCCTAAAGTTATCAGACGTTTTATAAAAAATCACGTCCATAGTGACAATCTAGAGAATGGTTGGAACAAAAGCGGTTATGTCGTTGAAGATTATGTTACAGAACACACGCATGCAGACACTAGTTTAATGGACTCAAGTATGCTGGTACAAGAAACAACAAGCCCTTGTTCAGAGTATTCTTCAAGGGACTCTTGCGATTAATTCTTTTAAATAATAATAAACTACTTTGTGGTTCAAATACATAGTCTGAATATAATATCTTAAGGTTTTGGATAAAATCATTCAATATTTCATGCACAAGACGATCGCTAGTACATGTATTCTTTAATAATACCAATTTTGGGCTATGGAAATTTATATACAATTATATGCGACAGGGTTTGGTTCAATGCATCAACCCGTAAAACTCGACCAAAAACTAGCAATGCAAGCATTTAGGCTGATACATTATTGACATTAAAGAAAAAAATACAATGTCAAAGATGAAAAGTATTGTTAATTTTGTTTTCTTTTCTCTTGTAAGTTATACAATGCGTGGAAGAATTTCATTCAATGGCATAGTTGCTTTTAATTACTTATGTTTACTTTAACATCTAAACATCGTTTGAATCGTAAATTATCCCTTAATGTTATATGACCAAAATTTTAAAAAAGTCAAAGTTTTGAAATAGCTTGAACTGTTTGTTTTGAATTGTAAATTACGTTAATTGTTGTCGTGCTAATTATATTGCATTTGATGTGACTATTAAAATATGTTTATAAATATTCAATTATATATATATATATATATATATATATATATATATATAAGCCTATATATATGTATACATACATATATATATATATATAATAAGTAATACAACATATATATATATATATATATATATATATATATATATATATATGTGTGTGTATATATAATACGTTATATATAAATATATATATACACAGATATACATAATATATGCATATGCATTTTGCAAATCTGAAAACAATTTATGGAACGTAATACATGATTGGAAAATATTTCACACTACCACTACCCGCACAACGCTATGAACCACATCCAAACAAACATTCAACCCTCGCTACCCCACAACCCACCACACACCACACCCCATACGACACTCCATAGCATAAGACGCACAAACTACACATTAAAATCAATGACCCATCTCCCATTACAACACAAGTCACAAATCAAGCCCTACCCCACTTACTCCATGACTGAAACCTAATTACTCATCAAAAATCACGTTTTGTAATTTAGTTGTTTCAAAAATTGACAATACATGAAAACAGAAGAAGAAAAACACCCATCAAGTAGAAACAGCAAATGAGTTGCTCTTTTTAAACTGTTTTGTTTTTGAAACATTATTTGTGAGCGGTCCTTTGATAATAATTTATTGATCAATAATTCAAGTGTGTTTTTTATGTGGATGATTTAATTTCAATATTTCACTAATACTAACTCATTTTTTCTCAGTTCATGGATAATTGTAATGTGTTCAAATAAAAAAAAATAGCTAAATGCTCATTATGTAAATATTTGTTTACGAATACTTTTTTCATATTTATGTTAATTAACTAAATTTGTTCAATTCTTTTTAAAGCACTATTAATATTACATTTAGGACAGTCACATGAATAATAATCATAAGAAATTTACATAATTAGAAAACATAAATAAATGAATTAACATTTCGATTGTTTTCTGAAATAAATAAATAAAAATTTTAAGTTATAGTTGTGGATTTTTTTAAACAAAGACAACTAAAAGTAGAAGTCTAATTTTAAATGTTTTTGTAATTAGTTAAATCATTTACTGTCTGTTTCTCTTGTAATTTATCTGCATTTCGTGTCACAATGGGGCTTATAAGTAATAAAAAAACAAATCCAATGATACATCCAGCTGATTTTTTTTTACATGTTATTAACGTTAAAATGGAAGTGGCAATACATTTCAGTGTACAGGTATATTGAAAGAAGATTCTAATCACTTTGTTGAATTGCCTATTAGCGAAATATGTATATTGAAGTTTAAAAATAGCACTGCTAAAAACCACTTACTGTATGCACTAATTCGGTCGGCTTGGTAGAATAGTAGAACATACTACTGCTAGCCCTAAGTCTCGAGTTTGAATCCCAGATTAAAGTTCGCTGAACGTCCCTGAGTCCACACAGCTTAGACGGGTACCAAACTCACTTTAGAGAAACTAAAGGCGGATGGGCATAATACTGACCACACTATCCCTTTATTTGCCATGGCCGCTGATACAGGAGTAATCTACATCAGTGTATTTACATAATATGATAAGGAAACAGTTTTATTTAAACAAAATAAAAAGAAAATAAACACAACATAATATATATATATATATATATATATATATATATATATATACATATATATATATATATATATATATATATATATATATATATATATATATATATATATATACATACATATATATATTTATATATATATATATATATATATATATATATATATATATATATATATATATATATATATATACATATGCATACATATATATATAAACCACTACAAGAATATGGATACAATTCCATAGGTAATATGCAATAAGGTAAATTTATTATTGTTCAATGAAAGAATGGTGAGTAAATCAAAATAGTAAATCATTGGTAGTTCATCGAACACCGCTGTAAATGCTTAGATGTCTTTTAAACTTTTTGATATGTCGACCATGTATCATTATTTGAAGACATTACATTCTCATTATTAATTTCTATATGCTGCACTTGTCAAAAGGCATCGCTGGTCTTGCTGCTGTTGCTTGTATGTCCTCACCTGATCACCTATCCTTGCTTACTTCACTTACTAGATAAGTAAAGCGATACACTTCCTAAATAGTCATGGGATGTATCTCAAGTGGGCAGTGGCGTAGGGAGGTCGGGTTTCACCCGGTGCGGCACTTAATGGTGTCACCCCCCCCCCCCCTAGAGGCGTAGCGACCCTTCCCGGGGACAAACTTTCAAATTTTCGATTTGAACCTCCCCCCCCCCGTCAAGTTTTTCTTTAGATATTTTGCTATTTTTTGCCTTAGTGTCACCACCTTAAATGGTGTCACTCGGTGCGGTCCGCACCCCCCGCCCCCCCCCCCCCTCGCTACGCCTCTGCAAGTGAGAGCTCCTGTCTGTCGTTAACTTTCATAACCTCTGCCCCCTTACATTTCTCCCATAAACCTGTCTCTAGTGTTAAATATGACAGTTTGCTTAGTCTGGATGTGGCATGCCGACAGGAATCTGGAGTCCGGAAGTGCAAGGTAATTACAATGCTTGTAAGGGTGTAATGAATTACAGCTTTTCTTTCTGATATTGTTTTTTTCATAAACCTATTGAGGGTTATCGAAATGTTTAATGACAAAAGCATATTATAACATTTGCCTTACATGACGCCGAGATAAAACGAATAATTCCTCCAAAGACAACATACAGACACGATTCTGGCTAAAAAATACGCTGCTTATAAACCACAACAAGTAAGGGACAAAATAATGCGATACCACATGAAACTGCTTCATTGACTCCCCTGTGATCAGCAGATTCTTGATATTTGTTATGGTACAAGGCAGATAACTCTACCCCTGCTTACCTACTTTAGAAACGTCGGTTTCTATATTTTTGAGTGATTTCCCTTTTACTGATTTGTATTTATTATACATTCCTATAAATCTGACATGCAAAAAAAAGTTTTTCCGTGTTCTTCATGACCTACGAGAAAAAATGCTGATCATGAAAAATTAAACTGTGAATTACAAATATAATTTGTAACATCATAAGCAGCATGATATAATAATTGTGTGCAGGTTATATAGTCGAGGTTCAAGTACTTAAAATGCCAACGGGTAAGAGAAATTTAGAAACAGTTGTGTCGCCTTCAGAAAATTTGAATTTCCTGGAATCTGGATCAGTTGATCTGGTCACCACAGCAGCAGGTTTACATTGGTTAAACTGGGACAAGTGAGTGGTTGTTAGCTCAGTGGGCTTAGTGTGATGGACAGTTTATAAAGACATTTATTGACATTTGGTATAAGACGAACACTAAATTGATGCTCAGTGGGCTTGGTGTGATGGACAGTTTATAAAGACATTTATTGACATTTGATATAAGACGAACACTAAATTGATGCTCAGTGGGCTTGGTGTGATGGACAGTTTATAAATACATTGATTGACATTTGGTATAAGACGAACACTAAATTAATGCTCAGTGGGTTTGGTGTGATGGACAGTTTATAAAGACATTTATTGACATTTGTATTAAGACGTAAACTAATACGTCCATGAGATGTTTTTTTACAGACGTGTGTTCAGATATATATCAATATTTGTGTTGCGATATGTATTAGGACACGGGTTCCCAACCTGGGGGTCGCGACCCCCCTGGGGGTCGCGAAGGTCTTTCTGGGGGGTCGCCAACTGGTATACTAAACCTTAGTAATTTGAAACAAAACATAATTTTTAGAAGAATTTTTGAAATTCGGCTTCATTAACATCACTGGAAATGTACTAGAGAAGAAACAAAGTTCTTTCGTCGGTAAGAAGCTAGTTGCAAACGCCAGAGACTTGATCGAACAGGAAGTTTTCACCAGCATTAGTGCAAGCATCAAATGAAGTCGCGATACAAAATGCCAAGCAAAAAAAAAAAATAAAAAAAATAGGAGGAAATCTCATCAAACGCTGCGTGTACGTAAATGTTAAATAACACATTTTTTATTGAAATTAAGCTTTCACCATTGTCTGCTTTTCAAGTTGATAAATCAACAGACGTGAGTTCGTGTTCGCAGTTGCTGGTCTGTGTCTATATTCATGCGGATGATACCAAAGATAAAAGAGTTGCTCTTTTGTGAAGATGGCATGGAGAAAATAAATATCTTTTTTGAAACTGGATGATTAAAATGGGTTAGAACGGCTGTGGGGGTTTGTACGGATGGTGCGCCACCTATGTTTAGCTCAAAATCGTGCTTTCAGAAAACAGAAAAGATTTAGCTCCCTAACCACTGCCCTAACCAATCGACATCAAGAGTCCATTGCTAGTATAAGTCGTAAATTATATAAAATCTGGAGCCTTCAAAGAACTGAAGCTTCAGGGAAAATGAACGAATATTATAACTTTCCATGATAATCTCGGGGCATTTTTATCAAAGCTGCAAAATCAGTAAAGAAAACAAATCTTGGGAATATTGTGAATCTGAGAAACTCTGTGGTGTGGTAGATGAATCTGATTGTGAGATAATTAAAATTTTGAAAGAAGCGATTTATGGGCATCTTGAAACTCTTGAAAACGAACTGCATCGCTATTTCTCTGAGCTGAAAAAAGAAGAATCTGCATTTACGCATTACCCATTATCTTCTTCCCTTGATGTTGCCTCATTCCCGATGAATTACAAGATAAATTCTTTGATTTGCAGAATGATTCCGTGCAGTTTCTTCCAGGCATCTCTTCGGGGGGGCAAAGCCCCCCCCCCCCCCCGAAAAATTTTTACCGCCCCCCCCCGAACGAAATGAAATTTATATAATATATATATAGAAAATATATACTTTTAACGGTGTCCGCCCCCCCGAAGAAAGTTTACCGCCCCCCCCCCCGAAAATTTCAAGTGCCCCCCGGAGAAAAAAGTCTGGAAGAAACACTGATTCCGTGTAAGATGAAAAACTGCAGACACAATTTTGGTGTAGTATTCATACCCAAACGTAAAATTGATTGACTTTTCGATTAAAAACAAAATTAGGATAATTATAATGACATAGGTTGGCGTTAACACATTTCTTTTTAAAATTAAAAACTTAACCACGAAGGTTTAGTGAATAGTATGCAATTTTACTCATGCCATTAAAACAGTTATCAAGAGTAGTTCATATTGAAAGTCTACTAGAAAATTTTATTTTAGTGCTTATTAATTTCCATACTGATTTCGGCTTTTTAATTCTATGGGGGTCGCGGGTCACTTACTTTTTATAAAAGGGGGTCGCCGCTCGAAAAAGGTTGGGAACCACTGTATTAGGAGCTATATTGAGATGTATATTGAGACTAAACAAAGACCTTGGGTTTTAGGCGCAATGGTTAGTGTGTTACAGGAGATATTTCAATGTTCTTTTATTTACGAGAATACGTTTGTTGAGCCGGTTTCTACTGTTTATTTCCAGAAAGTATATGGTTCAAGAGAAATCTCTTTTTTTTTATTGTTTAAAGTAAATATGAAACGATTCCCGGTTCTTTTGAGGTTTGAACTATTAAAAGAAGTTATGATTTATAATTCAACATTTATTTAGATATCACTGCTTCAATTAGAATTTTTAAAATAATTGTGTTATGGAGATAGATGATGATATATTATTTAATCTATCTATATATATATATATATAAAGCAATGTATGTGTGTGTGTCTGTGTGTGTGTCTGTGTGTGTGTCTGGGTGTCTTTCATGCATTACCACACCTCTTATCACATCGCCGTGAAACTTTGGGAAGTTGTTGAGAATATTTCTGGGTAGGTTTCTGCGAAAAAAAAAATTCAAATTCGCAGGGGTGGCGCCCCGGCAGGGCGCGATTTGTTTTTCTCTATATATGGTAAATAAAAATAAAAGTCTATTTTAATTTCACACTATTCATCCGATAGCCATGATACTTTAGGGAGTTCATTATACCACTCTAGGGAAGGGTTCTGTAAAAAAATAATTTTTAATTTCGCAAGGGCGGCGCCAGGGGAGGGTCCGATTTTTCTCTATTTACGGTATATAAAAATAAAAGTCTATTTTGATTTCACACTGTTTATCCGATAGGCATGAAACTTTGGGGAGTTGATTAGAACACTCTAGGGAAGGGTTCTGTACAAAAATCATTTTTAATTTCGCAAGGGCGGCGCCACGGGGGGGGGGGGGTGCGATTTTTCTCTATATACGGTATATAAAAATAATAAAAGTGAATTGCCGTGACACCGTTCACACGATCGCCATGAAACTTTAGGAAGTTGTTGAGAATATTCATGGGGAGATTTCTGCGAAAAAAAATATTTCAAATTTGCAGGGGTGGTGCCCCGACACGACGCGATTTGTTTTTTTCTATATACGGTATATAAAAATAAAAGTCGATTTTGGTTTGGCATCGTTCATCCGATAGCCATGAGACTTTGGGGAGTTCATTATACCACTCTAGAGAAGGGTTCTGTAAAAAAATAATTTTTAATTTCGCAAGGGCGGCGCCACGGGGGGGTCCGATTTTTCTCTATTTAAAGTATATAAAAATAATAAAAGTGAATTGCAGTGACACCGTTTATCCGATAGGCATGAGACTTTGGGGAGTTCATTATAAAATTCTTGGGAAGGGTTGTGTAAAAAATACATTTTTAATTTCGCAAGGGCGGCGCCACGGGAGGGTGCGATTTTTCTCTAAATACGGTTTATAAAAATAAGTCGATTTTGGTGTGACACCGTTATCTGATAGCCATGAGACTTTGGGGGAGTGGATTAGAACAATTCAGGGAAGGGTTCTGTAAAAAAACCTTTATTAATTTCGCAAGGGCGGCGCCACGGGCGGCTGCGATTTTTCTCTATATATGGTTTATAAAATTTCGTTTTCACACCGTTCATCCGTGTACCATGAAACTTTGGGGAGATGATTAGATCACTCAATGGTAGGGTTCTGAAAAAAATATTGTTTAATATTGCAAGCGTGGCGCACCACCGTGGGGAGCGTTTTTTTTTTCTCTACACACGGTATATAAAAAATATAACTCGGATGCGGTTCATCCGAGTGCCATGAAACTTTAGGGAGTAGATGAGAATGCTCCCGAGAATATTTCTGCGAAAAAGAAAACTAAAGTTTCTTACGGGCGGCGCCATATAGGGTACAACTTTCGTCAATACACGGTTTGGCGCCCAGAGTTTTAGAGCGACTAAGTTGGCACTTGGCATCCGTTAATCGAGCGTCCTGCTTAGCGAGTAAGGGGTACTACTATATTCAGCGGTAAAACTACAACAGGCTTCTAAAATTAACTTTGTAACGCGAGGAAATCCTGAACAGTTTCGTCACCTTGCGAAAGATGAAAAAATAACTGTTTGAATATGAGGAACCTACTGTAGAGTTTCGTCACTTTGCGAATGATGCAATAAGCATCTTTTATTAGACAATCCAGTCAGAAATTGAGATCGAGCATATAATAATAGACCATTAGTAACGCTAGCATATTGCATCAGTCACATTGATGTTTAAAAGACGTCAAATACTTTTTTTACGTGTTAAAGAAAAAAATCCTGTTCATTTGTGTCACTTTAGCGAATGACGAAATCTGCATCATTGTTAACAGGATGCTATTTGGCACGATGGCTCCTGTTACTTTTAAGGAGCCAGGGGTCGTACGCCGCGCCTATGCGGTAGTGTAATCGGGGGGTGGGGGCCCTGAGAGCGTCCCTCTACGTCTCTGATACATGGGCGGTCACCGAAGTGTGTTCTACCATATTATTTGGGTGAGTGATTAATGTACACTCAATGTTTTCATGCGGTAGTGTAGGTAACCCGTGTCCCGATAATTATTATCCAAGCGCAAGCATTGTTGACATTTAAATAACACAGTTTTAGAAAACAAGGTGATACGTCTAAGAACATATGATTGGTAATGCATTGGTGAAATCCTTCTAATATATTTCGTCAGACTTTATTCTATCCCCGCGGCAACGCGCGGGGGACGGGTACGCTAGTATAATATAAATATAATAAAAATTTCATCTTGTAAAACTAATGTATTTTTTTAAAAGTTTTTTTTTACAAAGCTTATTCGCTAAACCTATGTTCATTTAAAATAGGCCTAGTAGGCTATTTTTTTTTTCTGCTTCTTTTAACATTACGTTGCACCGTAGCTCACAAGACTTGTCGTCATTCATGTTTGTCCATTGTAAATTTTGAAAATTAAGCTTATGCACACTGATAAGACTACGTCATTATCATTGTAAAATTTGAATACAATATACTAAACCCATTAAAGTATAATTTAAATGAGGGTTAAATATTGTAAATACACGACGACGAGGTTTGGCAAAACTTGGCATACACAATTAACTTAAACGAGTATTTCAAGCAACATCACACTTTAAACTACTTACATCCATGCAGGTAGTCTGACTGTAAAGAAATAAAGCTAATGGTCATCGCGGACTTAATAGTAGCAGAACGTCTGTTCTCTTGAAATAGAATTTGTTTTTCTGTGTAAAGTAACTTTCTGCTTTATGTATTTTTTACTATTTTTACATTTTAGTTGAACGATAGTCCTTACCCACATTCAAAATATGTGTATGTATTGTATGTTAACTTTGTCTTTGTCCAGTCTGGCTTCGATACTGGGCATAAACATTGATAAACAAGAGAGAATTATCAGAGCTGAGAAACAATGGTATGTCTTTGTGGTTTTTAAAACGTTAATAATTGTCTTATCTATATTACGAATAATTTTTATGATTAAAATCGACACATTTAAGCTGTTCTATTATTTAGCGTAGTGAAGTTCAGTACATTTCATCGTGATTTGCCTTAACCGACAAAAACATAACCCCATATTTCAAGTAATTATTATGGGGATTTAAGACGTATTTTGCTTCGTTATGTTGTAAACTATGAGTTGCGAAACCTGCTTTGCTCCGATATAAACATTTAAAGTGTACGCCTACTTTTTGAAGAATATAAAATTAAAGGCACAAAAATTACAAAACTACTATTATATAGTAAATTTTGGAGAATAAATATATTATTAAATGAAATAGAACATGAATAAACGGTAAATTATGTTTTAATGTATTGATTTATTCTCTAGTTTGCATACATTATAAAGCCTATAAGCTGAACTCAATAACGAAAAGAGAGATTAATGAAGAACAAATGAAGAACAAAAGTTTAATTTAATTACTATAAATACAATTGATTCTTATGTCTTTATAACTGTATAAAACTACAAAGCAAATTATTATAACTATTTTAAATGTTAAATGTTATTTTAATTACTATTTTAAACAAAATGTGCATAATAGTGCGCAATATTATTAGTACTTTATAAATTTACATGCGTTTTTTTTTAGAAATAGGAAATAGCGTAAATTAGTACTTCTTGTCAACAGAAATTACTCAATATTTGACAGAAGGTAGAGAATTAGATTTTTTACTTACATGTGAAATTTCATTATCTATCCTAAATAGTACTCAAGTTATAGGCTTTTGAAAAATTCAAAGTAGAAAAAGTACCACTTCCGTTTATCGGAAATCGCTCAAACGTTGATACGGATCTACGATTTTGATAAAATACTTATATATGAAATTTCATCAACCTAGCTGTAACGGTACTCAAGTTATCGTGTTTACACACACACAGACAGACAGACAGACACACACACACAGACACAGAGAATACGGACAAGATTGCAAAATTATGTTTTTCCGTATCAGTGAGGTGTAAAACGTCGAGATTTGTAAAAATCTTGATTTTTTTTTTTTGCACGATTACTAGACTTTCTCTATATTTCGTATATACGAGAAAGTAAAAGTACATGCTATAAATGTGTTGTCGTGGTACAATTAATACTAAATTGTATTTTATTAAACTTTTGAAAATGAATTTAAAATTACAAACTCTGCACTACTTACATAATAGTTATAACGAGAGACATTATATATTACTACACAATGCAATGTTTAGGTATAAAATTAGTTGTTAAATAAAAAGCATATTTTGAGAGTATTAACTTATATTGTTGTAAACATACTGCTCATCATAATATTTCTTACCAAACGTAATAACACATCTGATAATTTTATATAAAACACAATTGGACAACACAATATTAGTTGTATAATAATATATGGAGAATATATTTTAACTAATTGATATATTAAGATATAAGTTAATATAAATATTAAGTATATAAGTAGCACTGGAGAATATATTATAAGTGATGGCTAAATTAAGATATAATTGTATTATATGTAGCTGTTTTAATGTGACAATACATGGCTGTTGGCGTTACACAAAGTGCCTATAGATTCACAATGATCACTGCTTACACAGTGTTATTTTTAGAAACTTTTGCCTGAATTGCTTAATTAAAATGAAATAAAAAATGAAATTCAAAACTTGGTTAAGGGTAATGCAAATATAATCTAATTCGGACATCCAATCGTCATAGTTAAGTGTTTCTGAATCCACAGCAAAGAAAAAAATTGGAAAATACAGCATAAGAAAAACAATAACAACAGTTATCATTAAGTATGTTAGCATGATTTCATTTGGTTTTGTTCTTCTGTGAATAATGTGTTGAAATACCGATGCTTTTCGTTTTTTGTATGTTAACAGTTTATTGACAACAACAATGGTTAAGACAAGAGACAAAATTAAAGGAATTACAGTTAATATCGTTATATAAAACCACTTACTTACTTTCTTATGTATCAAATTAAAAATTGCAAATACATATATAGTGCTAGAACTAATTAATAAAACCCCAGTAACAAAACAAAGAATTAAACAACTGCGCCGATATGACAAAATAATTGATTTTTGAAAGGGACGCAATACAGCTATGAATCGATCAAAACAAATCAATACTGTTATCCAATTCGAAAGAGTGGGAAAAAAATATAGGCCGCTGAAAGCGCTTACATGTGCAAACCACGATGTGTAATAATAACATTTCTCATAACACACAATAATATAAAACATTAGCTTAAACACCAGTGCCATCCCGTCAGAGCCAGCAAGAGCCAACACAAACAAGGTCCCTGGGTTCTTGGCTCTTAGAGTCCATAAAGTGACGATGATCAAAATGTTGGCAGGTACACCGATGGCAGCAAGGACCACAGTTAAAACGACCATTGGGTCACCAAACAAATTGAGGTCACTAAATAAAAAAGAAAATAATATTAAATTAGGGATTGGAATAGATTCGTTTGTATTTTCTTTGTCTCTTTTTTTCCGTAACATAATTCCAGTATTTAGCACATGCCTTTCTCAAGGTTATTTATTAAGGTATTTGCTTTTAGTTTTGGTATAGCTTCAGAAAGAATGTAAAACAAAAAATAATGAGGCCACATTGATCATTGTGATTGTTTTCTATAAATATGGAAGCTGATTATATATATATATAAATTTTATATATTTTGACTAATATATCATGTACTAGGATTACATTGTTTATAAATGCAACTAGTGAGGTAAATTGTATCTCAGCTATTGTGTAGTTTGGCAACAAAAATACATCGATTGGTAGAAAATATGAAGCTGATAGTCTCTATAATTTATCACCGGCTCGCATTCTGACAAAGATTTATCCCGTTACTGGGCGTTGTGCTGACCACAGTATTACTTCATTTAAGTACAGACACATTTTAAAATCGCAATACAGCTTATAACATATACTTTAAATAAATACATTATTCTTATATCTAATAGTTACACTATTCTGTCATCTGTCTCTCTATATATATGGCTGAGAAAACGTTCTTGAGAAATTATGAAGAAAATTAAAACTGTCACAAGCAAATTGAGTGATGCCAAATAGAGTAGAGAATTATGAAATCAAGTCAAATGAAACAAAACTTAAAACCGAAAAATATAAAGAAGTAACATTCTTAAGTACACGTCACATAGAAACACATAATGAGGTGTTTAATACATAATTAAGGGATACAATGGATATACTGGTTGGTTTCAGTTTAGAGAAAAACAAAATATCAACCTACCGCCCTCTCACAGAGCCAATTATTTAGTTCGTAAAATAATGTATGAGAAAATATGTATCGAATGTAAACATAATGTTTGAAAGAAAACAACATTAGCGTATTTCGACTAACACTGCTATTTGTTTTTACTTACGACGTTGAATTGGAAGTTGAATTTTCGCCATTTGTAACCAAGTCTCCGACATCGCCGGTGACTTGTGTTGTGTTCAGTACATTTCCAAAGTTGCTAGTTTTATTCATTGTAGTCAAGCTTCGCATAGAAATTTTGTTATTTAAAAACTTGAAATATTTTAAAAAATAATTCCCATAATACGATCTTTGTGTAAATAATTTTAAAAAATATATAATAATATGCAAAGGAAAATTAATATTTAGATTTAAATCAAAAGGACTAGAGCCATGAAATATTATTTAATTTGTGAAAATATATGTATAAAATAAATTGGTGTATTATAATTTAGCTTAATGTCGAATCATATTATATACTTCATAAAGATCTCCTACAATTTTTAGTTATATTAATCAAGTAACTGTGTATATCACCGAACAATTAAAACAGTAGTATATTTCCTTCTTCACTGTTCCCAGAACAACAGACACATTTGTACTCGTATGAAACAACAACATCCACGAGTTTAACAGAAAATGCCAAAATAACGTCTTTACACTGACGTTCAATAGTGATACACAATCTTCCCTTCCTTCAAGTGCTCATCCATTCGACTAAGAAATTAACCCCTAAATGTAACGGTCATTCGGTCCACTATGCATTGCATACTATTCACGTTAGCTGCTTTCATTTTTTTGTCATTAAAATTTAAGGTTGTGTTCTCATTCGTGTGCTCGTGTAAAAGCCCTTCTTAATCCTTCATTTTGTTTTTAAAATATGCTTTAATGGTAATCAATAAAATGAAGAACTTTGGTGTTTACAAACTGGCGCTATGCTCTATAAAAAAATGAGACATTTTTTTTCTACTGCATTAGTCTATGATATCAAATCTTTTAAAATCATGTAGCTACTGAACTAAAGTATTGATATAATAATTAATAATTAAGAAATAATTCAGCTTTTAATAATAATCAGTAAAAGTAAAACTTAAATTATGTTGGTATTAGTATTTTATAGTATAGAACTGGGGTCTCCAAACTACGGCCCGCGGGCCGGATGCGGCCCGCGAGGTCATTTTATCCGGCCCGCGACGATATCTTTGTCCACTGAATAAATATTTGTTGGAGGTGGCTGAGGAGCTTTGCACAGAAAATTCAAAACTATTTGAAAATGTAGCTTTGTGTGCAAATACAACTATTTGCCGTGTTGCAGACATTGGTGAAAACATTGCGACTCAAATAGCGAAAAATTCAAGCAAGTTTCGCCATTTTTCAATTGCAATGGATGAGTCGCTGGGCAGCTGTTCCACCTCTCAACTGCTTGTGTTCATTAGTGGTGTGAATGAAGACATGAAGATAACACAAGAGCTGGCTTCCCTACATATAATGTATGACACTGTTACCGAAGAGGATATCTAAACATAGATAGTTCAGAGACAAACACAAAATCGCAAGATTTACCATATTTCACATCAGTAGGATTGCTAATTTTGCGAGAAAATTCTGAGCAGAGTATCTAAGAAAAGAAACAGGTGACTTTCTGATATTAAAGGCAAGTCACAGCAATTATTGTCTGATGAAGACCTCTGCTGCAGACATAACTAGTTATTTAAATTTTCCGAACCTAAAACGGCAAGAGAGTGAAATCTAGTTTCTGATCTATACACCCACCTAAAGGCCTTTAGATACAAACTTGTCATGTTTTTGGAACAAGTACAGGCTAACAACTTGACACACTTTCAGCAGTGCAAGGTCTTTACGGCTGAAGCAACCACTGAGTTCCCCACGTCATTTACATGCGAGATGATTAAATAACTCCAGCTGCAGTTTCAATAGCGGTTTTCTTACTTGGATACAAAGGCAGAAGAAATGAGACTGTTTCAAAGCCCATTTGAAGCAAATGTTTTCAGTCGCAAAGATTAACTGCAGCTGGAGGTCATTGAATTGCAAGAAAATGACTTCCATAGAGACACGTTCAAAGAAGGGCGGATGGGTTTTCATACGTTCTTGCACAATAAAGACTTTCCTAACATTAAAACTTTTGCATCAAAGTACTTTTCAAATTTTCGAACAACATACCTGTGTAAACAAACATTTTCAAGAATGAAATACGTGAAGAACAATTTGAGAGCAAACGTGGACCTCGAGTTGGGGGGGGGGGGGGGTTTGGACACTTGACAATTGTATATATTTCTAAATTTATATTTCTATAAATTATATTTAGTTGGGGGGGGGGGGGGGCAGAGGGGCGGTAGACGTTCTTCGGGAGGAGGGGGGCGCCACGACCCTGAAGAGATGCCTTAAAGAAACTCTGGCCCCCGATAGTTAATGCGGCCCTCGTTCTGAAAAGTTTGGAGACCCCTGGTATAGAATATCATCAGACCTGGGGTTTTTTTCAGAGAGTTTTACAAATACAAATTAAGTGAATACAGAAGTCTATAAATAAGAAACTAAACAGCACCAGCGTTGAAAGAATCACATAATATTAAAATTATAAAGATCTAAACATTTTGGAAATGATGCCCCCCCCCCCCCTACGGCGTATACAAATATTTCAAATATTGAAAACAATTTGAAATGTCACTTAATTTAACCAGAAAGTGAGCACTTACCTCTCCAGTGTTACGATGCACAAGTGTGGTAAAACTGAACCCGATCTGTTCAGGCGTATAACACAAAGCCAGTCCGCCCGCTGCAGAGTTGTATATATAGGCTAGCCGTCCCGGCGAGGCTCTGCACTGGCTTTTGTGAAAATGGTATCTGTAAAGGACTGCGATTTATGTGTTCTATTAAGCATTATATAACTGGCGCTGTCCGAATTTCGGGAATATATTAATGCTCCAATTAATGTATATTTGCAAATATACAATACATATATAACCCTAACTTTAAACATAACCATATCCAAAACAAACCACAACCACAAATGTAAATAAACATACTCATAGACAAAAAACTATCCTCCTCGCACTTATTCATATACAAAAATATCCATATTATTATGAACACAAACATTAGCAAACGGACCTTTCAACTATTGGACGCATAAACTAGAGAACCCTGCAAACGGATTACCCATGTGTAAATTGGCTACAAGACATTACCCCGGACATTCCCCCCTATCTACCCCCCGGAGAAATTACCCCCCTGTTAATTACTCCCCTGAGGAATTACCCCCCCCCCCATCCACCAAGATAGAATCTTGATTCTAACTCCAACTATATAATTATATATTACCTTAATCCTAAACTTAAGACAAAGACGAAAAACCTAAGAATTCACCTCTCCCTAAAATAAACCCAAAACCAAACCCAACTCTAGACATAGATTAAAGCCTAACCCTAACCCTAACCCTAACCCTAACCCTAACCCTAACCCTAGCCCTAGCCCTAGCCCTAAAACCTAACCCTAACCCTAACCCTAACCCTAACCCTAACCATAACCATAACTCTAACCCTAGCCCTAGCCCTAGCCCAAGCCCGAACCCTAACCCTAACCCTAGCGCGAACCCTAGACCTAGCCCAAACTCAAACCCTAGCTCTAACCCTAACTTAACCTTAAGCTATGACAGGGTGGGTAATGTCCTACTGGGCCGGGGATAATTGACAGGGGGTAATTACTCCGGGGGGTAATGATAGGGAGGGGTGAAATATCCGGGGGATGATTAATGGAAGAGTTAATGCCCTGTTCCCGTGTAATTTACACATCAACAAGATGATCAGACACGATTAGAATCAGAACAGCGCTTAACGTGCGTGTGTGTACACATACTAACAATAGCGAATCAATTATAAAGCAATGGACCGCAACTAACAGCATTAACCGCCAGCCAACAAACTGTGTGTAATCGATGGTTCCCAAACGGCTTTTATTTGTTTAATGTAACCATACTTTTATCTCTTGCCATATTTAAATAAATAAATATATATATATATATATATATATATATATATATATATATATATATATATATATATATATATATATATATATATATATACATAATTATGGTATAACTAATAACCGACCCTTCAAACCTAGACTTTAAATTGACTGCTGTAGCTGATCAATTCTTGAAAACACTGTTAATAAATTTTGGACGAGGCCAAGCGAGTACAAAGAAGAGGTGGACCATTTGTCGCTCAGGTCTATTGGTTTGACCAGCTGACCAGCATAAAAGCGGGGACGTGAATTACAACCGCAAGTATAAACATGATGTACTTTTTGTTTTAAACTAAAAACCTAGAGCATTCTTATGTACTAGCTATTATTGAAAACAGTTTCTTATATATAATTAAAAACACAATGTATCGACAACTGTTGTTTCTATTTTTAAAAAAACACAACTAATCATCCGAAATTTTTCCAGAGTGATTTATCATTAAAAAAATTATGCGGTCATCTATAAAGTCGGAGAGCTGCTATGATGTGTTCAGAGATTTACATTTAAGACCAATTTGTTTAGACACGTTGATTATATGGATTTATATTTTTTATTTGTTTGAGCAACTTTTACAATTCTACTTGTAGATGCGCCACATTGTGTTTAATGAATGTTTGGTGTCTAGGCTAGACGCTGTAACAGACGAATGTGCGATTATACATTTCCCAGTTTGTCAAATTACAAGGAAAATAAAGTAAAAGTAAGTAAAGTTTCCCTTTCAAACCTGACGATCTATGGGGCAAGTGAAGTAGAGTTCACTTGTTTCTGTGACCTCGGCATATGAAGAGATAGTGTGGTCAGCACTATGCCCAGCCGCCTTTACTTTCCCTAACGTAAGTTAGGTACCCATCAAAGTTGGGTGGACTCAGGGACGGTCTACTGACTTGAACCCGGATTCGAACTCGAGACTAACGGGTTAGTAGTCCAGTTTGTCAAATTACAAGGTAAATAGGGACAAATTAATCTCGCTGTTGAAACAGTGAATGGATTGACTCAGTGCCATGACTCCAGATCTTACATCGTCCTAAGACTATTCTTCTTCTTCATCGTTCTTAACTTTAGTGTTGGAAAGAGTCTCTCGAATACAATTAATTATACGTGTCAACTGGTTATGCGCCATTGAGGCCATTGCCTTTGTCAAACCACGAACAAACAAAATGACAGCAGTTGATTGATTTTGGAATTGTCTCTCCTAGAAGAGTGTCAGTTCCCAGCCAACGAGCCTGATCTGCCCGAGAGTTCGAATTTTACACTTTTCGGTTTAGCAACCATGAGCTTTAATGACTCGACCACGTGACTCGTCCAAAGACCAAATTATCCCAAACGTAAAGTTTTGAAGCTAATTTCAATCATGAAACCAAAGCCTTGCTTCTTGTATTGCTTATGTATTGCTTGTAACACTTGAAACATAGCTTAAGCTAGAATTTCAGTGATTGTGATTAAGTATAAACATATTTTACATATATGATCACATCAAAATTTGAAAAGAAATGTCACTAAAAAATATAAGGAATACACTTTTAAATTTAATTGTTTTAAACATGATTCACATTGAGGACAAACATGCGTCGGCTTTTTGTTTCTATGCATCGCTTCAAGATTCTAAGATACCAATTTTAAAGTAACAATTATAAAGTTTTCAGCATTAATAGAATCATATTAAGCACCTGTATACCAAAGCTATTGATAATATTATGTTAATATTGTATATTAATATTGTTACAACGTTTACGGATTCAAATAAATAACAGTTTTTCTTTCAGACACTTGCTATCTCCGGGGAATGGGCGGAGACTGGTAAAAGTATTTATTTTATATATAAATTCCATTTCGTTAGAGGGAGGTGAGGCGGTAGACTTTCTTCGGGATGGGGAGAAAGGGAGCTCCCCCGAAGAGATGCCTGGAAAAAACCCTGAAAAATAATAACAAACTACGTATCTTCAAGAATACATCATAATTTAACGTAGGCTACATTTTCTTTTAGCAGATATCTTTTAATATCCTTATCATTGTTTACGATTTTAAACAACTTAACATTAACGGAGGTTAAGTTTCTAAAATTTTTACCGATATCAGAACAAAATTCACATTTGCTTTGAAAAAATGTCAACTGGCAAGTGCGAAAACAAGAATTCGGTGACCTACTTACACGTCCCTATACTTATACAAACAAACCCCGCGCTTTCAAGTGATTATTAAGGGGAGATAAGATACATTTTACTTAGTCACGCTGTAAACTACGAGTTGCGTTACTTCCTTCGCTCCGTTCTTTTGAAGAACAGAAATTAAAAATGCACAAGAAGGACAAAACTACTGTTCTGTTGATAACTGTTGAAGAATAAATATCTCACTTAATGAAAAATACACTGAATTAACTTAACAGAGGATACATATATCTGATTTTGCCTTATTTTATTCCACATAGTACTCATTATGTGAAATGCTTTCAAAGGCTTTCAACGACATCATATTTTTATTATTCAATTAGGCATTGTTGACCATAGTTGACCGTGGTACACTACGGTCAATGGACAACCTGTCCCCGTTTCTGGACAATACAATGCCTCCATTACCTGGGCATACTCTTCTAGGTATAAATCGCTGGTTAGTCGCACTTTGCATGAGATTTTTATAAAGAAACACTTATAATAATAATAACTATAACACAGCCAAGTAATACGGAAGTATAATTACATTTTATTATTTCCATTCAAACTTTACCTAAAAACAAAATAGTGTTAAATAGAACGCATATTTTCATAACAATATATTTTTTCTGTTGTCAACATTTAGGCTTATATACAGCAGGATTTCTCTTACTAAAAATAATAATACAATTAAACATCTGATAATTTCTTATCAAAAAAATTAGGACAACTAAATTAAAATTTTAATTGTGCAAATAGCATTGGAGATTATCTTGTAATGAATGGCTATTTGATGTTTTTTATTTATAATAAGTAGCCATTTCAATGTAACAATACATACCAGCTTGTGTGACACAAAATATTCATAAATTCAGAGCAATCATTAGGTTAGGTTTGCCTGTTGCCCCTCCTGGGACTTAGGCCGCTGACAAGAGCTTTCCAGGAGCAAGCATTGCTTACACGTATGATTTTTAGAAATTTCTTCCTAAATTGCTTAATCAACATAAAATACAAAATGAAATTCACAACTTGATTAAGGCCAAGGCTAATTGTAGCAAAGTCAAACACCCACATAAAATCATAATAAAAAAATAAAGTGGCATTAGTTGCTTGTGTATACAAAAAGACGATCAAACAAGGGAAATATAGTGTTACAAAAATGATAACAATATCCGTCATGTAGTAGGTCAGCATTAGTTCTCTTTGTTTAATCCTGCTAGAGCAGGTGTGTTGGAATACCCATGCATTTTGCCTTTTGTACGCGAAAAGTTTCTTGACAACAGCAATGGTTAAAACAAGAGACAAAATAAAAGGAAATACAATAAAGAAAATCATAAAAATCCAACTTTTTAAACTTTCAGTGATTAAATCAAAAAGCAGAATTATTTGGATAGTGATAGAACTTATCAATAAGGTACCAGTGACAAACAAAAGCAGTAAACAACTTCGCCGATAAGACAAGACAATTGTTTTTTTAAAGGGACACCACACTGCTATAAATCGATCGAAACAAATCAAAACTGTTATCCAACACGAAAGCACGGGAAAGAAGTACAAGCCTGAAAACTGGGTTACAATATTAAGCCATTGAAAATTTAAAAAAATTATCATACAGCATATAACTCATTAGACTAAACATTTAATTTTGTTCTTATTTCAGAATGGTCCACAATTATAAACAAATAACTTCGACCTATGACAGATGAGAGCAGAATTCAGGAGGAAGAAATTGAGGCTTTCTCTTCATCCAGTGATGAAGAGTGGTTGCCCCCATGCAAAATTGTTTCCAAGGGGAAAAATGTTTTCTACAAATTTTTAAATACATGAATTTTTAAATTTTCATAATGTGTGTGGAATTGCCCCACTTGCCATGTTTTTGCAATAAAAGTGAAATATTTTAAAATTGTATTTTATTTTGTGAATTATCTCTATATTTGTTTGCCATCATATAAGTAACGCATGTCTAGTTATACTCTCAATATTATATTGTGGTATGTTAATTTTAGATTTTTTACAAATTTGTTAGAAAAGTAGTGTATGGAATTACCCCGGGTTACACTATATATATATATATATATATATATATATATATATATATATATATATATATATATATATATATATATATATATATATATGTGTGTGTGTGTGTGTGTGTTTATATGTGTGTGCGACAGTCCGGAGAAGATTTAATAATTACGGTGCATGATTTTTGTTTACTAAAACTTTACTAAACCCCAAATAACTGCCCCTTAAGATTCGTAGTAAGCTATCAGGAACATTTATTGTTTACATTGGAATACTTCATGGGTATTTTGTTGACTAATTGTTTTAATAATGAAATAAGCTAGAGGAAACAAAGTGGAATCCAACGGACAAAACAGCTCGAAGTCTTGGATTTCGCAGATGTGCGCTGCCCTCTCGCACATAGTCAACAAAGAATGCGGAGCCAATTGTACTGGTTGAAGAAGCGTTTAAATAATTTGTGCCCTCCTATGTATAATATTATAAACACAGCTCAAACATGATATATTTAATTTTTTTGTTTCAGATTAATCAACACGGGTACAGTTTTTAAAGAATATTTATTCCACATCATGGCAGCGCCCTGCGTCGTCTACTAAACACGTGATCTATGAGGTCGGAGATCACCAAGACAAAGAGAAAAAAAAGGCTAACACACACTTACATTGGTCATAGTACTTTGAAAGTTGGGAGGTGGGCTAAGAGAACCGATTTCGCCATGTTCTGATATTTTAAAAAAAATAAACAACACACATCCATTTTTTTTTAAATAACATAGGCCTATATCACAATTTCAAAAAAAAAAAAAAAAATATTTTTTTTATTAAATTTTATTTTTTAAAAACAAAAATATCAATGATCGCTTTTTAAAAAAATGTGAAAACGAAAACTTTTGGATTTAATTTTGCAAATAAATGAATAGTCCACGGGATTTGTATGGAAAGTTCTACTATATTGTTGGGGCTTTCTTCTGATTGGTCCCTTTTGGTCGATCTTCAAGCAGCCTTGACCTGATGATCTCATGACTTCCGGGTTGTCGTCTAGGGCAAGAAGCCGCTGTTTAAAATCTCCTCGAACAGGCGCTGAACCTACATGTGGGGGAGAAACAGCATTTTAGTCAATGTTAGGAGCAACAGTATTTTAGTCATTGTTAGGAGAATTATCACATTTCATAATTGGGAAGAGAAACAGAATATTGTAATTGGTAGAAGAGACATCAAATATACACTGAAAGAAAAAATTATTAAATCAATATTTTTCAACGACTCCAAGGACAAGGATTTACACCCTGCACTATTGTGCAGCTGCACCATTGTCTGTCCCACCCACCAGACCTACTTCGTGCTATTGTCATGCCCCACCCCCAGACCTACCTCATATCGTCTGTCCCTCATGCCCCCCCACCCCAGAACTACCTCGTGCCACTGTCCCCCCACCCCAGGCCTACCTCGTGCCACTGTCCCCCCCACCCCAGACCTACCTCGTGCCACTGCCCCCCCCACCCCAGAACTACCTTGTGCCACTGTCTCTCACCACCACCCCCAGACCTACCTCGTGCCACTGTTTCTCCCCCACCCCAGACCTACCTCGTGCCACTGCCCCCCACCCCAGACCTACCTCGTGCCACTGTCTCTTCCCCCTCAGACCTACCTCGTGCCACTGCCCCACCCCAGAACTACCTTGTGCCACTGCCCCCCACCCCAGACCTACCTCGTGACAATACCCCCCCCACCCCAGACCTACCTCGTGCCACTGTCTCTCCCACCACCCCAGACCTACCTCGTGCCACTGTCTCTCCCCCCCCCCCCTCCCCAGAACTACCTCGTGCCACTGCCCCCACCCCAGACCTACCTCGTGCCAATAACCCCCCACCCCAGAACTACCTCGTGCCACTGTCCCCCCCCACCTCAGACCAACCTCGTGCCACTGTCTCTCCCCCACCCCCACCCCCAGACATACCTCGTGCCACTATCTCTCCCCCTACCCCAGACCTACCTCGTACCATTGCCTGTCACCCATGCCCCCCCCACCCCAGACCTACGTCGTGCCATTGCCTGTCACCCATGCCACCCCCCACCCCAGACCTACGTCGTGCCATTGCCTGTCACCCATGCCCCCCCCACCCCAGACCTACCTCGTACCATTGCCTGTCACCCATGCCACCCCCCACCCCAGACCTACGTCGTACCATTGCCTGTCACCCATGCCCCCCCCACCCCAGACCTACCTCGTACCATTGCCTGTCACCCATGCCACCCCCCACCCCAGACCTACGTCGTGCCATTGCCTGTCACCCATGCCCCCCAGACCTACCTCGTACCATTGCCTGTCACCCATGCCCCCCCCCACCCCAGACCTACCTCGTACCATTGCCTGTCACCCATGCCACCCCCACCCCAGACCTACGTCGTGCCATTGCCTGTCACCCATGCCCCCCCACCCCAGACCTACCTCGTGCCATTGCCTGTCACCCATGCCCCCCAGACCTACGTCGTGCCATTGCCTGTCACCCATGCCCCCCACCCCAGACCTACCTCGTACCATTGCCTGTCACCCATGCCCCCCCACCCCAGACCTACCTCGTACCATTCCCTGTCACCCATGCCACCCCCCACCCCAGACCTACGTCGTGCCATTGCCTGTCACCCATGCCCCCCCCCCCCACCCCAGACCTACCTCGTACCATTGCCTGTCACCCATGCCCCCCACCCCAGATCTACGTCGTGCCATTGCCTGTCACCCATGCCCCCCCACCCCAGACCTACGTCGTGCCATTGCCTGTCACCCATGCCCCCCCACCCCAGATCTACGTCGTGCCATTGCCTGTCACCCATGCCCCCCCACCCCAGATCTACGTCGTGCCATTGCCTGTCACCCATGCCCCCCTCCCACCTGTGACCTACTTAGGTCTTTTCTTTATTTATATTATTTAGTTTCTTGAGTTATGTGGTTGACCTTGAGAGAGTTGTTAGGTCACCTGATCTCCTCGTTCAACTGAACTCCGTCACCTGATGTGATTGGATTTTTAATCCTTATCAGACCCTCGGCCAATGGTCTTATGACATTGAAGATCCTTAACCGATAATCGACCAATGACCTTACAACATTACAGTAACCTCCCTTGGTTTTGATCCTGGATATAAACTCGACACGAGACTTCTCGAGGCAGCTAGATTGACTTTGGACTAGGGGAGAGATGGGCCGTATGTTTTGTGCGCCATTTTCAGTTGTTTAGTTTGTGGCATATTTTATCTCCTTATATAAGGTATTGTGTGACCACTTTTAGTGTTACTGATATTTTCTCTAGGTGAATTATTTCACCCTTGTCACATCGGCGATAGTTTGTTATCTAGTTTGGAGGTTTATTTCAGTAACCTTGAGAGATCTATAAGTTGACTTTTTTCTGTTTATTATCGATCTTAAGTTGTATTATATTTTACTTCGACCTGGTGTCATTTGTATATAATTGTACACAGATTAAATAGTAGTTGTCAGTTAAGCATAGTTTGAGTAACATCTTTCCTATGTGTTCGTTCCCCTAGACTATTTTAACAAGCCCACGTAGATGCAGGTGTGTTCATTCTGTCCAAGAGTATTTCTGTCTAACTACATCAAACGAACCCGAGGTGTTCGCCTGTTCTGCGTCTGTCAGACGGCGATCATTACACACCCCAGACCTACCTCGTACCATTGCCTGTCACCCATGCCCCCCCACCCCAGACCTACCTCGTGCCACTGCCTGTCACCCATGCCCCCCCCCACCACAGACCTACCTCGTGCCACTGCCTGTCACCCATGCCCCCCCACCCCAGACCTACCTCGTGCCACTGCCTGTCACCCATGCCCCCCCACCCCAGACCTACCTCGTGCCACTGCCTGTCACCCATGCCCCCCCACCACAGACCTACCTCGTGCCACTACCTGTCACCCATGCCCCCCCACCACAGACCTACCTCGTGCCACTGCCTGTCACCCATGCCCCCCCACCCCAGACCTACCTCGTGCCACTGCCTGTCACCCATGCCACCCCAGGCCTACCTCCTGCCACTGCTTGTCACCCATGCCCCCCCACCACAGACCTACCTCGTGCCACTACCTGTCACCCATGCCCCCCCACCACAGACCTACCTCGTGCCACTACCTGTCACCCATGCCCCCCCACCACAGACCTACCTCGTGCCACTGCCTGTCACCCATGCCCCCCCCCCCCCCACCACATACCTACCTCGTGCCACTGCCTGTCACCCATGCCCCCCCCCCCCCACCACAGACCTACCTCGTGCCACTGCCTGTCACCCATGCCCCACCCCAGACCTACCTCGTGCCACTGCTTGTCACCCATGCCCCCCCACCCCAGACCTACCTCGTGCCACTGCCTTTCTTCCATGCCCATCGCCATAAGCGGTCTCTCGTCGCCCTCCACAGCATAGGTGAAGGCCGTGCGAAGGTTCTGGACGTTTTCGTCCGTTAACCCCAGGGTAAGGCGTAACTCCTCCATGTCAGCGGCCTCTGTTGACAGATAAAGGGTGGGGGGGAGGTATTGTATGACGTAAATGAAAGTTTGAACCGTTAAGTTACAAGCGGGAAAAATTAAAAGAAAATAATGATAGTGGTATAACAAGCAGAGACATTGAAGATAGTAACTCGGGCAGTGGTTCTTAGCCTGGGTTCTACGGAACCCCGGGGGTTCGATCAGTACAGTATCTTGCGTTAGGCGGATATCAAAACACACGCACATATGATTCACTATCGGATTTTGTCAGTCCTGACGATAGAATTAGACTACAGGATGAATGCGCATATGAAACTGGTGGGGTTTAGTAGGTATAAAGTATCGAGGTGTTAAAGAGTCATAATTTTTATTCGGCTGTTTTGTAGTTGAAGGTCTAGTGGAATCTGATTGGTAATAGAGAAATGAGAATGCAGGTGATAAAGTATCGTAAGTCTGGAGTTCGTGAGTATTGATTTGGTATTAAGGTATCGCATTAAATTGACTGTTGATGTGTAATAGTAGGTCCAGTGAAATCGTTGTTGATTGGGAGTACCGTTTGTAGAGTTTGGTGAAGTAAACGAGTTGGTGTAGTAGTTCTGGAGCATCGAGTCTAGTTATGTTTAGGTATCTAAGTTTGTGTTGTGAATATAGTAGAGTATATCGAGTAGTCGAGTTTATCGTAAGTCAGATGATTTCAATCAGTGTTTCTTCCAGACTTTTTTCTCCGGGGGGGAGGGGGGGTTGAAATTTCAAGGGGGGGGGGGGGGGTAGACTTTTTCTGTAGGATGGTGGGGGCGGACACTGTTAAAAGTATATATTTTCTATATACATTTTATTACGTTCGGGAGGGCGGTAGACTTTATGCCTGGGTGAAACTCTGATTTCATTTCAGTACGTAACATACTAAAAAGAAAGTTAGGCGTTCTCTAAATGAAAAATATTTAGTTTTTTAGGAACCTATATTACTACTCTTAAGTACGAGATAAATGGCACGTTTAGGGAGAGATACAACGGGCGCTAGGTTGGTAGTGGTGTCTTTTTTCTTTAACTCGAAATCAAAAAAGAAAATCGCTACCTAAACTTCAAATTTAACCCGAAAACGAAAAATGTAATTGAAGACGGATTTTTATCCAAAATCTGCATTTTAACCGGATTTAAGCTTGATCTACACGTAGTTACTGCACATTGATACTAAACACATTCGCAGTCAAATCCATAAACCTTGCACCTAATCTCAAACACGAATTAAGTGTTGGGGGGGGGGGGGGGGCTCTGCCCCTAGCACTCCCCCCTCCCCACACACACACTATAAAGCACGTCTACGAAATATACTTTTTATAGAAAACTGGGGAGGAATAACTCTGAAAGAAACACTGGTCGCATTTGTAGCTCATACAAACTACAGGTAGAGCCCACTTCTATAATATAGACCTGTTTCCTACTTTCGAATGATATAAATTTTACTCAGACAGTGTTGGTTTTTTCCCGGGGTTGGGGCACTTGAATTTCGACGGGTCGGGGAAGGACGACACTGGTAAAAGTATATATTTTCTCTATAAATTATATTATGCCTTTTTGGGAGGAGGGGGGGGGGGAATTAGACGTTCTACCGTGGGGGGGGGGGGGGAGTGGGAATAGACGTTCCACCGTGTGGGGGGTGGGGGGGGGTAAAGGAGCTTTGTCCCAACCACAAGAAAAACTCTTCACGCAAAACACTTATAACATTAGACGCATAATTTAGGCCGTAATGTCAGTGTTTTTATTATTGAGTCTCGATGACGTCATTTATTTGAGGGGGGGGGGGGGGTCGGCATAGACGATCTACCGGGATGAGATGCATGAAAGAAACTCTTCACGCAAAACACTTTAAAGATTAGACACATTAATTAGGCCGTAATGTAAGTGTTTTTATTATAGAGTGTCGATGACGTCTTTTCTTTAGAGGGGGGGGGGGGGCGGCTTAAACGTTCTTTAGGGGGGGGGGGGGGGGGGGGGGGCTGGGGCTTCGCCCCTAACCAAATAATTGCATGAAAGAAAATCTGCAAGCAAACCACTTTTAAGATTAGACAAAATTGGCTTTTTTTAATTCAATGTTTACTCGAGAATCAATGACGTCATATTACTGTGAGCACTCTCCGGTTATAGACTAATTTCTACTATATGCTGCAATGTGACGTCATGTTTCGTTTCCGTCTTACTGTGAAAGTTTTTAATTTGCTTGTGTTTTCTCTATAGCGTTCTTGTCAGATAGAAAATAGATAGATACACAGATAGATACATAGACAGACAGCGAAACTATTATTAAAGATGATTAATATATAATATTATATAGGGTGGAATTTATAACTAACCGTAGACTGTTCTTTTTTTTCAAATTATAATTTTTTTATATTTTAATCAATAATTCTAGCAATGTCTAAAACAGTTACCCGTGTTTGATGTTTTGAAAGATGTCCCTTTATTAAAGGGATCCAAAATATTTTAAAGTTTGAATTCAGAATACACGTTATAAGAATGTTTGTCATCAAAATGGAATTGAAGTATGTTATAATATAGCTACCGTTTTTAGACTTTCAAACAAAACCTACGGTTAAGTATTCAATAAGCAAAATATATTGTTTTCACAAGGTTGCATAGCTAATATAAAAGATTTATTACCTAATGAAATTTAGAGCGTTTTATTGTGTTTTTCACACATGTCTTAGCTACACATGGTTTATTTTGCTATTATGTTGAAAGTTATTACCCTTGAATAAAATTTTGTAATTTAAAATTTCCAAATGGGAGATAATTCGTTGCTTAATTTTACATTCATTTCAAATTCCTGCACCTTAGGTTCACCGCTTACATATACATACAACTTTAAGTTATTATTTGCTATTGTAAAAATTATAAAGAGCATAGGTTCTAAACAAAATTGTTTGGTTGGTTTTTGTAGCATTATCAAGTTGAAAAAACACATACATCAGTAACCGTTGTAGATTGCAATGCTTTATGTTACTAGACACACATTCTACGTCGTAAACTAAACATGTAATTATTGGCTTTTCATTTAATTATTTATTTATTTTCTATTTATTTTTTTAAAGAAAAAAAATCCTTTTATTTTCAGTAAAACAAATTACAACATATTTTACATTAGCATATAAGTTAATAATTTACATAATAATAAATATGTGATGGAGCTAAGATTTAAATAAAATGTCCTTTTTTCTAAATTTTATAATACTTTTATTTTCAATTAGAAATAATTACATCACCATTATACAATTGTGTGTGAGCGTGTGTTAGTCTTCAATTAGCTTTTCATATATAGACTTAGCAACAATATCAATGGAATGTGATTACGCTTGCAAACTGGAATTGATGAAATTAGTACAAAACTTTTGCGACGAGAGAGGCAAGTAAAATTTGATTTGATGTCTACTTATAACAGTGGTGTAGGCAGGGGGGGGGGGGGGGTAGGGGTGGTCATAACCCCCCCCCCCCCCATAGACCCTTCGGTATACATAAAAATATGAGGGGGGTGTGCAAATCGAAAGTGTGAGGGGGGGGGAGGTGCAAATCGAAAGTTTGTCCCCGGGTAAAATTGGAACCCCCCCCCCCCCCCCCACTTGAGACGATCCTGGCTACGCCACTGACTTATAACGTGTAGGCAATTGATAATAAATCAATATGTCACTTTTAATTAATTGTTTTCTTATGCATATATTTTAGTAATTAATTTGTGTGAAAAGGGGGCGTTTTAATAAGTTTTGCCTAGGGCGTTAAAATCCTTGCGCCGGCACTGCTGCCCCCCCCCTTGATTTGAATGGACCAGACCTTTGTCATAAGTGGTACAGAGAATATAAATCCAGTTGCAATTAATTAAAGAGAGAGTAAAGTTATACTAAAATTAGCAACACGTAAGCTGCTGTTTTCCAGTAAACTATACATTTTTTACGGCCTTTTTTTACAATGGACTTTTCCAGGCTTTGGGGTTTTGGGATTTTAGCAGGGAAGTAATATCAAATTCAAATATAGGACTAATCAGCAGGGTTCCTTGTCTCTAAGAGGGTGGTGGACGGAGGGGGGGGGGGGGGGGACTTAAATTTTCTGGGTTGGGTGGGGGCAAGGGTGGTTAAAGTATACTTTACCTTTATGTATGATATATATATATATATATATATATATATATATATATATATATATATATATATATATATATATATATATATATATATATATATATATGTGTGTGTGTATATATATATATATATATATATATATATATATATATATATATATATATATATATATATATATATATATATCGTCCCGGTGGGGAAGCATGTCGAAGGCAGCGCTCCCGTCTAGTCCGATGTATGCCTGCTAGCTAGATCTGACATTTTGTATTTCTACTATTAACTAACAATCAAGCTCCCATTTTTTTTATCTTTGGAAGAGTCCATTGTCGGACACCCGTAAAAAATACCGTACGGCAGGGGTGGGAGGGTTACCTCTTAGAGCATGAGCGACCTTTAAAGGGGCGGCTCCGTTGAAGAGTTTTGGCAGCATCCATTTCTTTTCGTGGTCGATTAAGTTGAATATAAAGTCTGTGTCTGGCCGGTGGGCTGCTAAGCGAAACGAGAAATTGACACACTGCGCATGACGGAAACATAGAGATTGACAAATTGCGCATGACGGAAACATACAAATTGACACACTGCGCATGACGAAAACATAAAATTAAACACACTGCGAATGACGGAAACATACGAATTGACTCACTGCGCATGACGGAAACATAGAAATTGATATACTGCGCATGACGGAAACATAGAAATTGACACACTACTCATGTCGAAAACATGTTTTGCCCATGCTTTTAAAAAAATCTACAATCAACACCCATTATTGTGCATGATCAAAGCCGATTGGTTTCAATTGTTTTAATATAGCCACTGCGCATGATCTAATAGATTTTAAACGCTCATGTCTCAGCTATAAACATCTTCAAACCTCGACTTCGCATTGTCTAAATAAATCTAGTCTTGACAAACCCCGCCAAAAAGTTAACCCCCGCCACCCAAAGAAAATATTATAAAAAAAAAATTGAAACTTTTAGATTTATCAAAAAGGAAAAAAATACCGTAACTAATACTATTCACATACCTCTTCACAGTTTACCGTAATAATAACAACACAAACCCATATAACTATTGTAAGATACTAGTTAAAATACAATCCCCATCAACTCTACCGGTTAAAGCTATAATTATACTACAATCCCCAAAATTTCTTCGGAGTTTAAGTTAATAATTAAAACACTATTCACTTAACTTTTCACAGTTTAAAGTAATATGAAAAACGAGCTGACCCGCTGCGTATCATACGCCGCTATTTAGTTGTTTTTTTTCTACTTTTCAGTAATTTATAATTTGTGAATTCGACAGTACCAATGCTGCCATTGAAATTATTTGCTTAAAAACACTAACCCCCCCCCCCCCCCCCACGTGAAAGCAGCCTCCTCTTAGTTACCTCCTGTAAGTTTAAAATCGTTTCAAACTAAATTATCTGCCCCTAATAGCCGTCACCAAACCCATCTCTGTGATTGTAAAATGTAAACAGAGTGAACACCGCTCACCAGATCATGTGGGGGTGGGGTGGGGGTGGTAGTGATAGAGAGGAAGAGAGGGGACTGCAAAGGCGCGCTTGCAGCTTGTTTTCTAACTGATCCCAGAAGAGAATTATATATATATATATATAGATACAATCCCCATTACAGTTTACAATTTTTTGGTAACTATTGAACTACATGCCAATAATTTTTCAGTTTTAAAGTAACATTTAAAATAAAATCTCCATAGCTGTTGACAGTTAAAAAGTTATAATTAAACTACTATCCGCATAACAATTTAATGTAATAATTAAAATTAAATTCCCTTAACTCTTTACAATTTAAGGTAATAATTAAAATCAAATCCCCATAACTCTTGTTTCACGTGTTAGGCCTGCATCAAATTACTTCTGACTCCAAACTTGGATGATGTAGGCGGGCACGTGGTTTATGGGTACGTCAAGGGACAGCACCGTACACGACAGTGCACTTGTCTGGCATGGCTTCATTCATGACATTTAAAAAATTGGCCGGCACACCTTGACAACGGCTTGTTTTGTTTACTCGCCGTACATAGCAACGGCCAGATAAAAGTGCCGTAGCGAGGTTTGACTTGTGGCCCCGCGTCGTAGTTTAGCGTTGCATGTACGTGATTAGCTCTAAATTTACTTTAGGTTTTAAGAGATGGTTAGTGTTGAGGTATGTGATAGGTGTCACTCGCTTGGCAATCATTAGATTATCGTGGTTTTAGTCTTCAAGGATATGGGTATATCCGTCTACTTATCCATGAGCTTATCCAGCTAACAATCCATAAAAATAGAGATCCATACACGAGTCCATCCAGCCAACCATCAATACTACCACCACATACGTCTATTCAATCACACTTCAGTCGACCCAAATACTCAGCCACCGACCCACCCAAACATTCACCACCAACTCAAACACCCACCATAACATCTACACACCCACCTATACAGCAATAATCCGCCCCCCCCCCCCCCAACCACTCAAACACCCACCCACCATGAAACACAAGCCCACCAATCCAAACATCTACACATCCATATATAAATCTACCCACAAACCTAATACCCATCCATCCACCCACAAACACACATCCATCAATCCACGTATGCACCTATCCAACCAAGTACACACCCACCCGCGCATCTATCTGCCCACCCAAGCATCAATCCACCCACCCACAAATCCATCTACTCACGCATCTATCAATTCACTCACCCATCCACGTATTAATCCACCCACCTACCCACGCATCAATCCACCCACCTACTCATCAATCCACCCACACACTCATCAATCCACCCACCCACCCACGCATCAATCAACCCACCTACTCATACATCCACTCACGCATCTATCAATACAACCACCCACCCACGCATCAATCCACCCACCTACTCATCAATCCACCCACACACTCATCAATCCACCCACCCACCCACGCATCAATCAACCCACCTACTCATACATCCACTCACGCATCTATCAATACAACCACCCACCCACGCATCAATCCACCCACCTACTCATCAATCCACCCACCCACCCACGCATCAATCAACCCACCTACTCATACATCCACTCACGCATCTATCAATACAACCACCTACCCACGCATCAATCCACCCACCTACTCATCAATCCACCCACACACTCATCAATCCACCCACCCACCCACGCATCAATCAACCCACCTACTCATACATCCACTCACGCATCTATCAATACAACCACCCACCCACGCATCAATCCACCCACCTACTCATCAATCCACCCACACACTCATCAATCCACCCACCCACTCACGCATCAATCAACCCACCTACTCATACATCCACTCACGCATCTATCAATACAACCACCCACCCACGATTCAATCCACCTACCCACCCATTCATCCACTCACGCATCTGTCAATCCACCCGAGTATCTATCAATCCAAGCATCAATTCTCTCCCACACTCCCATCCCCCACGCATCAAATCCCTCACCCCACACCCTGTACGTACAGGCCAAACAGTCGGCTGGGTCCTCATCTGATCCGTCCTCACAATCATAGTTTTTATCACAGATAAACTTCAGTGCTATACAGGTAGGTGAGGACCGGCACATGAAGGGTTTTCCGGCCGGACAAGTGTTGCCTGCGAAATACATAATTACACCATTAGAGAACACAGGATTTAAAACTAAAATTCTGTTGTATGGATGTGCTGCGAGGATAGAAGAAGGGTTTCATCAATACGTTACCAATCCTATATTCTTAGACGCGTAAACTTGTTTTTTAAAAGTGAGTTATTTAAATGTAAACAATGCCTGCGCTTGGATCATAAACACCGGGACACGGGTTTACCTACACTACCGCGTGAAAACCTTATGTGTACATTAATCATTCACCGAAATAATCAGGTAGAACACACTTCGGTGACCACCCATGTGTCAGGGATGTAGAGGGGCGCTCTCAGGAGCACCCCCCCTCCTCGATTACACTACCGCATAGGCGCCACGTACGGCCCCTGGCTCCTTAAAACAAACTGGCGCCATCGTGCCAAATAGCATCCTGTTAACAATGATCCAGATTGCGTCATTCGCTAAAGTGACACAAATGAACAGGATTTTTTTCTTTAGCACGTAAAATATTATTTGACGTGTTTTAAACATCAGTGTGACTGATGCAATATGTTAGCGTTACTAATGGTCTATTATTATATGCTCGATCTCAATTTGTGATTGTATTGTCTAAAAATAGAAGCTAATAGCATCATTCGCAAAGTGACGAAACTGTTTGGATTTTTTACGGACAAAAAGAAACATCCCAGTTAATAATCTAAACTTGGTTAATTTTTCTGATTATTAAAATAAAACACAATACATGGCCTTCAGCGGCCCAACTGAGCCTTTGGGGATGGAAACTGAAATATTTTTTTTGCATCCAAATCGCATCATACCAGGGTGCCGGCGGACACGCCTGATTCAATTTAGTCAGCGTTTGTAACGCCCCATCCTATCCATTGTCTGTCACACTGTTTAGACCAAACGTAGTCGCCATAGCGCTCACGGGAAAGACCAGGGCGCTAAATCGCATCCTGCCGGGGGGCCGCCCATGCAAAATTAAATCTCGCCTCCCACCACCACTCACCCCCCTCCAGCCCCAGAAACCTTTATGGCACCCAGATACACTGTGTCGAACCGCAATCGTCTTTTATTTTTATATACCTGTATATAGAGAAAAATCCCACCATCCCGTGGCGCCGCCTATTCAATTTTTAAAAAAAAATATTTTTTTTTTTTACAGAAACCTTCCCTGGAGTGTTCTGATCAACTCCCCAAAGTTTGATGGCAATCGGAATAACGCCGTGAAACCGCAATCGACTTTTAATTTTTATAAAGAGAAAAATCGCACCCTCCTGTGGCGCCGTCCTTGCGAAAATAAAAATGATATTTTTATAGAACCCTTTCCTGGGGTGTTCTAATCAACTTCCCAAAGTTTGATGGCGATCGGATGAAAGGTGTAAAACCGGAATAGACTTTTATTTTTATATACCGTATAGAGAGAAAAAAAACAAATCACGCCCTGCTGGGGCGCCACCCCTGCGAATGTGAATTTTTTTTTTCTGTTTAAACCTCCTCGGATATATTTTTAGCAACTTTCCTAAGTTTCATGGCGATCGTGTGAACGGTGTCACCACAATTCACTTTAATTATTTTTATATACCACATATAGAGAAAAAACAAAACGCGCCCTGCCGGGGCGTCACCCCTGCACATTTGAAAATGTTTTTAGCGCATAAATCTCCTCAGTAATATTCTCTACATCTTCTCAAAGTTTCATGCCTATCGGATGAACGGTGTCACTGCAATTCACTTTTATTATTTTTATATACAGTATGTAGAGAAAAATCGCACCCTCCCGTGGCGCCGCCCTTTTTTTTATATACCATGTATAGAGAAAAAACAAATCGCGCCCTGCCGGGGCGCCACCCCTGCCAATTTGAATTTTTTTTTTCGCAGAAACCTCTCCAGGAATATTCTCAACAACTTCCCGAAGTTTCACGGCGATGTGATAAGAGGTGTGGTAATGCATAAAAGACACACACACACACAGACACACACACACATACATTGCTTTTTATATATATAGAAGATAGAAGATAGATATAGATAATATAGGTATAGGTAATAGGTATTTGTCATGGAACTATATATATATATATATATATATATATATATATATATATATATATATATATATATATATATATATATATATATATATATATATATGTATATGTATATATATATATATATATATATATATATATATATATATATATATATATATATATATATATATATATATATATATATATGTTACCTGCATCCGCTAGCGGCAATGTAGCAATCACAAACAAAGCAAGCACATTTTTCAGGATAGTTATTTTTAACATTTTTAGGGCTTGGGTGATTAAGAATCTAACCAATCAAACCTGTAGTGTAAAGAGCACAAATCAAAAGTTTATATTTTTTAGTGATTAATTGCAGCATTTTATTATTATGCCATGTTAAATTGTTTTTATTTTATAGTAAAGTATGAATAAAACATTTTAACACTAGTAAAAGCATGGATCACTCAGGAAGTGTTTTAAAACTCTAAAACTCTGGGCGCCAAATCGTGTATTGACGAAAATTGTACCCTACATGGCGCCGCCCATAAGAAACTTTAGTTTTCTTTTACGCAGAAATATTCTCGGGAGTATTCTCATCTACTCCTTAAAGTTTCATGGCACTCCGATGAACCGAATCCGAGTTTTATTTTTTATATACCGTTTATAGAGAAAAAAAATCGCTCCCCCCGGTGGCACCGCCCTTGCAATATTAGAAAAATATTTTTTTGCAGAACCCTACCATTGAGTGATCTAATCTTCTCCCCAAAGTTTCATGGTACACGAATGAACGGTGTGAAACCGAAATAAACTTTTATTTTTATAAACCGTATATAGAGAAAAAACAAATCGCGCCCTGCCGGGGCGCCACCCCAGCGAATTTGAAAATGTTTTTAGCGCAGAAACCTACCCAGGAGTATTTTCAACATCTTACCAAAGTTTCATGTCGATCGTGTGAACGGTGTCCCGGCAATTCACTTTAATTTTTTTATATACTGTATATAGAGAAAAATCGCACCCTCCCGTGGCGCCGCCCTTGTTAAATTAAAATGATTTTTTACAGAACCCTTCCTTAAAGTGTTCTAATGAACTCACCAAAGTTTGATAGCGATCAGATGAATGGTGTCAAAATAAAAAATCGACTTTTATTTTTATATACCGTATATAGAAAAAAAAAACGCCGGGGCGCCACACCTGAGAATTTGAAATTTTTTTCCGCAGAAACCTCCCCAGGAATATTCACAACAACTTCGCAAAGTTTCACGGCGATGTGATGAGAGGTATAGTAATGCATAAAGAACAAACAAACAGACAGACAGACAAACACACATACGTTGCTTTATATATATACATATATATATATATATATATATATATATATATATATATATATATATATATATATATATAGATAAATTAAGATACATTTTATGAATATAAGTAACTTTTATGAATATTTTTACTGTGACATAATTTAAGGTAAATTTTATAAATTTTTTTCCCTAATATAGCTTAAAATAAATTTTATGAATGTATTTACTGTAACATAACTTAAGATACATTTCTGTAACGGTTAAAATATAATATAAATATTATATGAATATTTGTACTTTAACAGAAATAAGATAAATTTTATGAATAGTTTTCTTGTAACATTCCTGAAAAATATATACAGGTGAACTGTTACATTTACCTTCTTATATTCTATATAATAGAATTGTTCTACAATACTAGCTACTATGCAAGAAAACTTCCCGTTTCAGAGACCCGGTCACGTATTATGTGCTAGTCTTGGGCAAGCTTTATATACGTTCAAATTTAAGACAGTACCGTGTTCGTTTTTGATTGGCCAGCTAAAGTTGATAGCCTCTTTTTCTATCTGCATTGAAAAGCCCATTAAATATTTCAAAAATAATGCATAGTGTAATTAAAATTAATATGGTTATAAATTCTTGATTGGTTGTATATTTTCGGACTATAAAATTGAGGGAATATATTTGACGTTTTGTATTTTCGGTAATTAAGGACAATTTATTAAAAATGCAAAGCAATTTGGTTTTTACGAGGTAATGGCGACATAAACGATGACACCCTGATATTGATAGGCTAGCATACATTTTATTATTATACAACATGAAAAAACGTAGGAACCCCGACACAAGGCTAAATTAATTACGCACAATCAAATGTGCAGCTATTGTTCTATTGGTATCACACACGTACACACACGTACAAATACACACTCTTACACTATCGTAGGCTGTTGTATGATAATTTGCTTGATCAATAATATGCAGATTTGTAAATTTTCTATGTGGTTTCAATCCAATCCACTTCGGTGAATTTTGTATTTGGAGGCACCACCCAAACTTTTTGTCGAATTGCGTCAATTCGTGCAAACATATTAATTCACATTGTATTATTAATTCCTTTTTTTAAAAAAATCATTGTTTTTGTAGTAAATTATACAATTTGGTGTCACTGACCCCCCCCCCCCCCCCCCATCAGGGACTGAGATTGACATATACATTATTTCGATTCACAACAAAACATTTTTCCCTAAGGCAACGTGTAGATATTTTGCTATTTCTTGCCTTGGTGTCACCTCCTCTAAATTATGTCACACGGTGCGGTCAGTACCCTTTCTCCCTCCCCCCCCCCCCACTCCAACCCTCGCTACGCCTCTGATTGTACTGTTTGTTGATATACATTTTTATATTCCTTAGTTCAACTACCAAACAATCGTTCTTGATTTTTAGGGTATTTCCTCCAACACAATTAAGTATTACCTGTCAACTTGTAATTAGGTCTTTCCTCAGTTTACGAGTTAAATTAAGTCTGTTTAATATTGGTAATCAAGTTGTAATTAGTTAATTACAATTTATTCCCGAGCCAGTTCAACTGTCGTATTTTATTAAATCGATGAGCGAACAACCTGAACTGATTATTTTTATTTTTTATTTGTTATTATTTTTTGAGGTCAACTCAAATTTTGTTTTTGGTAAATATTGATGTAAAAATGGGAGTGTATTAAGATAGTGTAGGGTATTTTAAAAGTTGATAATTTTACGTTAAGTAAAAACTCAAATATACCAAAATGAGAATAGCCTCGAAATTATTCGAAATACCCATTTAATATTTTATAAAATCATGTTGTTAAAATAAATATGGTTATAAAATCTGACTGATTGATTTTTGTTTGACTTAATTAAAGATTGAATGTATGTCATGTTTTTAGTATTTTTGTATTTAGACAACTCTACTTAAAAAACAAACCATAATGTAATAAAACCACAAACACGAATACAAACCGGTGTGGATATTATAAAATGGTTATTCGATGGCCGCAGTCAACTGCCTCCAGTTGGGATTTATGTACATTTACCAGCAGAGTGGTTTTCAGCTTAATGAATTAAATTGGTTTAATTAATTCAATTAAATGCATGTTACTTTTTTTTAAACAACACTTACCAATAACAAATAAATAAATGGTATTGGTTTTGAATTGTAAAAGTTTTTAAGGTAGTTTCTGATCGATAAAGCAGTTTTTACCCTCCCCCCCCCCCCCTCACACACACACACACACCTTTCTAATCTGTCTAACCATAATTAATATATTAGATAAGGCTATCAGTTATTTACGCAATCCTGGTCTGTTGAGAGAGGCTGATATGTTGAGAGAGGCTGGTGTGTTGAGATAGGCTTGTCTGTTCTAAAATTAATCATAAAAGCATTTACTAAAGACAACTAACCATGTCGTTGAACATGTACGCCAAACATTTTGTAACCTACCATATAAACATTTCTTAACACGTATCTAAACCCTCAATCTAAAGCTAGTAGTGAATTAACAATAATTAAAATTATTGCACAATCTTGAGTAAATATAATTCGAATTATATTGTTTTGATTGATATTTAGATTCTAGAATAAATATCTAGTTTCCAAGTATTGTGTTAGCTAAACAATTGTAAACAAATCAGTTTGGTTATAGAAAATCTGGAAATAGGCTATATTAAACAAATACTATTTGTTTATTATTATTTAAACTGATAAAATGTAATAGAATAGTTGAACATAATTAATAAAATATCTTTACCTATAAGTACTGTGACTGCTATGCTGTAAAATTGTGTGATTACGGCGTGCGACTGCGTTCCCGATCAAAATATTGTACTGACAAATATAGCGATATTCGTTTTGCGCCGAGATTTTTAGCGCTAGAAATAATAGGCGGTTTGTTCAAATGATTATATCTCAATAATCATTCCACAGATTTCTATAATATTTTCAGGCATTGTGGGGAATCATATTGGCTTTTGATTTATGTAAAAAAAAGAAAATCGAATTTTTTTGAGTTAGACGGTTATATATATATATATAACAGGATGTCTTTAAATCCCCGCAGATATTTGTTTATATTTTTAATCAAGATCTAGGTGTGTTCATATTTTGATTTTAGCTTTTTAAGCCATTAGAGGATTAAGAAAAAATGCTAAGCTTACATTATTTTCGAAACAAGCAATTAGAAAACATCCAAATAAGCCTGACTAGCCCTCTAGCGTTAGACCTTAGATTAACTGAAATCTTTAAACTCTACCAAACAATGGAGCTTTGCGTTTGCAAATATTTTCTAAGCGTGTATCTGGCCTTTGGATACCAATGTTAGGAAAGGCCTATGTTGGTCATATCTATATTTTCTGCACGTGAGCTAGGTTTTCTATACCGGTGAGCTAGATGTTCTTTGTAGGTGAGCCAAAATGTATGTGCACGTGAGGCAGCTCTATAATATACCGGTGAGCTTGTTGTTCAATGCAAGTGAGCTAAGATTTGGAAATAAATTCTTCAATGCGTTTAGTTGCTTAAACCGAAAAAAAAAAACGCAGCCGATTTATTTCCGAAGTTTTAGAAGTTTGATGATGAAGGATGTAGTGCCTTCAATATTAACAAAACTAGCACTTGGGTGGGAGGGAACAATTGTACTCATAACTTTTTTCATGCATCTCTCTGGGGAAGAAGTTACACTTGGACGAAAAAGAAAAAAATGTATAATGTATATAGAAAATGCCAGCGTTGGTCCCCTCCCCGGGAGTTTCAAGAGCAAATCGACCCCTGGTGAAAGATGCATGAAAGAAACTCTGATGGTAAGACTACGTTATCGGCGTTTTACAACCTCGATTTTACAAAAATACAAAGATGCATAAGCGATTTTAAAAAAGTGCATGTTTGAAGATATTTTTTTAAAACTGATCTTTCATATATATATATATATATATATATATATATATATATATATATATATATATATATATATATATATATTTGGCCGGCCAATGTGCGCATTGGCCAATATTGCCTCCCATTAACCGGCCAAAGCCCGAAGCGATGAAAAACAGTACATGAAAGTTACAATAATGTTTTGTTTTACAATAATCTGAGCACTATCGGTACATTTAAAAAACATGAACATTTTCATCACATTATTTAAAATAAAACATAGGCTTGAGAGCATTCAAATTATCAAAAGTTCATGTCGTCATGACATCAACTTCCTGGGTAGTACTCATCCATAGCACACAAAATATGGCGGCGATTATCAAAGGGCAGGTATTCTCATTTTGTTGTCATCATTCTCACAAATTCTGGAAAATAGAAAATATTTTTTTTTCTCTTGGGGCTCATTTATTCCTCTTTTTTTTTATTGATGTCTTATTTAAGAAAAAAAACAATACTAGCTTAATGATACTTTTTTTTTTTAAACTATAATCTTTATTACCTTATGCAGGTGGAACTCAACCATTTTAAACATAAACCTTCAACTAACTCTAGCCAAATAAGCCTTCTAAATCATGGTAACTAACTTTGGAATATCGGAGTTGTGTTACTGTGTTACAACAAAAGCTAAATCTAAAACCTGAAGAAACAATCCGGTAGAAAAACGTTATGTGCGCCGCAAAAATTAAACATTGAGAGTTTACATACAGTAAGTTGTAGAGACTAGTTTTAAAAATTCGGGAAAAGAAAGTAAAGATGGATAAATCCATACGTTTAGGTAACCGGAAATAAAAATAAAACAAATTAAAAAAAAAAAAAACTTTTTAACAGTAAGCTTTTAAATACACTGGGAATTATAAAATAAAACAATTTAAAAAAAAACTTTTTAACAGTAAGCTTTTAAATACACTGGGAAATATAAAATAAAACTAATTTGCTTTCTTTAATGAAAGCTTTGGTTGTCTCAGGCGATGGGATAACGAACCCAGGCTTCCTTTCAGCAGCTCCTGCGACACTGCTTTTGTTGACACTGTTTTTGTTGACACTGTTTTTGTCGACACTGCTTTTGTTGACACAGCTTTTGTTGACACTGCTTTTGTTGACACTGCTTTTGTTGACACTGTTTTTTGTCGACACTGTGTTTGTTGACACTGCTTTTGTTGACACTGCTTTTGTTGACACATGTCACTGCTGATACCAAGCTGTATAGGTAACGACCTGCTGATAGAGGCGAGCCTGATACACAGACATCATTAGGGCCTAGGCTTTGTGATTGGTTTTTCCAATGCTCAAATAACCAATGGTCTACTACACTGTAGTGCCATGTTGTTGTTTTTTAGACTCTGGGGGTTACAACCAAATTGGACGCGCCGGGTACAGTGTTTCTTCCAGACTTTTTTCTCCGGGAAGGGGGGGGGGAGGCACTTGATATTTTCGGGGGGGGGGGCGATCAACATTTTCCGGGGGTCGGACACTGGTAAGAGATGCCTGGAAGAAGCTCTGACCGGATATCACCCGTTCTACTGAAGCCACTGGTAGATTAAAGACGCCAAGTGACTATGGATTATGTGCGTGGCATGTTTCCTTTATACACTACCACGTCAACAGTTAAGACACCTCTTAGAAAGCTGAACTGAGCAACTACCCCCCCACACCAGTAGCGTAGCGAGGGGGGGGGTGGGCGGGGGGGGGGGAACATATGTCCCCGGGCGCCGACATTAAGGGGCGCCAAAATGGGTTGGAAAAATAAATTGAAAGGTTGAGGGGGGGGGGGATGCAAATCGAAATCTCGAGGGGGGGGGTGCAAATCGAAAGTTTGAGAGGGGGGGGTGTGCAAATCGAAATCTCGAGGGGGGGTGCAAATCGAAAAGTTTGTCCCCGTGTGCCGGGAAGGGTCGCTACGCCTCTGCCCCACACCACCCACCTACATAGTTGACCTGCCCGTCCCGGATCATCTCGTCCACCTCGTCGTCCGTCAGCTTCTCCCCCAGGTTGGTCATCACGTGACGCAGCTCCGCGGCGGAAATGAACCCGTTGCCGTCCTTGTCAAACAAGCGGAACGCCACGCGCAGCTCCTCCTCAAAGTCCTTGATCTTCCACGCTATCATCGTCTGGAATTCTGGGAAATCAATCGTTCCGTTGCCGGAAAATCAGAAATCAATTGATGAGTCCGTTTGTCAAATCTCGTTGCGTGACCAAAAAAGTAAAAATTATTTTAAAAAATTATACTCATCACCAGGTTAAATATTTTTAACAACCTTTTCGAATTTTTATTTGTATTTTGTCAAAGCCGCCAAAGAAAAACAAAATTTTCCAGATGAACAATTAAAGAAATACAAAAAAAAAAGTAATTTTCCGAAACTGTGAGCTCAAGTCGTAGTCTTGTCACAAACAAGCAAGTGAAAATCTAAAATGTGAACGGATATTTTGAATTTATGCCGTATGACGTTTTAATTATGTTTAAAGCAAGTTTTACAAAATAAGTAAATAAATGTTCGGCTTTATGTCTTCATCAGGAAAAAAATTACTTTTATTATATCAAGAAATGTGTATACACTTGTCCTTATCGATAATATTATACAAAGTGACAAAATTCAGCTATTTCATGTCATGAGTTCATCTTAACTAAACTCAACATTCGTTTAGCAATGACTGACTAGTCAGTCAGTAATTAACCATCGTCTTGATTCTTTACCAACCCGCAATTGGAATAAACAAGGAGTGGAGGAACTGACCAGCCCCCACCCAATGACGTCATCGACCTCACCTTGCATGTTCTTGTCTCCACCATCGAGTAACCTACCTGATATCACGTGTACGGTACGGCTAATCTATGAAGTACTCACCATCAGCGTCGACCTCGTTTATCATGTCCTGAAGCTCCGCCTCTGTCGGGTTCTGACCCAGTGACCTCATTACGATTCCGAGTTCTTTGGTCGTGATGGTGCCATCGCCATCTTTGTCGAAAAGACAGAAGGCCTCTTTAAACTTTATGTAGAAAAAATTATTATGGCTTACAAGACTGAAGGCCTTTTTAGACTCAAGAAAATGTTTTTGGTACTATGATATAAAGTAGAGACGTTTTTGTAAACTCTATGATAGAATAAACCGGGAGTGATCTGCCCTAAACTTTCTCGAATATTCTTATATAAAACAACAGGGGATGGGACCTCGGGATATAGTTATGTTTTTAATCCATTTTAAATACTTAAACTTTTTAAATAGAATATAATCTCATAGAAAAAGAATTGCGTACCAAGCAAACGCCAAAAGAAAATGTGCATAATATTGCGGAATATTATAGTACTTTATAAATTTACATGCTTTTTTTGAGAAATCGGAAATAGCGTAAATTACTACTTCCGGTCAACGGTCAAAATTTGACAGAAGGTAGAGAATTAGATCTTTTACTTACATGTGAAACTTCATTTATCGATCTGAAATAGTACTCAAGTTATAGGCTTTTGAAAAATTCAAAGTAGAAAAAGTACCACTTCCGATTATCGGAAATCGCTCAAAAGTTGATACGGATCTTCGATTTTGATAAAATACTTATATATGAAATTTCATCAACCTAGATGTAACGGTACTCAAGTTATTGTTTTTACACACACACAGACACACAGACACATAGATACACAGATATACGGACAAGATTGCGAAATTATGTTTTTCCGTATCAGTGAGGTATAAAACGTCGAGATTTGCAGAAATCTCGTTTTTTTTTTTTTTTTTTTTTTTGCACGATTACAAGACATTCTCTATACTTCGTACTTCGGACATGGCGAGATTTTTGTGACACCCCAATGCGTTCTCCGACCACCTCACAAAATTTCAAGGGGGGTCGTCGGACGAAAGTTTTTTTTTCGTAATGAAGCCCATATAAGGCGCCGGTCAGTCGAGGTCAGTTTTGACCTCCTCTACATGGAGTTGTTGGCCATCCGGCATCGGCTCTCGTGTTCTATCGCCCACAGGCAAACGCATGCCAAATTTAAAGCGCCTGCGGCGCCGGGAAGTGCCCGATTGGGCACTTGACCACTTTGCTTAATATGTATAGATTCTCTTCTTGGAGACGCTAGAAAACAAGCTGTAAGCGCGCTCCCTACCACCCTATCCCTACATTATTATCCAAAGAAAAGAATATAAAGCTGTTGTAAGCTGATGACCCTAATTCATTTTAATAAACTCTTTGTTTTAAATACGTTATCCAAATACACACAAAACCTCAACATATTTATATATTTATTTAACTGACTCGTTTCTGTTCGAAAAAGTCGATTCAAAATGTAAACAGTGCTAAAAACAATTTGGATTAGACGTAATCACTACTGCACTGCGATGTTTATATTAGTGTTTTTCTCCGCTTCCCTCGCCTAATAAACTATGACATGCCATACCCTCGCTGTTCGCGAGTGAAAAAAGTTGAGCTTTAATCCCAGCCAATCTGCTTGACACAGAGGCGTAGCGATGGGGGGGCAGGGGGTACATATGACCCCGGGCGCCGACCTTAGGGGCGCCAATATGGGTTCTAAAAACAAATTAAAATAACATTTTAGATGCAGTTTTGCATGATAAATATAAAAAATAAATGGGGGGGGGGTGCAAATTGAAAGTTTGAGGTTAGGGGGGGGGGTTGCAAATTGAAAGTTTGAAGGGGGGGGTGCAAATTGAGAATTGAAAGGTTGTTCTCGAGGGGGGCGCCAAATTGAAAGTTTGTCCCCGGGCGCCGGGAAGGGTCGCTACGCCTCTGGCTTGACAACAAGATGCTTGCCGTGTACATGTCAGGGTTAACGGTCAAGTCGTGACTACCACCAACATGCTAATTGAAAACTTGGAATAGAGGTTTTTTTTTGTTGAGGTGACGTCATTCTGTTTTAATGTATTTTAAATTACTTTGAAATCTTGGGTGAAGGTAAAATCATACTTAGCCGCCCCGAAAAAAGACAGTTTTTATTAAGGAGGATTATCAATTATCTATATATATAATTCTCTTCTGGGAGACGCTAGAAAACAAGCTGTAAACGTGCTCCTTACCATCCCCACCCCTACATGGTCTTAGTGAGCTGTGGTTCACGCTATGTTTACCTTCGTGGAGTCGGGTTTAGTGACGGCTATTAGTGGCAGATAATTTAGTTTGAAACGATTTTAAACTTTTGGGGGGGGGGGGGGAAGGAAAGGGGGGGGGGGGGGGGGGTTATGGTCCTTAACGAGCTACTTATAGTGTTTTTAAGAAATATTTTCAGTGTCAGCGTTGGTACTGTCGAATTCACAAATTATGAATTACTGAAAAGTAGAAAAAACAACAACTAAATAGCTGCGTATGTTATGCCGCGGGCTGGCTCGTAGTTAATAATGCTTTTTTTTAAAGGCTTAGAACTTTGTAATTCTTTGAGCAATATCCTCAGGCCATAGCCACCCTGAAAAAAATAAATCAGGTTTTATGAAGGAAAGTAATCGTTAGTATCTACTTATTAAAAGCTAAATAAAACAAGACTCAGAACATTGTTATTATGAGGACAATTGCCCCCCAGTATAAATGAAACCCACATGTTTTCTTATGTGTACCAAATTGAAATAATTTCATTTCATTTTATTTTAACGCGTCCCTCATAATACACAAGTAATTGACCTTTCACAATATAGCATGCTTGAATAAATTATGTTAGAATAGTTTCCCCTACCCTAGCAACTGGTCAATATAGCTGTCAATTTATTCGATTCATTAAAATTACAAAATCAAATTGCAAAGAAAAATAGTTCTTGATTTTATACATTACTTTTTTACACTATTTTGATGAAAATTCCCATTTATAGAAAACTGGTTTGAATATACAGGTTAGCTTGATCTTCTTAATGTTTTTCTTTTAAAATACGGCCTCTTTACTGCTATATTTCACTTGAAAAAGGGGGTTGAGTTTTGATAAAGTTGTGATGGTCAATGTTTTGAAAGTAGAATATCTATAGCTGTCTGAAGCTGTAAGGTTAGGATGAATTCAATTTTTATTTTATACATATTTTACAACGTAATGTTAATCGATCGGGCCGTGTATGAAAGTTATTCAAGACATTGAATCGTTGTATGTCAACATTTTCTTTTAGTAGTCAGGTTTTTTACAAGGTGTGTGTGTGGGGGGGGGGGGGGGGGGAGGGGTTAGTGAGTATTGTCGGGAGGTAACTCTGTATTATTTTATTGAATGAAAGTACATTTAGGCGACCTCTCCTTTTTTAAAAAAAAATCCTATCAATATTAAAGATTTACGAGTCAGGCCCAAAATTTTTGTGTTAGATTAAGTCACACAATTTTTAAAAATGTATGGTTCAGTAACAACTGTCATATACATCTATTTTACATGTTGAGAAATATATATATATATATATATATATATATATATATATATATATATATATATATATATATATATATATATATATATATATATTTGGGGGGGGGGGTGCCAAACTGTAAGTTCTTCCCTTGTGCTGGGAGTGGTCGCAACGACTCTGCGCCTAAGTTATACAAAAGTGAAATGATTTTGTCAATTCTGAATCGAGCTGCTTTTAAAATAGTGTTTAAATCCCCTCCCTCAATAAACTAACTTACGTAACATCCCGCTGTTCTCGAGTGAAATTAAGTTAAGCCTTATCTTGGCTTGTCTCAGCATGATGCATGTGATATACATGTAGACGTGGAAGGTTAAAATCGTGACTACCCCCAACAGGCGTTCTTGAAATAGGGAATAAAATTTCCTGTTTTAAATCCGAATAAACCAAGTGACAGATTTATCTCTGTAAGGCGGACGTTGAACTTGACTTCACTGAATGGTTTTGATATATTTCCAGTATCTTGTTAGTTATTATTAGGTCAAGGTAATCTTAGCCATTACAAAAAAATTCATACAATTAATAATGATTTTTCTTAATGTATAGTTGCAGAGGCGTAGCGATGGGGGGGGGGGGGGGGGGGCAGGGGGGTACATATGTCCCCGGGCGCCGACCATAGGGGGCGCCAAAATGGGTTGTAAAAACAAATTAAAATGACATCATAGCTGCATTTTTGCAGTTTGAGGGGGGAGGGGGGGTGCAAATCGAAAGTTTGAGGGGGGGGGGGGGGGTGCAAATTGGAAATTTGCTCCCTAGGGGGGCGCCAAATTGTAAGTTTGTCCCCGGGCGCCGGGAAGGGTCGCTACGCCTCTGTATAGTTGTTGAGAAAAAAAAATGACAAGGCTTAGAAGGTTGTAAACCTGAGGTCATGACATCATCGTGGATGAACAGACAACCCTGTGTCGTCAAACAGATGTGAGCAGAGGCGTCAGTGTAATGAATGATTAATTAGAGTATTATTAATCGAGGGCGCGTTATAGAAAATTGACTTCAAGACGCCTTTATATCAGACTGATAGAAAATGATTTACTCTAGCATCTGCACTATGGACCTATGATTGGTCGAACATTATAAATTCTAGGCAACTTCTAGCTAAACATGCATAGCAAATAGTTGGCAGGCGATCTGGTATTAGAATGTTCATTTTCGGCTTGACATGTGATTTGTAATAGAGAGTGACCATACAGTTTCTTCACGGGACGGTGTGGTCGAATAGTAGAGCGCTCGGCTTCTAGCCCGAATATCTTGGTTCAGACTCGACAACACGAACTTCCTGAGTACTCCCAGCTCTGAAAATTATCTGACTCAGGGAAACAATTTCTACTCACCATAGTGCCGACCATACTATCTCTTCACGTGCCGAGGTAATGACAAAAGATTGTAGGGTGCAACATTACATTCGAGGAAACTTTAGCAGCGTTATATTAGATGTGTTTTTGAAGTTAACATCTTCAATATCATAAATTTAAACTTTTTCAATATTATTAAAACGCCTTATCAAAGTATTAAAATGAGTGGCAATTTTTAATGAGTTGCTTTTGGTTGGTGAACAAGTTTTTTTTTCTTTTAAAGAGTTGATGGTTTTAGTGGACACATATGAGGTGGGTAGGTTGGATAAAATCTTTACGTTATGCCGAAAAGTGGTAATAAATTTATTATTCCTAGGCCAATTTGTCAAAAGCCATTTAGTTGAGAGCCAATATGTAGTGAGACCATAATTCGGGAGCTAATCTGACGTAAACCCATTTGTCAGGAGCCGAAGTGTCGCGTACCCAAATGTCGGAAGTAAAATGCTGCGACCCCATTTAAATGGAGCCAATATATCACGGGCTAACGTGTAAGGAAGTTCCTATGGTTAGATTTTAGGCCAGTGAATTTTGCTATTTACTTTACTGTTATCAAATAAATGATGGAAAATTTGAACACGCTTCAATGTAAATTATGGATTGAAAATCCGTAAAATAATTTTTTTTAATATGTAGAATTTCACACTTGTTTTACGTTATTTAAATTTTATTTGTTAAATTTCATTAAGTGTTGTATTAAAATATTTAAAATCGTTTATGTACTTTGACTGGAAAATATGTCACATAGACAGAAATCGTCTCGGGCAGATGAGGCTCGTTAGCTGGGGACAGCCACTCTTCTAGGAGAGACAACTCCAAAATCAAACAACTGCTGCCTTGTAGTTTGTTCTTGGTTTAACAAAGGCTATGGAAGCAAATCCAAAAAGAAAAGCAGGCTGAAATCGGAGTCAATGGCCTGAATGGCGCAAAACCAGTTGACACGTAATCCTTAATTGTGATGGAAGCATGGTCGAGTCGGCAAAAGTAATGGTTGATTAATTCGAAATAGTCTCGAGTTCAAACCCTCTTGCAGATATTGCTCGATTCATTCAACACTAAAAATTAAAAACGAAGAAGAAGAAGAAAGAAACAGAAATCGAGTCTCATAATGAATTCGCCTTCATGCCATATATTTGTCTTATCTGCTCATCAAAACCTGGCGAGTGTTACTACAAAGTTATCTCATTGTAGGAAAACTCTTGACGTGTCTGCATAGACGACAGACAGATCTAAACTATACTCATGTTAGACATTGGACATTATCAGAGAGTTACATGGTTCAAACTGAATTCAAATGTTTTTTGAAAAATACTAAAGTTCTTCCATGTTGGCTTTTAAAAACTGTTGGAAAACAATGTTAACTAATTTTATTAGAAATTTAAAACTTAAAATTTGATTAGGGTATGGACTATATTTAAACAAGTGATCAAACTAAATATTGAATGATTAACTTAAATATTCTAAATGTATTTTTAGAAAGGTTTAATTTTCTCTGGTCTATCATGTATTTCATTCGTGTTGGCGTTTAAATAAATAAACACATCTTGCAATTAATGGCGCAGGTAATGAAGTTCGTAGCAAAATGTTCTCTCAACAGGAAACCCTGGAACCGAATACTTGGTGTACACGTTTTTATGGGAGTAAAATCTTCTAAAGCCGGCAGCTTCAATGGCTTTCATGGCCTTCAGCCTGGGCAGAAGTTCCTCGCGAGTGGTGCCATAAACATGGTACTCGATTAACAACTGCCGGACACCGTCCAACGCACGTGAAGAAGTCATCTCCATAATACTCGGCCATTCGGAATACTCAATGTCCATTTTGATGACGTCAACGGGCGTGTTTTCGTGACGCAGTTTTTTCCGAATGTCAGCGAGCGTGAGCATGGTCCAGTTTCTGCTGTTGGTGTACGTTTTTCCGTCTAGGCCAAGCTTGTAGAAGTGCACATGATTTGACCTGCACGTTTAAATAAAAACAACTGACAGTTGAGATTTTTTTTTTAATTGAATTTCTATAATGGGTTGAAATGAACATGTGGACTAATAAAAATGTTACACTCATTAATACTTTGTTTTAAAGGAATTTAGATTATACATTTTGTGATAGATACAATCGTTTTTTACACATTATGTTTTTCTAAAATTTCACAGTGATTGATGAACATCACATTTTTAAAATAAATGTTTCTCTAATGTACCTATTGTAATGTTCTAGGCCACTCATGCTTGGGTCAAAACTATACACGTGACACCCGTAAACTTTAGCCGCGTCATCATCGAAAGAGAAATCGTTGTTGATGCCAAACGAGTAGATGATGCAGGGCTGAGACGGCCTCACTTCTGGGTCGTCACAAATCTCCCAGCCACCGTCACCAACAACACCCATCCTAATCTTTCTATGACAGAGTACCTATAATTCAAATAATTAAATATTAGGAAAAAATCATTACGTTTAATTAAATATCTTAACAATGTACTATTTACTTTCACATTCACGTTCGCATTCACATGCGCACACTAATGAACACACACGTGCCCCTGCCCATTCCTATGCCTATGCCCATTCGCATACGTATACGCACCCGCATTCGCATACAAACCGAAATGGAATTTATATAGAAAATAAATACTTTTAACAGTGCCCGTCCTTTAAAGTCCAGGACGTCATATAAAGAAAAGTAAAGCAAGTTTACCATTACGGACCTAACACTCCAAGGATCACCTGCTCTATGACCACTATATACAGCTCGATAACGTGGTCAGTTAAATAAAGATATGTTTTTACATATGCTTTACTTGTGTCAGACAACAGCTAGAGCTAATTGGGCTCATGGAAGTTGTACACGTACTGACTCAAGAGTTGTGAGTTTTAGATCCTAAAATACGCCGTTACATGACGCTATATATAGACATCCGTATATACCCACTAGGAACTATCAGTTGTTATATTAATGTTATTTTACTCAGTGGCGTAGCGAGGTCGGGTGATACCCGGTGCGGTACCTAATGGTGTCACCCCCCCAGAGGCACCCCCCCTCTTCAAACTTTCGATTTGCATCCCCCCTCAAACTTTCGATCTGCACCCAACCCTCAAGTTATTGTCTATATATTTTGCTATTTTTTGTCTTGGTGTCACCCCCCTAAATGGTGTCACGCCGTTGCGGTCCGCACACCCCGCCACCCCCTTGCTACGCCTCTGATTTTACTATCCTACAGTAACTTTGAATTTTTTTTTTGTCAGTATGTTTTATTTACTCTATACCAAATATCGTTTATACATCGATGT